>NC_136904.1:52618302-53089560 GCF_949606895.1 Notothenia rossii | reverse complement strand
TTGTTATAAACAATTAATTTGAAGATTATTTTTGTCTAAAATGTCCATCCCAATTTCTTTTTGTTTAATGAGGTCATTAAATGTCAAAAGTTAACACTTTAATATGGTTTTAAACAGAGAAAATGATATTCACTAAACCTAACTATATTTGAGAGGCAGAGAAAAAGCATTTATCATTTAGTGGATTCATGAATGCAGCTGTAATTTTCATGTGGTGGAGTACAGTGTTGTCTACAGATGAACTCTTCAATGTTGATTTGATTTACTAAATAAAAAGTGAAAGAGCTCAGCCACATGCACCGTTCTCTTCCTCAAAGGTGATGAGGGCCTGTCCTCCCTGCAGATGCACAGAGGCTCTCTGGCTAATGAGGTACCGTCCACTGATTGGCTGACTGGCGTCCCCCATCTGTTCTTCATACTGAGTCCGGTAGTTCACCTCTGTGTCTGGAATCTGGGCGTAAATCTGGACAGGAGGAGAAACACGATAAACAGAGTTGCAGAACTAAAACCATTTGAATGTATTATCATTGTTTGACTCATGTCAACCTATTGTTATAGTTAGAGATGTCCCGATCCGATCACGTGATCGGGGATCGGAGCCGATCACGTGATTTTCAAAAGATCGGAATCGGGAGAAAGAAATCGGGGCTCGGGATTTTTTTAATTTTTTAATTTATAAATACTTTTTAAAAAAATTGTTATTCTATGTTACAAAACTAAAATGACCATGTTCAAGTCTTAAAGTCATCCTGAGGCCTTAGTTTTGGTTTCAAATTACACAACATCATGTATGTGTTGCTTCTTTGGGGCTTGTTTTCATAGACCTGGTTGCTTATTTCTCTCAAATCTGGCAACAGAGTGGGCAGGGCGCAGTGTCTAATTGTAGCAGTAAGCTAACGAGTACTGATAAGCTTTATTTTGTTTTGATCCAATGCTGCACAACCGAACTGATCCAATGCTGCTGTGAAAAAAAGAAGCTATATCCATGTTGGATAGAATATCCAATTTAAATTAAAAAAATAACCTTAAGGGACAACTAGAATGCTTTTTTTCTTTTTTTTCTCTTAATGCATTGCATAAAGGTCGGATCGGGAAAAATCGGTATCGGCAAATTGTCAAAATCAAATGATGAGAATCGGATCGGGAGCAAAAAAAGGTGATCGGGACATCCCTAGTTATAGTATTAAGATGTATTGTATTGTTACTAATAAATACGCTGAAATTGATGCAGTGTCAGGTGGGTGTAGTCAGGTCTGTAGACTTTCTTCATTCCCACCTTAAATTTGTGTTTCAGTTTTGTGGATTCTGCCCTCTTGGCCTCCAGCTCAGTTTGAAATCTCTTCAGTTTGTCCAGCAAAGCCTGTCTGCGGTTACCAAGGTTCAGGATTTCCTCCTATGTGAATAAATCAAGGGAAAATTGAGTTCCTTGTTTTTTTGTTGTTTGTCAGATCTTTCCCACAGCCTTTACTGTACCTGAACTGCTTTCATGCTTTGAGTGAAATCACAATCGTTTTCTTTTTCGACACAAGCCAAACACTCCTTCATGGCCTTGTCCTTGGCTTCATCTTCTTTCAGTTTTTCCAAGATCAGCCTGGCTTTCAAATCATCAGCTTTCTCTGCTTTAGTCTAGAAGACACAGAGAGGACAGTTTGCTGTTTCTTACAGGAGAAAGCAGTTATACTTAGATGATGATGGTGGATTACCATATTAACCAGGAACTCTATCTTGAATTACAGTTTTTCAGTTTGCACAATTATTTAAACTCACACTCAAAGAGCAAAACCTCAGATCAAATCTCCAAAACTCTAAACACATTTTCAGCTCTGCACCCACTATGCAATTGAAAAAGGCACTTTTTGCAAAACACTGCACACGGTTCTCTAAATAAGACACCGAAATCTGACATATTCATTTGCTTGCCATTTTCAAAACATTGCCATTAAAATGCTACACACATGAACCAATTAACAAATACACATGCCTAATGACCATAAACACCAAACTGCTGAATTGTTGACTCAGCAATCAGGATGTATAACTCGATAAAGGCTCCGCGAAAGAACTGTTGATGAGGGACTGTGGCCAGACCCAGCTAGGCGGCGAGATGCAGCCTAAGCACTTTTCTTTCCTTTAAAATAATTGGGATTTACTTCCCTGAGTGTTTTTTCTTTCCACTCTCTACGTCTAGATCTGACCATCTACGTCTGACCACCATAATTATAACACGTCATACAAATATCTTTAAAGTGGACCTATCATGCTATATTTGAATAATATATTGTAGGGCCATACCTATATAAAACATGTCTGTGAAGTCTTTTTTTCAAAATACCAAACAGATCATGCATTTTAGCCATGCCTCATTTCATTCTATTCCAACCCTGTCTTCACAAGGGCTGATTCTGTGGCAAATGAGCTGCAGCTGACCACGCACCCCTGCAAAGGAGGGGGGCGAGGCACGAGCGTCATGTTACCATGCTGTTACCATGCTGTTACCATGCCACTAGGGATGGGAATCGTTTGAAATGTATCGATTCCGGTTCTGCTTATCGATTCCGGTTCTGCTTATCGATTCCCCGTTTCGATTCCAAAATTGTAAAAGAAAGAGGTCAAACGTTTAGACAACAAAAATATATTTATTCTTTTAAGCTTTAACTGACATTTTTACAAATTAAAAATATACATGCAATACAAATGTATTGCACAATAGCTGTGCTTTATTTTAACTGAGCTATGCCTGTGGCAAGCTATTAACAGGCATTACACTGTGCCTTGTCTTTTTCTTTTTTAGTGTAGTGGAGCCTCACTTTAGAGCGTTTACCGCTATCCATCTTTGGTGTTATGAAGTGACTGAGCTCGTGAACTGTCTACGGGAGGGCGGGGGGAGCCTCGCTGCGGGGCAACTGTGGAACTCTGTCAGCGCAACTTATCTTATCGGTTCTCATCTGGAACCGAGTTTCGGTTCCCAACCCTACATGCCACGCTGTTAGAGAATAATTCTCCCTTACTCCTAGGTATCTAACCTTTTTGCCCTTTGACGTTTAGGACCATCCCTGACGTATGTTATCTGTCTTAAGGAATGGGAGGCTTCAGCTATATGTTTATATTCCAAGTCTTATGACCGGGCAATTCTCGGTCACAAATGGTTTATGATTGCAGGAACGCTGGTTTCGAGCCTGGGTCGGACAAGTGATTCAGTGCCTCCAGATGTTGGGGCTATCTCCAGTGTTCCCAGATGTTTACTTTATCTCCCCCAATATGTTGATTAACTCTCTGTAAGCTAGTTAAAAGGGTCTATCGAGAGAGAGGCTATTCAGATTTGATGTGGCAACTCTCCGGGGCAGTCAGAACCTCTGGCTGCTGTGACTTGTGATGTGAATTTCTCCGGCCGATACTCGTAATAAACCATCAGTGTTTGACATCAAAGCTCCAACTCTCCTCGTGTCTCTCTGAATCCTGACTCTCCATTGCTACAGAAGTTTCCCTTACAAATTGGCGTTGTTGGCAGGATACCAACAAATCTTCAGAACTGGTAAGTGTAATTTCCAATCCACATTTAGACATTGCCTTACCAGAATCTGTGATTGACGGTATCCTAAAATTACATGTGAAACTGAGCGGCTGTGTTTCGTTTTTGGTTAATGAACATTTGGGGATAAAAAACCCAGGGGATCAGTGTCTGGGGACTCAGTCCTGGCTGATTTCCTCTGTGTATGCTGCTCGGGACGAACGTGCCATACAAGCATGCACAGCTCATGTTTAGAGAAACCTTAAAGAAGGGCATCAGTAAAGTGGAACTTCTGTATGAAAGCAATGTAAAGATTTGTATTGAACGAATCGCAGAATTCTGGGGGTTTCAGCGGCCAACACAGTTAAAAATAAGCAGCCAGAGATATTACCCCCATCGCCTCTGTGAACACGGCTCCAGCAGCAGCCGCGGGTGTGTTTGTAAATACCTCCCCTTGTTTGTGTGGCTGGAGAAGTGCAGCTGAGAGGAAGAAAGTCACAGCTTTTTTGTCTATAGCTTTAACTCACACCACCGCCGTCCCTATTAAAAATGAGATGGTCTACATGCACTCTCGTTGTTTGTGACCGTCTTCTACGTGCTGGTAAGACCGGGGCAGCGCGAGGTGCGTGCATCACCCGATGCGCCACAGTTCCCTACCTTGCTGGAGGTTCATGATTGTTTGTCTAATTGTTTGTATGGGGGATCTATATTGGTTTGTCTTCCCGCCGTCTTGTGTATGTTTTGTAACGACTAATAATAAATCAGTCCATAGCCAGGGTAAAATAAACTAAACTTAAGTTAACTCACCAAAAGTAAATGACTTGAGAAAAATAAATAATATAAAGATGTAAAGTAAAAATTCTGGTAGTATAAATGTGCTGCAAAATGAAAATAAATTGCGAAAGAGTTTTTTTATGTCCTGCATCTGAGTGTGCAGAGGAAAATCTAAACAAGAAGCACACTGTTCAGTGTGTGCGCTGTAGGTGTAAGAAGAAAATAAGATTACAGTATATTGCTTTAAGAATACATTCTTAAATTGTATTGCTGGTATGTTGAGATATCTTTGTGACCTTGTATAAACCCTATGCCCCGTCTTACACCCTGAGACCCTCAGAGGCATCACTGCTAGTCGTAAAGACCTGCCTGAGGAGATCAGGGTTGCAAAATCTGTCTGTTCTTTTAGGTCAATGTTGTATTATTTGTTTCATTTATTTTTAATCTATGTATTGTATGGTAATAATGAAAAATAAAAAACGTAATGTATTGAACACCTTCCGAAACAAAGCTGATAAGACAGAACTAGACTCAGACATAATACGAATTATTGTAGAAACATTTTGCGCTGTTGCTGAAAAATTTAGACTTTGTTGATTATCTATTCCAACTGGCCACTGGATTCAGATAATTAATATAGGTTGAAGTTCAATTACAGTTTTAAATATAGTTTAACACTCTTTATTAAACTGCTTCAAATTATTTCTCGTATCGACCAATTAGTCTCCATAGACATTACTAAAATTCTAATAGTTATTAAACTACTGACAAGTTTTCTGAAACCAAGCTTATGAACAAAAGAGTAAAGGTCGCTGGTTAAGCCAGGATCAATATATTTGCTGAGGTTTTTATTGTGTGCATAATAAATGTATTGAACAATTTTTAAAAGGTATAATGTTGCAATCTCTTTAAAATAAGTAATTATAGTTAAAAAATAGATGTTGTTTTCCAGGGGCCTCTCCTTCACAGGCCCACACAATAAATCATGAGACTTTGAAATCATGACAGACAGAGATCAGTATCACTTTGTGTTGCAAGCCAAATCCATGTAGGGGTTCTACTTGAGCCCAATTTAAATACCATAAAGAAAGTATTGAACCGCGTTCAAGCTAAATGTCAAATGTATTTAATTAATGTACAAGTGTTTTGAGTTATTTAAAATGATCCAGTCTAGCTTCCTTCAAGTTTAGTCTAAGCAACACATTTTTTCTCATAACATTCTCACTGCTGTCCCACATGTTTTAAACCTTGGGCAGACAAGCTGTTTACACGCACGCACGCACGCACGCACGGCAACGGGGCTACAACTACAACAAGATGAACATATTTGACTGTGATTTAATTGTAATACGCGTTTCAAAAGGATGCCGAATTAACAACATACTGATACCGGTTAGTAAAAACCATGAATTAATGCTTTGACAAGTCTGCAGACAGACGGCAGGCGAAGCACCTTTTAAAATGCGTGTTTTCTAAATGGAGATTGGCTAAGCTAACGCAGTATATGCTCCGACCGTCCACACTAACAACAATGGCCTATACAGACATAAATAAACCAGCGACTGTATTCGCCATGACACAGACAGTCTGTGGTTTGTACTTGTTTAACTTGTGTAGAGTTTCTGAACAGATATGAGGAGCTGTGAGCTCTGAGTGTTAACAGCTAACAGCTGTGTGGTTTTTCTGGGGTTCTCATTGAAGATGACGTCACGGCTCCGCTTACACTGCGTTACTATAGATACTACCCCAGTTCCTAAACTGTAATGGAAATGCACCATAAAGTGAGCCAGTCCTAACGAGGCCTAGCCATACTGAGCGAGGCCGTGTAGTGGAAATGCGCCATAAGAGTCACCCAGTTCTGCCCTGCTACAGTCCGGCTGAGTGCAGTCACAGAGATGCTATGGCTGCTCTACATGACATTAATGGTCTGATCCGAGAATGGACACCATTTCCTGCTCCCAGAGAGAATGACACTCCTCAAACTGAACATTACAGCCGTTGATACTGTCTCACGTGGGACTGCTCCCCCCCACCGAGCCATGACCTGAAAGCTTGACCTATGCTTTGAACACTTGGAAGCCTCCCTTGTCACACCAGCACCAACCCTTGGGTCAGTCAGATGAGACTAACGGCTTCACTTAGGGCATTTGGTTCAGATACATGACTCTCGTTAGCACAGAGTGGGTTGTTTTTTAAGGCTATTCATACTGCTATGCAGAGGATGCCTGTAAGTTGGCAAGCTGTTAAAAGCCCCTACTATTTTTTAAAATGTGCCTCATGTCAGGGGCCTCTTATTGTCTAGTTCTACATGTATTCACATTATATGGACGATGTTTCCACCTGGTAAAACTAAAGGCTTCCCGAAACTCAGGCTACAATACGACCATTCTGTTCTGCTCTAACGATTCAATTGATAGATTCTACATCAAAACAATTAGCGTTTACTGTTTCCAATGATAACGTCACCTTAAGTGGAGGAATGCAAACCTGTTTTCAAATGTAAGGTTTTGATTTTGTTTGACGTTTCTCAGTAATGACACCCTCAGTCACCCACTACCATTCATGCTATGCCTTCAGTGATAACACAGATGTTAAGGGGGATGAAGCTTTTCCTCCCAACTCAGATATGCTTGACAAATGTCTCAATTTCCTGCATCATTTGAATCATATATGTTTCTAACAATTGTTTTTTGTAAGCTGCACACAGGTGAGTCTTCTCGATTAATAGCTTATACACTATACCATGCTTAAATAGAACCCTAAATTATTATTTCATATGTGACATATGTAAGAAAAGGGAGGAAAGAGTCAATTATATTGAGTAATTGATTTTATATTGGGTAGTTTATTTCTCAAACCTATGTTTTATGGAATATAACATTTAGAATCATTGAGAAGGGGTTATATCCACAGGTACGAGCTCACCTTTAACTTAAAATAACATTTCTCTGCTTTGGACTGATGAGATTCTTGCATGTTAAATGACTAACACAAACCTTACATTTATGCATGTGCATGTGTCAGGAAGGCTCCCAAATAATTCTGAGGGGCCTATCCTATTTTTGTAATTAAATGATAATGTGCTATCCATTACTTTGAGTCTTCACTCAGAAAAACATCCCTATCAAGTGTTAACCCAATAACTAGGACAGCTCTCAAGGCCAAGGGTCAGAGAGAGAGGGTCACACTCTCCGGCTGCAGAGGGCACCCCCAGCCACGGGCAAGGAGGCACGAGGTCGTTCGAGATGAGAGGATTCTACTCTTCAACTTTCTGAGGAGATGGGATGCTTCTTCATCTTTCTGCTCGGTGGGCTCAAGCAGACAACCCTGCAGGACGAGCGAGGGTTTCAGAGGCTTCTATAATACAAGGTTTCATGTTTCTTGGAGGAGTTTGATGTTTTCCTAACCTCTCCCATTACGAGGGGGACACCTGGATGCGCCACTTGGAATACGCAGTTGCACTGCTCTCAAGCAGATAGCAGAAGGAATGCAGGAAGATGAGCCTCCATTTCACTGGGGGGGGATCAACAACAGTGCTCACTGAATGAGCCACACAAAAGCAGAGGAATTGGGGGGGTTGAAATATGAAGCTCTGATGAAGAAGAGTTTGAGCCAATCAGCACCTCAGTGCTAATCTACAGTATCAGACACTCTGTGTCATAAAGGGAGGAGACTGACGGACATGTTCTTCCAGCACTCGTACAAAGATGAACTTTGAATTGAATGACCAGATGTTTACAGATGTACAATTAATGATTGTTTTTTATATTTCCAATGACCAGACATGTGTTAAATAGTGGTGATAAATATATTTTGTCAGATCAGATTACACTTTCACACTAAACAAAATAAATTAATTGATATTTTCAGATTATAAGGTATTGAATAACAAGATATTTCTAATATTATAACAGATAATGTTAATATCCTTAATTGTCCAGCAATCAGGCTTAACAACACTACTCTTTAATGTATTACCCATGCACAGACAGACCTAATAAGAATAATTGATAGACCTAATTTGGTGCAGATCAGTGGTAGCATTTACAAATGTATTAATTCAAGTTTTAGGAATATGTAATCCTTCCTTTCCAGGTTTTTACAAAAGTCTTTGAATATTTGCCTAACTTTTCCTTTTCAGATTGTTAAACATTTTGAGAATTGTTTGATTTTTCCCTTCAGATTTTGAAATGACATAATGTTTGATAGTTGAAGTAATGCAATTATGTTATAATGCCATAGTCTTTTGATTTAATATGCAATTAAGTAAACGTGAATGTAATCCTAAATTGAAGACACTGCAATTTTGCAGATTAAAGATTGATCAAATCACAACTGTGAATTGTGTACCTTAGCTGGACTCTTAGGATCCTACATTTTAAATGTTTTTGACTAGTGATTGCCTTAAAGTAAATCTTTAAACTGCAAGCTGGTTTTGATTTTATAGTTTGATAAGTGAGATTAACTAATGAGTAAATGCTAAAACATATTATTTTAAAGTAGATGTTTTTGCTATTATGCATCTGTGTTTTATGTGTGTTCATTATTGTGCTTTTGACAATAGATGATCCAAACACTAATGAGAGATGGTTTTTCTATTATGATTGGCTGTATCAATCATTGTGATTGAATGTTTCAATCTTATTCTACTTTGTGATGTAATTGATGTACAGTGAGACCACACTCAAATCTGAAGACGCCTATTGATTTAAGTATTGACCAAATTATTATTAGACTAATGTTTTAAGGTTATCATAAATGATAAAAAGAGAGAATCTGTGAGGGAATAATTCTCCTTTACTCCTAAGATATCTAACCTTTTTGCCCTTTGACGTTTATGACCAACCCTGACGTCTGTTATCTGTCTTAAGGAATGTGCAGCTCCAGATATTGATATTCCCAGTTTATGACCGGTCAACTCTCGGTCACAAATGGTTCATGGTTACGATGGCTTCGAGGCCATTAAGGGTCAGACATTTGACCCCCAGATGTTTAGGCTATCTCCAGTGTTCCCAGATGTTTACGTTATCTCCCCCAATATGTTGATTACTCTCTGTAAACCATTTAAAACGTCTAGCAGGAGAGAGGCGTGGCAGAATCTATATGGCAACTCTACCCGTGCAGTCAGAACCTCTGGCTACTGTGACTTGTGATGTGAATCCTCCGGCCGAGACTTGTAATAAACCATCAGTGTTTGACATCAAAGCTCCAACTCTCCTCGTGTCTCTCTGAGTCCTGACTCTCCATTGCTACAGAAGTTTCCCTTACAAC
The DNA here is from genome assembly GCF_949606895.1 of Notothenia rossii. Classification (NCBI taxonomy): domain Eukaryota; kingdom Metazoa; phylum Chordata; class Actinopteri; order Perciformes; family Nototheniidae; genus Notothenia; species Notothenia rossii. The sequence continues at coordinate 53,080,007 of NC_136904.1, read as the reverse complement.
CGCGGCTCACACAGACCGCGGCTCACACCGCTGAAGAGAGGGAGCGAGCTGTCCCAGAACCTGAAGGTGGATCAGCTTCCCCTGGGAGCATTTCCCCTTCCACTAGTTTTGTTTTTACTAAGGACGAGAGCTTGAAACAAAATATTAATAAAACGCTGACATTGGAATGGATAGCGTTTAATAGACGGTCGCTGTTTGGGACGTTACGTTACAAAATACTACGCAGACAGGAGGTAGCTGGGAGATCGATCACTTTATTTGCTAAACTATGCGGTATTATTACATCCACGTAAATTACACATCACAGAAATGAGGCCAAATAAATTAAACCAGAATACATCCTTTACCGTCAAACTGGATCTAAACACAGCTGCCTGTGTGCGTTCGATAAATACTTTCTGATTTCATATTTATTATAGGCTACTTATTAGCTACATGGCCCTAACGTGTAAAGTTATACAAGCATTTGTACCAGTGCTTTTCACAAGTAGACTCTTGCAGGCCAGAGTAGCTGGAGTGATTCAACAGCAACAACAAAAAGACATATCTGAGAAGTGATCAGGACGAACAGAAAGAGGAAAAGAAAAAGAGAGTTCACTGAAGAGACCAGGAGGGTCAGAGCAGGAGGAAGCCAGGAGGATGTAATTTGTGTACTTAATTATAACTAAGTACTTTTACTGTTCTTACAGTAAACAGAGTTTTAGGGCAGCCTTTCCCAAACTCAGGGTCGCGACCCAAAATGGGTCGCGGACCCGTTTTGATTGGGTCGCAGTTAAATGCATTGCTACACACACACAGGCGTCAGAGCTGATGGCTGCGTTGCAAATAAAAAATTAAAACATTTTTTATTTTATTTTGAAAATGAAATTATGCAATATAGCATTGTATATTGAATGATTTAATTTTCTAAATATAAACTAAAAATAAAAGATAGTATTTGTATCAGCTCTGACGCGTCCCCCGCGAAAGTTTTCGCGCTGTCTGTTTATTGTCTGTTGATTAATCCCGATAGTACATGATGGCAAAAAGATGATACAAAGAGGAGTTTTTAAACGTTGGCTTCACAAAAGCTGTTAGAAATGGAGAGGAGCGGCCTCAGTGTGTTTTATGTGGAGAGGTGCTCAGTAACGAAAGCTTGAAAATGAATAAATTGGACCGGCATCTCCAAACAAAACATCCTCTGCATCGGGACAAATCGAAGGATTTTTTCATCTGCAAAGAAGAGTCTTTCAAGAAGCAGTGTTTTGACGGCGGAAAAGTAAGTCACTCATTTTAATCATTTGTTTTGTGTGTTTGTGAGTTTGTTAGGGTCTGTTGTGAAATAGTTTCGTTAATGCAAAGTTGGATGAAATGCTGACTGAGCCCCGGAGCGGACCGCCAGCTGCGCGCTCTCGCGCGTCCTCTACTCGCTCCCGCGAGTCCACTACATTCTGCAGCGGCATAGAGCGGTGTTTCAACTTTTACGAGCCTGAAATATTTTTAAAACGGCCGGGAGAAAAACAGAGAAACAATAACCACAGGTAAATTAGAGGGAAAGTGACCGGCAGTATGAGAAGGAAAGCGAGAGAAAGTATCAGGGCGACTGTGGCTGTGAGGGAGTGTGGTCGTCTTTCAACCAGAAGGTTGTGGGTTCGATCCCAGCCCATGCAGTCAACATGTCGATGTATCCTTGGGCAAGATACTTAACCCTGAGTTGCTCCCGATGGCATGGCCAACGGTGTGTAAATGTGTGTGAATGTTAGGTCCTAGAGGAAGGTACACTGCTCTGTATGAATGGGTATGAATGGGTGAATGACATGTAGTATGTAAAGTGCTTTGAGGGGTCTTAAAGACTGGATAAAGCGCTATATAAGTACAGTCCATTTATCAGCCGCACGGACGTGACTGCTGCAGTGTGATGCACATAGGAATACATATGGGGGTTATTCCCTATCTTTATTCAAGAGCATGCAAATTTGAGAGCATACTTTATTGATTTCACGTTCAGAATATGTATTTATTTCCCTCAAACCCTCTCCTCACACTCAAATAGTGCCTGCTTGTGTAACCCCCGGTGTAGTGTCCCCTCGGCAACAGACCACTCAGAGCTGGTGAATACTTTGGTTTATTTCACTGCGTTTCTGCGTTTGAATGGACACATAAAAAGGACACGTTTCTCAAAAGATTCTCACGCGGTATCTAAATCTCCAACAACACATCAATGATCGTATAATGGTAGTAAACAATGTGAAACATTAAACATAAACAAACTGGTGAACAAAACTCACATACCTGCGTTTGAATGGACACATAAAAAGGACACGTTCTGTAGGAGAGATAGCACCACGCTCACGTTAGCTTATAAACTCAGATTAGCTATTGGTGATCACATTAATAAATCATATAAAACAAATAGCCAATCACACAAGAAACATGTTGCTGTGAGCATTAAACGACTAACATTAAACAAAACAACACAACAGAACGTTATTGTCCTAATAAAATAATAACATACATTTTGTCCACCGACATAATACAATAGAACCTTACTCTCAAAAGATCCTCACGCGGTATGAGAATCTCCCACAATCCATTGCGGTAACAAACCTACAGTAATGCAGGCACGCATTTGTAACACCAGATGGCGTGATTCTCCAATTTAACCCGGATTTTACACCAACCTTTATAACTCTGTTACATACACCCCCCTAAAATTCTGCTAAATTGGGGCAAAACACAGAAAACAACAAAACACACAGGAGATACAAAATACAAAATACAAGCTGTGTAGAAATTTGAGCATAACCTCGTTTAAGTCAGTTTGAAACTGTCCACTTGGAACAAGTCAGCAAGAGATTGGCCAAACCCCTTCATAACATAGACACAAAAGATGCCGTGTACACCTCTTATAAAATAAACATTACTCTTCTACATCTTGAAATTACTGAGGGACACTGTAAGACAGTGCAAATACTAATTGAAAAAAAAAAAACTAAAACATATATATATATATATATCTATAATCACTATCAGGAGTCTAACTAAAGAATATGTCTCTCATAATAGAAAACACAGAACCACTTGTTGACACTGAGTCATCAACAATCTGCTCATTCATTTCACAAATGAGTCGAGCTGGAGGTTTTATAGGTCTACCTTCCCTAGTGCAAAGTGGAAGAGGCTGTTCACTAACTACATGGCCCTGTGTGAGTGCACCTAGTTGTGTATCTGTTGCCATGTCAGGGGAGGGCACACAATGAGCTCTTTCTGCTGAGGACTGTAAATATGCATCTTGGGGCACCTCACATTCAACAGTGGAGGGCAACTGTGCAACACGTACGAAAGAGTCTGAGGAATTCAAAACCTCACACACAACATGTGAGATCAAAGACTCTTCTGCTTCTGAAGGTGCTGTGCTCACATCCACTACTGAAGAACAATCAGGCTGACTGGCTGTCTCATCCCCATCATTTGCATCCTCCATCTGCAGGAGCCAGTTAACTGTCTTCGTCTCACTGTTCTGTACAGCAAGAGAAACCACTGGGTCACTTTGTCCACTTCCAGCGACAGAAGAGCAGCTTGACTCAAGATCTTCATCACCTCCCACGGGGAGAAAACTCACAGGAAGCAGGAGATTCCTATGAACAACTTTTTCCTTTGACGTCACAGGGTCTCTAATGCAGTACACATTGATTCCTGGCTTCACAGATATCACTTCATAAACTGTGGAAACCCATCTGTCTGCAACCTTTCTTTTCCCTCTCTCACCACGATTTGCAAGCAAGACTCTGTCACCAATAGTGAGAGGTGAACCTTTTGCTTTGCGGTTGTAGTTCTTTGCCTGACGCGCCTGTTCAGTCCGACTGTTCTGCCGGGCAATGTGAGCAGCTTCAGCCAGGTCACGTTTCAAGCGGGAAACAAACTCACAATGGTCAACAACAGCACTGCTAGAGAGGGCATGCTGGAACACAACATCAACTGGCAGACGTGGGATCCTCCCAAACATGAGAAAGAAAGGTGCAAAGCCTGTTGTCTCATGCTCAGTGAAATTGTAACAGAATGTCAGCATTTGGAGCATTTGTGGCCACTTGGCCTTGGAATGTGGAGGCAGGGCCCTTATCATGCCCCCAAGTGTTCTGTTGTACCGCTCGACAACTCCATTCCCCATAGGATGGTAAGGGGTGGTGTGTGACTTCTGGACGCCAGCTACCTCCATGAGCTCTTTAATGAGTTGACTCTCAAAATTGGCTCCTTGATCTGAATGGATGCGTTTGGGGAAACCATATATGCAGAAAAAGTCATTCCAAAGTCGACGAGCGACCTGTTTAGCTGACTGATTTTTACACGGGAATGCATGAGACATTTTAGTAAAATGATCTGTGACTACCAAAACATCCACACACTTTTTGTCAGTCTGTTCAGCAGTCCAGAAATCAATACACACTAGTTCCATCGGTTCAGAGGTGCAAATGCTTTCAAGAGGAGCACGGTCGTTAGGCTCAGGTGTTTTTCCAACCACACATCGGAAACAATTCCTCACATGATTGATGATGTCACGTTCCATTCCTATCCAAAATAATCTCTGCCTGGCAAGAGAAAGTGTGCGGGCCTGTCCCTGATGACCAGCTGCGTCATGTATGCCATTGAGAACTTGGGCCTTAAGGGAGTCTGGGACCACAATTTGGTGGATTGTCGTGTTCATTTGTCTGTCTTTCTTTACCTTGCACGAAATGCCATCCTTGAAGGAGAGTTTGGGCAAGTGTCTTAGCAGTTTCGTCACTCCGCGAGACTCAGAAGCACGCTCACGTCTCGTGGGTCTCCTGCGGCGCTGGATGTAATAGAGAGCCCTGCCTATGACATCATCCTGCTCTTGGAGATTAACAAGTTCACTCTTCGGTAGAAAGGAAGTCTGGTCGACACCAGCGACCTGAAAAACAGCTGGTCCTGTTCCTCTCACTTGGCCGACACCTCCAGTGTCGTGTGCATCCAACACTGCTGAGACTTCATGTGATGACAGGGACCCCTGAGAAGGAGGCTGGGTGATGACAGCGACTTCCTCGGACTGATCAACAACCACCTGGCAGTTATTAGTACACCTAAATGCATCCTGCACTGTTCTATCCACCATCCCAGACATGTGGTTCAGTAAAAACGCATAAGGTTCAGTCACAAGACGGTGGCTCATGCACGACTGGACAAATGGCTCTCTACTTAATGCATCAGCGACCACATTCTTTGGACCAGGGATATAGTTCAGGTCAAAACTGTATGCTCCGAGCTTTGAAACCCACCTCTGCTCACAAGCATCCAACCTAGGCTTAGTCAAGATGTATGTCAATGGGTTATTATCCGTCCAGACTGTGAAGTGTTGCCCTTTTAGCCAATGGCTACATTTGTCACAAACTGCCCATTTAAGAGCGAGAAACTCAAGTCTATGTGCTGGATAGTTCAGCTCAGAGTGGGAAAGTGTCTTGCTAGCAAATGCTACAGGTCTGGCCATCTTTCCATCAGGAGGCAACTGTGAAAGGACGGCCCCTATGCCATCAAAGGAGGCATCAACTGCAAGAATGAATGGAGCGTTAAAATCTGGATGTGCTAAAGTGACACTGTGCACCAGCTCATACTTCAATGTTCCAAATGCTTCTTTGCACTCATCATTCCAGTCTGTTGGAGAGAGTCTGACATTGCCTTTTTTAAACTTTGGTTTGTGGCCTCTCCCTCTTTTGTGTGGTGTGGCAGGCTCAGACACAAGGTTGAACAGCGGCTTAGCTTTGGCAGAACATCCCTCAATGAAATGGTGGTAATAGAGAACCATCCCTAAGAAAGACCGGATTTTCTTAGCACACGGTGTTTGCCCATCTTGCTCCATCAAGTCAGCTTCCTGCATATCATTTATAACCTCCACTTTACTCGGGTCGGTCTTAACACCATCCTCACAATTTATAACTCTGTTACACTTGCGCTTAGATTTGCTCTGCTTCTACTCAAACTGTACGCTTGCACTCAGATATATTTCTGCTTACAGGTTTCCTGTGTTCCAGCTTAAAACGTTCTCCTCGCACTCAGGCTGTTTCTGTGCACTCGTGAAATGTCTGCTCTCAGATTTCTTCTGTGCGCGCTTGGATCTTTTGTGCAACAACCCTGTCAACATCCCTCTGTGGGGATTCCCCACAGTATTGAGTATGTAAGTCACTTTGGATAAAAGCGTCTAACAAGTAACATGTAATGTAATGCGCTATACAGATGTAGCGATTCATTTCAGACAATTTGAAACGCGAGAGCCGTGATTGGTACGTGATCTGCCCTTGCTCAAGGGAAAACCTCCAGCTTGACTTGAGACCGCCCCCGTGATAGATAAATGTAATTATAATGAAGCCAGCTGCAATGGATCATTGATCCACCAGGGGGTGCAGTGGGGTTCCACACTGGAGCTCATGTGAAATAAAGTCAGATACAGTACGCTGGATGTACAGCGGAACTTTGTTAAGATCCATATGTCACGGATATCATACTACTGTGCTAAATAAGAGACATGTAATCATCTACAAAACATCACCATGTTGTTATTTAACCAAATAATGTTGTTATTCGAAAAAAACGAACGGGAGGAAATGCAGCCCGGCTCTCGATTTTTAATCCTAATTTAATCATCATCTTCACCACGATCATTTATGTTTATGTTCGCCGAATTTACATGAAATCACTGACACATATGAATATACTGTATTCAACTTCATTAAAACGTTGTTAACTTGCCTAAACTCAGTAATTCACCAAAAATATGTATATTTTAATGGAGCTTCGTCGGTCGATCAGGATCCCAAAGCGTAGCGGAGGGATCCTCATCTGGATGAAAGGTGTTATTTTCCCCATAAGGAACAAGTCGCTGCACATTATCCCGCTTATTACATGGCCACATTCTCAACAAAGTAACGACATGACTCCCAATATTAATTGAAATGCTTTTATGGATTTAGTAAATGTATGTATTGATTTAAAAAATAGTTGTATGTATTAATTTAAATTGACATGCATCCGCTAAGAAAAATAGTCCGTTGTTACCGTTTTTTAAACAGTCTGAATGAAACGGCAGCTCTCAGCTGTGTATTTACACAACTAATGGCCCATCAACCACAGCTCTCTCTCCCCCTCCCCCCTGATCTTTCTTCTCCAGCAGCTAAATTAACAGTAGGTTACTCTGAGTGACCATAGACTGTATGTGACAAGCTTACAGTTAGTGACGTAACAACACCATAAAAGCTGGTGGATTGAAAGCAATACGGGAGGTAAAAATAACTAGAATAATTGTGATTTATTTATTGTGGCTTTTATGTTTTTAGGTATAAAATGTTATGTAATTCAGGCTTATAGTTCACCCTTCTCTAAAAGCCTTCAACAATGACAATACTCATTGTAATTTAATAAATCCTTCCAACACACATTGTAAAAAATAGCCTACTGTAAGTTAAGAAATCATTCCAATATGTACATCTTCCGATGTAACAACAATAACATTATAAATAGTAACATAGCTGAACATGGTATTGCACATTTAGCTTTGAGTGTTACTGACCTGAGATGTTTTTATTACATGAATTAAGGTGACTGAGGCTTTTTAACATACAGGGATGCAAACTCATCAGGTATGAAAAAGGTGACAAGGATCCGAGCCCCCGGCTCCCCCACCCCACAGAATATCGGCTTTAAAATGAGGAATAACAGAGGATATTAGCAGAACAACTAAAGCAGCAGTGTTAATAATAACAGAAACGCCAAAGAGTCACATCTAATAGAAATATATAAAAGCATTTATTTTAAATTGTGTAGCAGTCAGTTTATAATTTTGGCAGCACTGTTGAGCATTTGAAAATGTATTTTCATGCCTCTGTGCAAGGCTTAGTCTTTCTATCTTTATAGCCACATGGTGTAAAGTAACTAAGTTCATAAACTCAACAAGTACTATACTTGGGCACAATTTTGAGATACTTGTACTTTATTTAAGTATTTCAATGTTTTGCTACTTTGTTCTTCTACCCCACTATAGTTCAGAGGTACATGCTGTACTTTTCCTCCACTCCATGTATGTAATACCTTTAGTTACTTTACAGATGTGGATGAATGATGTGAAATATAATCAAGTGTTAATTCCGACTTTAGTTCCATCTGGAGTAAATCCACAATCTACCCTGCAGTATACAAAGTCATTCAAACTAGCTGCACCTTTACCAGCTTTGAGAACACTTTCATGATCAATCATTATAAAACATATCATATATATTATTCTGAAATGGACCAATCTGCACAATGACTACTTTTACTGTCGCTACTTTCACTATATTTTGATGAGAATACTTTTCTACTTTTACTTGAGGAACATTTTGAATGCAGGACTTTTACTGTAACAGAGTATTCCTACACTCTGGGACTATTACTTTTACTCAAGTACAAGATCTGAGTACTTCTACTTTTGCTCAAGTACAAGACCTGAGTACTTCTACTTTTACTCTAGTACAAGATCTGTGTGCTTCTACTTTTACTCAAGTACAAGACCTGAGTGCTTCTACTTTTACTCAAGTACAAGATTTGAGTACTTCTACTTTTATTCTAATACAAGATCTGTGTGCTTCTACTTTTACTCAAGTACAAGATCTGAGTACTTCTACTTTTACTCAAGTACAAGACCTGAGTACTTCTACTTTTACTCAAGTACAAGATCTGACTACTTCTACTTTTACTCAAGTACAATATATATACAGGACTGTCTCAGAAAATTAGAATATTGTGATAAAGTTCTTTATTTTCTGTAATGCAATTAAAAAAACAAAAATGTCATACATTCTGGATTCATTACAAATCAACTGAAATATTGCAAGCCTTTTATTATTTTAATATTGCTGATTATGGCATACAGCTTAAGAAAACTCAAATATCCTATCTCTAAATATTAGAATATCATGAAAAAGTATACTAGTAGGGTGTTCAACGAATCACTTGAATCGTCTAATTAACTCGAAACACCTGCAAGGGTTTCCTGAGCCTTGAAAAACACTCAGCTTGGTTCAGTAAACTAAATCACAAGTATGGGGAAGACTGCTGATCTGACTGCTGTCCAGAGGACCGTCATTGACACCCTCCATCAGGAGGGTAAGACACAAAAAGAAATTTCTCAAAGAGCAAGCTGTTCACAGAGTGCAGTTTCAAAGCACATCCACAAAAAGTCTGTTGGAAGGGGGAAATGTGGCAGGAAAGGCTGCACAACCAAGAGAGATGACCGCAGCCTTAACAGCATTGTGAAGAAGAGTAGCTTCCAGAATTTGGGGGAGCTTCAAAGACAGTGGACTGAAGCTGGAGTCCAGGTATCAAAAGTCACTGTTCACAGACGTGTCCGGGAAATGGGCTACAATAGCCGTATTCCCATGGTCAAGCCACTTCTGAACTCAAGACAACGGAAGAGGCGTCTGACTTGGGCTAAGGAAAAGAAGCACTGGACAGTTGCACAGTGGTCCAAAGTCCTCTTTTCAGACGAAAGCAAGTTTTGTATTTCATTTGGAAGTCAAGGCGCCAGAGTCTGGAGAAAGGCTGGAGAGGAGCAAAATCCAAGTTGCTTGAAATCCAGTGTGAAGTTCCCACAGTCAGCGATGGTTTGGGGAGCCATGTCAGCTGCTGGTGTTGGTCCACTGTGTTTCATCAAGCCCAGAGTAAATGCAGCTGTGTACCAAGAGATTTTAGAGCACTACATGCTTCCGTCTGCTGTAAAGCTCTATGGAGATGAGGAATTCATTTTCCAGCATGATCTGGCACCTGCCCACAGTGCCAAAACCACCAGTAACTGGTGTACTGACCATGGCATTACTGTCCTCGATTGGCCTGCAAATTCCCCTGACCTGAACCCCATAGAGAATATGTGGGGTATTGTGAAGAAGAAGCTGAAAGACACCAGACCCAACAATGCTAATGAGCTAAAGGCCGCTATTGAAGCATCCTGGGCATCCATAACACCTCAGCAATGCCACAGGCTGATTGCCTCCATGCCACGCCGCATTGATGCAGTAATCCGTGCAAAAGGATTCCCAACCAAGTACTGAGTGCATTAATGGACATTTTCAAATGTTTGATTGTGTTTTGCTGTTATAAATCTTTTTTTTTTACTTGGTCTGAGGAACTATTCTAATTTTTTGAGATAGGATTTTTGAGTTTTCTTAAGCTGTATGCCATAATCAGCAATATTAAAATAATAAAAGGCTTGCAATATTTCAGTTGATTTGTAATGAATCCAGAATGTATGACATTTTTGTTTTTTTAATTGCATTACAGAAAATAAAGAACTTTATCACAATATTCTAATTTTCTGAGACAGTCCTGTATACTTATACCACCTCTGTTTATAGCCTATGAAAAAAACTATTAGAAATAGAAGGCTAAAGCTAACGTTAGCAGATAGTGACAATGTATGCTAGCTAGCTAGCTCAACGATTCCTTAAATAATATTGCCACAGAAAAACTTTTCAGTTCACATCACGCTCTGCCGCTCCGACAGGGAGCTCTGCTCTGAACACCTGAACGGCCCGTTCTAACAGCTGTTTACCAGCGGTCCAGTCTGTGCCACAGTGACTCCGGACGCACAGTTACTATTAACGAACACACCCGTAGGTAATGTAGCTGCTGAAGCTAGACCATCATCTCGGAGCAGCAGAGCCTTATTATACATCCACCATGAGCAGAGCCGACAGGCAGGAAGACTCGAGCACACAGCTCGTACTTCATTATAATATATAAAAAAAGAACACCATGCGTGTCATGATGGCACATAACAGCTCACGGCCACAGATTACTCCGGGTCCCAGACCCCCCCATACCCCAAAAATATTTTTATAGCAGATCTACATGAATCACACAAACGACTTATTTTGGATTCAAAACGGCGAATTTCGCCGAAAGGTGACAAGTTTGCATCACTGAACATAGACAGAGCACAACTGAAACATAATATCTGAGATGTAACAACATAATACACTTTTTGGGGATGCTTGGGATGTGAGTGAGGGACACGGCTTAGAACGGGCGTGTCGCCTGGCAGGACAGGAGAGTGTGTGCACCAGTCTGCCTTGATCTATGAATTCATGTCCGTGACACTCACTGCTGCCCACAGCTGTTTTATAGAAGGAAATTCCTTCACTTCATGAAAGTGTTTTAACCACACACACCTCTACACACACATGACGGGTGTTATTTTCCCCATAAGGAACAAGTCACTGCAAATTATCCCGCTTATTACACGGCCACATTCTCAAGAAAGTAACGACATGACTCCCAATATTAATTTAAATGCTTTTATGGATTTAGAAAATGTTTTTATTGATTTAAAAAATAGTTGTATTGATTTAAAAAATAGTTGTATGTATTGATTTAAATTGACATGCATCCGCTAAGAAAAATAGTCCGTTGTTACCGTTTTTTAAACAGTCTGAATGAAACGGCAGCTCTCAGCTGTGTATTTACACAACTAATGGCCCATCAACCACAGCTCTCACCCCCCCTCCCCCCTTGATCTTTCTTCTCCAGCAGCTAAATTAACGGTAGGTTACTCTGAATGACAAGCTTACATTTAGACACAACACTGTCATTGCAAGTGACCCTCAGTTAGTTGACTTTTATGTTCAACTGCTAAATTCGTTACTGATAAAAAAAGGGCTTCTACTGTACCTAATTACCTTAACACTAGAACCGCCAGAGGTTTTTGTATAGGCCTACCTAAACCCGTCAAATTCCGCTATTAGAATGCAAATTTTAACAACATAGGGTGCTACAAATCATCAGTGTTTTAATCAGGATTTAAAATCAATTCTGTTAATTTTCAGAATTGAATTGAATTGATCAGGAAAAGTCACGGACTGGGAGACTTTAATATTTTATTGAAAAAAAGGTACATTGCACACACACAACACACATCACACAAATTGACCCGATTGGCGGTTCTAGTGTTAAATAAACTCACTAATTAATTAAACCAGTTCAATACGCATTATTCTTATTCTTATCATTCTTTATGAGCGCAGAAATAGTCTTAAAATCAGATCTGTTTTTTAAAATGAAATCTGACGGCAGGCAGTTAGCTCTGATCACCTATGATAAATGCGCCGCACCTAATCGCTGGCCATTCAGCCACAGACACTGTTCGAAATGGGGGAGAGCTAGGGGAGCCTGGCTCCCCCGAAGAGGGAGGGAGCTCCCCTGAAGGCTGACTTTGAGATAAATAGGGGGAGCCCAAAACAATCGTGCATATTTGTGTCACACAGATTAGAAATGTTGAGTTTCTGTAAATAACAGTTCTTGAAATAAATAATAGTTATTGTTCATTACAGTTTCTGAATATTTGTTTTATATTTGTGAATATGTCTGGGTGTTGCCATCTGTACGTGGCGGCGCTGAATTCTTACTTACGTTGCTATGGTTATGGCGGTGATGCCGGCGCGGTATTTGAAATGTTCATATTGATATTTGTTTAACTCTGGCTTTGTAATAAAAAATATGGCAAAACGAAAACAGCCAAGCGTCACAGCTTTTGGATTCACAAGCAAAGAAGCGAAGGAGTCTAAAAATGACAACGTGAACGGAAAACAACTTTTAGTTGGCCGGCTGTAAGCGGCGTTAGGGTCGAGCTTGACAGCTCCACAGCGAGGGAGAGGCCTGCCGATGCGGAGCCTGAAGAGGCTTCAACAACGGCCACATCCGCCGGCATAGTGACACCGTCTGTATTAGTAGAAGATTGATCGCATCCGCGCTGCTGCGCCAGTCAACAGAGCGTGCGTGTGACATATTTAGTAGCAGGATGTGCTCTGAAAAATAGGGCTCCCCGAAAGCAAATGGGTAATTCGAACACTGGCCACAGAGGTCCCTCTATACAAATCAAACTGTAGACGGTGTGAAAGCACCTATTGTTTTAAATAATGGTCGGAATGTGACCTGTGAGCCTTCTGAATTACCGTGGGACAGCACATTCTAAACTAAAATGTTCAACCAATAAAGTAACATATTATCTTAATAATATCTTCATATTAATAATAAATCATACAGCAGTGTTTCCCCTACCATTGTCTTGGCGGGGCGCTGCGCCCTGCCAAAGGAGCGCCGCGCCCTGCCTGAAATTCAAGGTGTTTTTATTTTTGTTTTTTATTTAAAACAAATATATATATATATAGCGCCAAATTTCAACTGAAGTAATCTATCTACGGTCACTTTTCACATTGAACATGTGCACTTTTATTAAATAAACTAAACGCCATGTTATTTATCCAATGTGTTCATGTTTGAGTGTCCACTGATTTGCGTATTGACATTCTCCCTCCGCTCTGTTTCTGAAGGGCGGGGCTCACACACACACACGAATGCACACACTCACGCTCACAATCAGAGACAAGAGGCGAGGAAAGGAGGAGAACAACAAAGTGTAAAAAAGTCAAACAAATCTGCTTTATTGCCCCGAGCTCTGCTGTCTGCCCGTTTATGTCCCCCCCCAAGTTTCAAATTCGTTTATTATTATTTTTTAACCGCAAGCCGTTATCGTCACGGGAGAAGGACACACACAGCCTGCCCAGGTGGACGCGCGCGAACGCGACAACGAAGGTAGCGTGCCCATTCTAAAAATAGCTCACAGATGGAGCAGCTACCGCGGTTTTGAACTACAGTATTGAGATGTGAGTTGGTTTATTCAGTAAATTAGCTCAGGATATTTGGATGTTCTGTCTAAACCTGTTGATGTAAGGCAAATGCAGGACTTGCTAGCTTAATGCTACCGGCATTTAGCGGCAGTGACTCAACAAATTGCCTCTAAAAATGTATCGTCAGCAATGTATGACAAGCAGACTGCTCGTTTAATGTTAGACTCACACCAATAGCTCAATATGATCATAACACAGAGGCGCGGGAAGGTATTTTGAGTGGGGGTGCTGAGGTGCTGGACTCCAGTGAACACTATTACGGGCACTATAGAGCACGCACAAAAAAACTCCCCACACGCAAACACACAGTAAACCCGCGACTGTTACAATGAAGGCTCGATAATCAGCTCACGGCATATAGGCAGGGGTAAAGTGCTATTTTTTTACGAGTGGGGAGCGGACCTCACCTTCTCTAGGGGGGTCCGGGGGGATGCTCCCCCGGGAAGATTTTTTTTAAATATTGAAGTTAAAAGCATCAATCTGGTGCACTTTGAGAGCAACATTAAGAGATCTATGGATACATCTCTCAACACCCAGATGAAACACAACTGTAAGCAGATGTTCTTTTTCTTTATGGATATTTTACAAATCACTCCCCTTTCAAACTGTATTCTTGTTTTACTGCCATATAGTATTTCATAATTGTTTTTCCTTTATTCTCTTATTTTTTTTATAACTATAATGATCATATGAAGGTGTGCCGCGGAAATAATCTTTTGAATAATTTTTGACCAAACCGTTTGAGACCCATTGAGATAACTTAGACTAAAGTTAACTATCTAAACACTCAGAGAGTCCTTTAGCTCACCTGAGCCTCTCAGTCTGAGAGGAGAGCTCTCCTCCAGCTTGTTGTGGAACAAACAGCTCCGTATGTCCGTTAGTGCAGCTAGCTAACCAGATGCTAACAACACGGTCCCTGCTGCTGGCACCGGTCCCTCTCTCTCTCTCCCTCTCTCACACACACTAAATGCGCTATTTCCGCACACACACAGAGCCGCGAGCTTGAATGACACAAGCACACTTTTATTTCCATCCAACTCTCTGATTGGTCTGGTGTCTTGCCTCTGTTGCATTCACTGAACACGGGAAATTACAGTCCTGCCGTCCTTTCTAGTGTCTTGATGAGGTTCACGTAAAGCACGGTTAATGTATTATATTATTGAGGTAGAATTGTCCGGGGCTACAGAAAAAACATTCGGGGCAGGCCAAAATATCATTTTACCAACAATGTGGAATTTATTGGCTACATATTACACAGATTATGCACAGCGGGAGCAGCAATAACCGTCAAATAATAATTCAGACAGGGGAGCTCCGCACCCCCTGCCTGCCGCTAGGGGGTGCTGCAGCGCCCTCAGCATCCCCCCTCCCGCGCCCATGTATAACACGATTGCTTTCATATCAGAGATCAGATGAGATGGAGCGGCCTCCAGTGTAACACTGTACTGTATTACTTTTTAATGTACAAATACTTTGTTACTGTACGATATCAATAACAATAATCCACAGCTCCTCTCTGCTCCAGAGGATAACAAAAATGTGGGCGCGCCGACATTTTTTTTCAAGCAGCACCCTGCCAAGGCAGTAAACCCAGGGGAAACACTGTACAGTATGTGTCCGAAAGGGAGCAGCAGGAAGCAAACACAAAAATATACAAAAAATATACTGCATATTAAAGCAAACGATTGTAAAGGTTAAAGTATGAGCATAACAAATAAAGAAGTGTAATGTAAACATTTACATTATAATTATGATTATTTAATATATAAAGACTATATATTATTGAATTACAAGATTAGATATACTTTAGTTGATCTAAAATATTGATGTGTTCAAATGCTCTTCAAAACACAACTGAAAGTCCATGAAACTTGTCTTTCTGTATTTGTGAATGAAGCGCCATCTCCTGGTTAAAACCTGAAATTGAAAATCTGGCAACGCCCTCTTGGAAAATAGTGGGAGGGCTTAACATTCCTCTATACTGGTCTTTGGCAGGTCGTAGGCAGGAACCTGTAAGCTGGAGTCTGAAATGCAGTGCTACATCTGTAAATGCGGTTGCCAGGTCCACATTCGTACGCCGGCTGGTGTTAAAAATCACCCAATAACCCAGCATTGTTAATGATAATATCTTCTCTGTTATTTTCAGGCATTCAAAGGGAACAGAGGGGCACTAAGGGCATCCTATCAAGTCAGCCTCCACAAAAAAAAAGTTAATCAGTTTTAATCTTAATGTTGCACTGCCTAGAATTTAAATGTGGTTTCACCTTCGATGTACTGTATACACTTGACTGCACTTCCTATAGTTAGTGTTTGCTCCCTTTCTGTTTACAACATGTTTGTTCTTTGTTCATTTAAAATAGTTTAAAATGGTGTGGACATAGTTTTTGAGCTAGCGACAAACTTAATATTGCACTTTTGATCATTTTATAATTAAAATTTGATTTGTACTGTATATACTTGACTGCACGTCCCATGTTTCGTCTTTCCGCTTTGATCCTTATTTTTTCTGGGCAAGCTCAAAGGGAAGGTTGTTTTGGTGAGAAACCTAATTGCTGCGATGCACTTTTATAATTAAATAAATATTTTCATTTACATTTTAAATTCATGGTGTGTTGCATTCTTTGTTTATAACTGTAGATATTATGGAAAATCATGACATTTTTTGAGCTTGGGTCCCTTAGGACCACAACATTTCTGTTTTGGGTCTCATGCTGAAAAAGTTTGGGAACCCCTGTTCTAGGGTATCATGAGTATTTTCTGCTGTTTTATACTATATTTTAGTTTATTTTAGAGATGTCCCGATCCGATCACGTGATCGGGGATCGGAGCCGATCACGTGATTTTCAAAAGATCGGAATCGTGAGAAAAAAATCGAGGATCGGGAATTTCCTCTTTTTTTTAATCAATTATTTTAATTATTTTATTTAATGTTACAAAACTAAAATGAACATGTTCACGTCTTAAAGTCATCCTGAAGCCTTAGTTTTGGTTTAAAATTACACAACATCATGTATGTGTTGCTTCTTTTGGGCTTGTTTTCATAGACCTGGTTGCTAAATTTCTCTCAAATCTGGCAACAGAGTGGGCAGGGTGCAGTGTCTAATAGTAGCAGTAAGCTAACGAGAGGCTACGTTCAGCTGGTGACTCGGGAGTCGGGACAGAGAAAATGTCAGGAGTTTGGAAGTACTATAAAATGTAAAGTGAAGGCAGTGTAACAGCCAGATGCAATGTTTGCAAGGCGGAGTCTTTTAAAAGGAAAGATAAACTGCTCCAGAACAGTGAAAAGGCCAAAAAGATAACAGCCAAGATAGCTGAATTCATCGCATTGGATGACCAGCCGTTATCTATTACCTTTTTTTCTCTTAATGCATTGCATAAAGATCGGATCGGGTAAAAAAAAAGGTACCGGCAGATTGTCAAAATCAAATGATCGGAATCGGATCGGGAGCAAAAAAAGGTGATCGGGACATCCCTAGTTTATTTTTCTGAACACCTTGTTTCTCTTGTGCATTAAGAACACTTGTGTTAGGGCATGATTTAACAATAAATAGGTTATATATACAGTATAAAATACCACGTACTGTCCGCCCTCCCATGCCAGCCTGACATGACCTCTTGCCAGGCACTCCCATTTGACATTCCTGCCCTCCACGTTTTTTAAAAATTATTATTTATAAAAATGTAAAAATATATATATATATTTTTTTGTAATTATAAATAAACTGTGAACTTCAATGCTACGATGTATGTGATGTCACATAGTAATATAAGAGTAATAAATGAAAAACAGGTAAGAAATACTATATGACAGTAAAACAAGAATACAGTTTAAAAGGGGAGTGTTACGTCCCAACTAGGGGAAGAGGAATGCAACACACACCAGTATGGAATTGGTATTAATTATAAGTGTTTATTTAAAACAGCTGTGAACAAAATGGCAGGCAAGCAGCCTGAAACAAACAAAGGCGCCAAAAGGGCACAGGTTGACAAATAACCAACTAAAGGAGGACTCAAAAAAGGGAGTCTTAAGACATACAGGGAAAATACATACTAATATACTAAATAAGGAACGAAACAAAACCTCACTCTAAAAGTGGTACAACTAACACAAATAATCTATACAGAAACACAGCTAAACTACAGGCAACAGTCACAAATCCTAACTATACTCTAAACACTAACTAAGCTACTCTACACTCTAACTAATCACACAAGTTTTAACCCCAGAACAAAGAGCAAGTAGCGAGAGGCATCTGTCCACCTACAGAGCCTCCAGAATGAGGATTGTCCCCAAGCTTTGTAGTCATCTCCAGCAGGTGTGCGCCGGCTGTGAGCTGCGATTGGAGTGCGTCGGGCCCGGCGTGCTCCAATCGCAATCTTCAGGAGGCGGACCAGGAGATGGGAGCCAATACCGGGAGGGCAACCGCACAGCTCATTTACATAGAACACACAGCTGAAAACACTCAGACGATCAGGAAGGCAGCAGCCGTAACACCGATTAGTAAAATATCCATAAAAGAAATAGTAAATTTGTTTACAGTTCTGTTTCATATGGGTGTTGAGAGATGTATCCATAGATCTCTTCATTTTGCTCTCAAAGTGCACCAGATTGATGCTTTTAACAACAATATTTTAAAATAAATCATCCCGGGGGAGCTTGCCCCCGAACCCCCCTATGTGAGGTCCACACACCACCTATAAAAATAGTACTTTACCCCTGCTTACACCTATATGCCGTGAGCTGATTATCGAGCCTTCATTGTAACAGTCGTGGGTACACTGTGTATGCACGTGTGGGGAGTGTTGCATTAGAAAATTCCACTGTAGCGCCCGGTACCTTAATGGGAAACCCTACATGTTTTAGCACCCTCTATGAAACGCCAAGCTACCCCGAAGCACTCCCAAAAGAAAATCTCTGGCACCGCCACTGGCCGCGGCACATGACGTTTTTGCGTGCCCTCCCATGAAAAGAATATGCCCTCTCTGTAGATGTGTTCTGGCGCCGGGTCTGTATAATTAGGCGCTTTCACACCGCAGTACTTTTCCCACTGTAGTTCAGCTATAGTTCCGAAATGTTGCGTTCACACCAAAAAAATCCGGAACTAAAATGTGTTCATGAGAACCTTTTTATCCCCTTTTGCTAGAGAGCAGGGACTTTCGTGGGAGAAAAAGGTTCCTATTTCAGAGTGGCTGGGCTGATTGCAAACCACGCCCCGTAAAACTCCCAAAAAGTTTTGTGAAGCCGCCATTTTATTATCCTTGCATTAGCATTATTAGCATTAGCCCAGTGCACAAACGCATAGAGACTAACTTATGGCAACACAAAACAAAACATGGGAGCGGTGGAGATGAGGAGGTGTCGGCCTTCTGGCGATTTACTCGGAAGGCTTCTACTGAAGCCAGTCCCCAACACCGGGGACTTCCGGCCGGGGACTTCGGGTGGCAGTATACGCCGTTAAGTTGTTTGCGGCCTGCCAGTAAACCAAAAGCAGAAGTAGAAGAAGTGACGTCAGCGGCTTCATTTGCCTAATCCTCCCCCAGGGACTTATTCCGGTGTGAGCGCGATCTGTACTTAGTTCATGAGAACTAAAGAGTTCTCATGAACTAAGTTCCGATGAACCTTTGTGGGAAAAGTACTGCGGTGTGAAAGCACCTTATATCAGCCCATTGGTACAGGCCCACAGTCATAATCAGCGGCGGCGCCAGGGGTAGGCTACAGTAGGCTACAGCCATACCAAGAAATGGCTTAGCTCCACCTTAGCCCCACCATGAAAAAATATGTGAAAGGTCCCATGTCATGGCCATTTCCACTGATCATAATTCCATTGTTGAGGTATACTAAAATAGAAAAATACTGTGCAATTTTCCAAACTCACATTGGTTTCGCATACAGCATCTCTGTAAAGTATGTGTATTCAGCAGTATTCACTTTCTCCACTAAACGGCTCGCTGCAGCTCCCCCCCCCACCCCCTCCCTGTGAGCCCAGTGTGCTCTGATTGGTCGGTACGTTGTGAATCGCGCTGAGCTCCGTGGAGGTTTGATTTCCTTGTTTAGCGATACATTGCCAAACACAGCCAAACTCAACCTGAACACACACAAAGTCACAGCCGAAATAAAAACAATAAGCGTGGCTTGATATTGAGTAAGAAAAAGGTTTATAGGTTGATAAACGCTGTGACAATGGGTCTGCAGAGAGAATTTCGCCGCGATCCCAACTGTCAGCCTTCAGCAGGGAGCAGAAATCAGCAGAGCTGCCTGCACTGAGTGTGTGTGTGGATTGGTCAATTTGGACCAATCAGCGGGGGCTTAATGTAACGGCTCCGCGGACGTAACGTAACGGCTCCACGGATTGGCCCATTTAGTTCCGGGTACGTGCTTTCGTAAGCACGTACCCGGAAGAATCAAATGGATGATGACGTTTCACCAACGAGGCGTTTTGGGGAGGTATTTTCTGTGTTAGAGGTTTACTCGCTACAGGGTGTACTTTAAGGGTTTTGACTCTGCACACCGTTTACATGCAGAAAAACCTTCATAACACACAAGGGGACGAGTGAAAAACTGAAAAAGCAGGACATGGGACCTTTAAAGTAAGTAAAATAAAGTCCGCCAACTCGCGCGGAGTAAATTGCACAGACAGCAGTTAGTAAGATTGATTTCAGCCACTTGTCTGGAAATACCGAAGAACAGAAACAGTTTTGAAAACTTTTGTCACGTAGTGATCGTTTTCTCAATAAAACATCTTTGATAATGTCTTCTGGCCAATCAGAATCACGATAACGGCGTGGTGTTGTTGCAGGAAGTCCCGACTGAGAATACTTTTGCGGTAGTACCATAGGCGGCGCGTGAGGCTCAGGTTTGGGAAGGCTAAATAACTTTTTTTTTACCTGATGCTGCCCGCCTCCGGCGTCTATAGAAAAGAGATCAACTCAGTGAAAGCAGTTATTAAGATAACTCAAACATATCCAGGGTCTGTTGAACTGGCTTCATAGTGCAGGGCACAGGTGGCTGCATAGCAGCGCTTATGTCAAAGACACAAACATTATACATTATATTTTTTATTTTACCAGGATGCAGTGACACAAATATTTGGGAAGGCTTAGCCTTCCCTAGCCTACAGTTTGGGGAGTACATCTCTATATACATTGATACAACACTACGTGTTGATAGAAATCAACAAATAAGACCCCACGGTTTGATGATTGATAGGTGTGTGGGCTGTCTTTCATGTTGACACTCAGAACAATGGGGGCTATCCACCCTTATCCACAATGTAAACTAATTCACACAGCCTCTTCCCTCTTCTCTCTGTGAGGAGCAGCAGGTTCAGCTTTCAGAACAAAGTAACAAAAAACTAAAATGGCATTCATTTTTTTAAATATGTCGTGTAGTAATAGATTTATTTATTTTACTTCTTAAGAGAGTACCAGAATGTGTATTTTATGTTAGTATTTCAAAAATCTCCTGGCGGAGAATCCTCCGAGACCCCCCTCCAGGGGTTGGGTTTTCAGCATGTCAACTCTTTCACCTGTGGGGAAATTGCAGGATTGGCTCCAGGTCGCCCTTTTTATTTACTACAGTTCAATTTGGATTGAGACAGGGAAATAATCTAAACCTTTCCGTTTCACTGTCAAGGGGGGCGATATAGCGTGTATGTAATTACATTGCAAATACTGACTTGAGCCCCTACCATAGATTACCCAACAAAAATACTCTGGAGCTGCCACTGGTCACAATACAAATGTCTAGGTGAAAGTGAAAGTAACTGGTTTTGTAGGCCTAAACTATTTTTGCTCACAGAAGTTATTTTAAGCAGCAACATGCTGAGAACACCCTAACCGCGGTTACATGAGGCCTCTCTCAGGGTTTCAACACCCTACCACTCTCATTCCATGAGATTGACTCTAATATCCAGGCATGTCTGTTCAGCCTGTACGCGAAAACACGTCGGTTAAAATGGTGCCTTCGTGGTCCCCCGGAATGTAAGGCTCTGATCACGGGACTGTAGGGTTGAATGCTGTGGGCAGCAGTATTGTGCCTCTTACCTTCCAGGTCTCCAGCTCTTTCTTAGCCTCCTCCAATTCTCCGCCTTCTTCTTCTACGGCACTCACCATCTGACAATGAACAACAATACATTAGTCCGACAGTCTAACGTGCACAGCCTTCATATTCTTCAGAAATCCTTACCTTATTTATCGGGATATCAGCCATGACCTGACAACGAAAGTGTGTCAACAAATGACACACGACACGATAAATGAGAGAGGTAAATCTGTTCTGCGTGTGGGACAAAGAGACAGAGAAACCAGTACGGAAAGTGAAAGTTAACCGGAGTGCAGTTGACGCAGCGCACTGTCAATGCCAGTAGTGTTTGGGGAGGGGAGGGGGGGGGGGACGACGACGACGACATCATCCAACCCAGGAGAATTGAGGATTAGGAGAATAAGGAGAGGAAAAAGGAGAGAGGAGACGGTTTTGACGAGAGGAGAACTATGATGGAGGAAATTAGGCTGGGGGTTTCTGTAGCGAACATTAAAGTGTGTGGGGAAAGTGGTATGGAAGCAAACAAGATACAGAAGTATTTTAATTTTATCAGACACCAAATTTGAAAATAATTACTTTGAAAATCATGTATCTGAATTGTTTTGCTCCTAATTTATTTATGTGAAATACAAATGTAATAATTCAAGTAAAAACAATTTGAATGGTCAAATTCAGATCCCAAAAATTCGAGTTAAAAAAATTCGAATGGACAATTTCGGTGTTTACAATTTAATGTCCAAAATGTCGGAAGGAACATCACGCGGGCTGCGTCTATCGCTTTTCCAACCCACGCGGGCTGCGTCTATCGTTTTTCCATCCCAGTTTAGATCCCACTTCCGCATTACGCAAGCATCGACGCGGCGTTACGTCACAGCATCAACCTGGCGTTACATCCCTATGTTTACATCACTGCTTCCGCGGCACACCCGCGAAATCTGAATCTGACAAGCGAAATACCGTCCTTTTAAACGCATAATATACAATATAATAGTGCTTCTTTGTCAATTTGACTGACGACCACACTTAGGCAGTGCTGAGGTAATGTTAATTCGTCATTTAAGACCTCCTGCAGTTGATGCAAACAGGTAAGTGGATCATGCAGTCAATTTGGGATTGTATCCTGGGACTTCAGCATTCAGCAGTTCCCTGTTCCTACCTCACCCCTCCCACTGTCCCAGCCTTCACCTGGTGAGACATATACACCAATTAAAAGACATGATTATTACACAGTCAACCAGTATTCAGAGTGCCTAATAAATGGATATATTTTTTTCCAGTGCAGATTTTGGCGTTTTTGGGACCATCGCACATGTGTGTAAGTAATAAGTATGCTTTATAATCTGCAAAAACTGTCAGGTGGTGTTATTGATTATCTTTGCAAAAGAGCCCCCACCAATATTGATTTTGAAAAATATCTTTTAATTGAAATATGGGAGCAAAAACAAAAGGGTAGAATTGATCATACCATATTATGTTATTATTGCAACTGTTTTTATTATATTGTGTTGTTTTTTATATATATATATATATATATATATGTATGTGTGTGTGTACAAATGAATTACTATAAAGTGTATATATGTGAGTGTGTCTATAAATGAATGAATACATCTGTGTGTATAAATGAATAAATACATGTGTGAGTACATATAAGTGTGTGTTTATATATATATATATATATATATATATATATGTTTATAAATGAATGTGTGTATATATATATATATATATATATATATAAAATAGTATCATTAAATAATGCTGTCAGATAAATGAAGTACACAGTAATAGTCAAGGTTATATTCAATATTCTGCACTTACACCAGCTGATAAGATATTTAAAACGTCTTTTGTTTGTCCTGAAAACGACATTTGAGGATACACACAGGCTATTTATAAATGATAAAACACTAGTAATACAATTTTAGGACGACATTTGAGGATACACACAGATAAGATATTTAAAACGTCTTTTGTTTGTCCTGAAAACGACATTTGAGGACACACACAGGCTATTTATAGATGATAAAACACCAGTAATACAATCTCAGGACGACATTTGAGGATACACACAGGCAGGGCCGCCCCTGGCCAACTTGGGGCCCCAAGCGACATTGTGAGATGAGCCCCCCCCCCCCCAACCGACAGGAGTGAAACATTTTTTTTTGGAAACAAAGTAGGCTACTTTGCAAATATAATTCCTGTTTATTATTATTATCAACACAGTTACTTTTTTATACAGTGAGGTAAATGGTAAATATGCATGTATGTCGTTCAGTATGCGTTTAATGAATACGTCTGCATTTCCTGCCAAATACTAGCCTCAAAAAGATTAAAATATAATTAATGCAAATAAACTACTTCTACTAATAATCATAATCAATTCAATAATACAAATACTATATTATATTATTATAATATAGTTTTAATATAGTAAAGACAAAACATGCTTATGACATGCTCAAAAACTGATATTTCTTAAATCTGTATTCAAATGTAGTTCCCTCTGTCAGCAATGTATCAACAACTACACACACATTTCTATCAGTATTTCTCTGTGTTGTGGTTGACATGATGATGACTGTTAGGAGTTAAGGGGAGAGGCTGAGCATCACCATGAAATGTGCAAATTGACATAAAAATGAATAAAAGGGGAAAAAATGCTCCATGTTTTTTAGGCTGTAAACTTTAACTGTTATGTAAGCCAACTAGACAGACAGTTTATCACTCTTCCTCCTGTACATTAGCAGATACAAGGCATAACAGGGGGTTACGTATTGTAACCCGAATTATACAAGCACAGGCGGAGCCCTCTACTGGACTCTATGGGTACTACTCTCTATCATGCTGTGCGTGCTTTCACCTACTGAGTTTACGTAAACGTAGCCGGCCAATCGGGGCGAGCCTATCTGAATGCGCGCGCAGGCCCACAGTATATAAGGCGGCTACACCCGCCGC
Organism: Notothenia rossii; assembly: GCF_949606895.1. Classification (NCBI taxonomy): domain Eukaryota; kingdom Metazoa; phylum Chordata; class Actinopteri; order Perciformes; family Nototheniidae; genus Notothenia; species Notothenia rossii. The sequence continues at coordinate 53,055,311 of NC_136904.1, read as the reverse complement.
CCACTATCCTATACACTCTTCAGCGAGCGGACTAGGAAATACAGGGCCCCCAGTTAGAGGGCTCCACCTGTGCTTATATAACTAGGGTTACAATACGTAACCCCCTGTTATATTTCACACAGGCTCCCTCTACTGGACTCTATGGGTAGAGTGGGCGGAGCCCCAATATATACATGCCCTGTCATCCAACAACATCGACCCACCACACCATCCCTGACCGGCTTTGGCTTATCACCATTGCATCCCCACTTTCTCCCATCCCGTTGTAACCGTAGAGAAGTCGGGCCCGCAATTTGGATAAGGCACACTCACACAGCTTACTTTGTGTAGAATGTGCATGGAAAAGACCTGTGCGGAGACTGCGTCTGGAGCCTACCGCGCACCATTTTCCCCAGGTCCCTCAGGAGCATGGGAAACCATAAGTGCACCACATCCCCAACACTCACTCACGCTCTGTGTAGAGTGGGCATGGACAATAGTGAGGAAGGCTCTCCCAGCCTGCCTCCAGACCTGTACGGGGCTGATTGCGCACCATGTCTCCCGAGTCCCTCAGGAGCATGGGAAAACACAAGTGCTTTATGTCCAGAGGGGGGGGTCAGACACCTGCTGACCCACAGCCACCCCCCTTCTCACCAGTCATGTGTTGCCTCGGCAAGCACAGACCACGAGAAGGAGCCAGACATGTCCAGGAGATAATATTTTATGAAGGAGCCTGGCGTAGACCAAGAGGCATGCATATATCTTCTACACTCACGCCGCTGAATAAGGCTGTTGACACAGCCACAGCCCGTGTAGACTGTGCACGAACCCCGCCCGTCCATAGGCATGTGTAATGCACTCGCAGAGCCATCCTGCTAGGCGCTTCTTGGAGAGAGCTTTTCCAGCCACACCATCCCCAAAGCACACAAACAGTTGTTCAGTACGCCTAATGGTAGCCGTGCGCTCTACATAGCATGCTAGCGCCCGCACTGGGCAGAGGAGGTGCAACTTAGCCTCCCTGGCCCCAACATGGGGGGGAGGATTAAAGCCACCGAACTGAATAGCCCTTGATCTGAATGAATTTCTCATACTTTTAGGAGTAAAGGAGGGGTTCGGCCTGAGTGTCGCCCCGCTATGGTCACCCCGGATCAACAGACAGCTTGGGTGCACCGACAGAGCGGTCAACTCAGACACTCTTTTGGCCGAAGTCAAGGCAAGTAGCAATGCTGTCTTCCATGACAGTGCTTTCAGGGAGGAAAGCTCCAGAGGCTCAAATGGTTCTGTGACCAGAGCCTCGAGCACCAACGGCAGGTCCCACTGTGGGGCGGAGGCGCGCACTACCGGGCGCTGCCTCCTGACCCCCTGCAAAAACCGCGTCATAAGCGGCTGACTGAAGGCTGACCTGCCTCCAAATCCCTCATGGCAGGACGAAATGGCTGCTGCGTACACCTTAATTGTGGAATGAGCCAGCCCCCTGTCCACCAGTACCTGTAAGTAGGTAAGAATAGAGCCCAGCGTGCACGACAAAGGCTCTAGACTCCTTCCTTCACACCATCGCCGGAATCCCGCCCACTTTGGCCTGTAACAGGCTGTGGTGGATCCTGCTCTTGCTGCCTGGATAGTCTGAATAACGTTGTCAGATAGCCCCACCTGTCTCAGCCTGTGCCTCTCAGAAGCCAAGCCTGGAGGGGTTGGCCCAGAGTGGGTAACGCCCCTATTGCACCTGCTTCCTGAGACAGCGCTTGCCAGACCTGAGGAATCGCCCAGGACTGGCCCACCATCATCTGTGTTAACCACACGTACCACGGCGCCAGGCGGCGATCTGGGGCCACCAGGATGATTGACAGCTGTTCCCGCCTCACCCTCTCCAGGAGGGGGGGGATAAGGTGCAGCGGTGGAAAGGCGTAAAGCAGCTTCCTTGGCCATGGCTCGTGTGCAAATGCGTCGACCCCCAAGGGTGGGTTGTCCCACCGAGCCAGGGAGAACCACAGGGCACAGTGGCTGTTGCGCCGATTGGCGAACAGGTCCACCTCTGCTCTCCCGAACTGAGTCCAGACCTGCTTCACCACCTCCGGGTGAAGCCTCCTTTCGTCTGGCAGGGGTCCGCCTCTTGACATGAGGTCGGCCCCCCCGTTCTCCCGTCCCGGGATGTGCAGGGCCCTTAGAGACAACACAATCTGTGACACCCACAGCCACAGGTTCTCTGCTGCGGTCAACAAGGCTATTGAACGGGCTCCGCCTTGCCTGTTGATGTACGCCACTGTGGTGCGGTTGTCGCTCCTTACTAGCACATGTTTGCCCTGTATTAAGGGTTTGAAGTGCTGTAGGACCAACATCACTGCTTGCAGCTCCAGGAGGTTGCTGTGCCGCGCCTCTGCCAGAGGCCAGCAACCACCCACAGCTCTCTCTAGGCACGCCCCCCCCCCCATCCTGTCACTGAAGCGTCTGTAAAGACTGTGATATAGGAGGTCACCTGCCCCAGTGGAGTTCCCCTCCGCAGATTCTCTGGGGATCCCCAGAATCGGAGGTTGCTCTCTACTGAGGGGAGGATGGTCACCAGATGCCGTTTGTGTCTTCTGAGATCTAAACGAAGGCTGATAAACCAGCTCTGCATGCGACGTGCATGCAGGAGTCCGAGTGGCACTACGGAATGAGCAGCCGTCATGAAACCCAAGGTCTGCATGATGGTCAAAGCTGTCACTGTCGCCCCCTGACGCAGCCTGCAGACCGCCCGCAACAGGGACGCCTGTCTGTTTTCTGTCAGGGTGGCCCGTAGCCTGCCTGCATCGAGCACCACCCCCCGACATTCTACCTGCTGATGAGGTATGGGGGAGCTCTTCTTCCAATTGATCGCAAAACCTAACTTGGTTAGATGAAGGATCAACTGGGCTGTGTGAAACATATGCTGAACGTGCGTGGGGATAGGGAGTAGCCGAACGGCAGCCTGTTGTACTCGTAGGCTACCCCCTAGAAGGCAAAACGCAAATACTTCCTGTGTTTATGGGCAATTTCGACATGAAAGTAAGCGTCCTTCAGGTCGATGGTTGTAAACCAATCGCCCGGCCGCCCCAGCACCTGTTTTATAGTCAACATTTGGAATTTTCTGCATGCAATGTGGCGGTTCAGACCTTGAAGATCCAGAATGGGCCTGAATTCCCCTGTTTTCTTGGGAACCAGAAAATACAGGGAATAATGCCCCTTCTCTCCGTCTTGAGGGTGCACAACAGACACCGCCTGTTTCTGCAACAGGGCCTGAACCTCTGCCGAGAGAAAACCTATCTCCTCTTGGGATGACAGATTTGCCTCTCTTATGCCTCTGAATGGAGGAGGGATGCTGTGGAACTGTAGTGAATAACCCAGCCTCAGTGTCCTGTCCATCCACTCTGTTAACACACAACTGTCTTTCCATTCCCCATAACATTGTGTTAGGGAGTGTGCCATCAGCTGTGGAGCTACAGCTATAAAGTTGTGATACTCCCTGGTGGCCCACTCCGCCGTCAAACTCTCCATAAAAGGAAGTTTGACCCATGGGGGGCTGACACAGAAAGGGCCGTTTTTCAATAATGCATTTTTCACCCAGAGAAGAAAATGGCAGATTTTCCACTGAGGTCCCTGAACCCCCACAGCCCGCTCACGCGAGAGCGCGTGCCCCGCCGTAATGCTGTTTTCTCTCAAAGAGAAAGAGGCATTAAACGGAGCTTTTACACGCGGCGTGATGTGTTTTCTAACAACCTTACGCCGCACATAATGCCCTTGTACCCGCATAGCATTCTGACATTGCTTCCTGCGGTTTATCACATGCGTGCACCCGCTGGTTTCTTCCTGTACTGGAATCACAACTGGGGGGGCGAAGGGGGAATCTGTACAGGCATTACCGTGAAGTGCGGGATTGTGGAAGGGAATGATTCTCACACCGGAATAAATGCAATCATTTTTATTTATGCACACAGTAGGATCATAAATATCGGAGGCAGGATTCATCCTCGCGTCCTGGGTGGAGAGAGCCCTCTCCTCCCGCTGCCCGTCAACTCCGAGCGGGTGGCGCACCCCAACCCGCGGCCTTCTGCTGACACGGGGCTGGGGCAGGATTTCTCCGGGATCGCCCAGCTTGGTTCCGTGGAGCCCTCCGGAATCTCCGTGCAGAGCTGGGCGGGTGAGCAGGAGAGGAAACGGAAGCTATGGGAGCCGAGGCCCTGCGCCTGTCTCTCCTTCTCACTGTCGGCCCGCGCTCGCCCCGCTGAGGGAGAGCCAGCGGCAGCATCCGGCTGAGCTGCTCTCTTTCTTCCTCCAAGCGGCGAAAGCGCTGTGTTACCGCGGTAACGGACCCGAAGAGTCCTGCCGTGGATATGGGGGCTCCCAGGAGATCGTCACGGTCCGACCTAGACAATGCCGTGAGTACCAACCACACATGACGTGACCCCACTGTGGCTAGGGACATCACACGGCCAGCTGCAGCCGCCACACCCTTCACCAGATTATTAATCTGTCCGATGCAGCGGTCCGCATAATCGCCCGAGTCGCCCTGAGACGAGGGGACGGAGGTTTCTGGTTGAGGGGTAATCAGTGATACCCCCAACACGCCCAGGTTGTTGGCCGCCGCGGCCATCTGTGCCCCGAGGCGGAATATCCTATCTAAATATTCCAACGCCTCACGGTCACGAGGCAGCAGTGGCTGGGGCCTTCCCCCTTCTGCCCAACCAGCTGCCTGGGGAAGTAGATGGGCCACCAGGCTCTCATCTAAGGGGGGCACACCGGGACACACTGAGTCCGGTTGGCCCTCTAGCCTTAGAAACCCCGTCATGCCGGCAACCAAAGCTCTCGCCCTGAGAGGTTGCCGCCATGTCGCCTCCATACACTGCCATACGTCCGGCAGCAGGGGCGAGACAAAAGCCGGCTGGACCAGGCCATAGGCTCACCGATCTTGGTGGTAGCGGAGGAGGAACCGTCAAGCCTGCACGCTCCGCTGCCATGGCCATCGCCAGCGGGAAATCCTGACGAACGCATCGGCGTAGTGGCCCCACGCTGCCAGAACCGCCTGACAGCGAGAAGTCCTCCTCATCTTCTTCCTCCTCGACAAGCGGGGCAGCATGGCTGGCCGGAAGCGCGAAGACGAAAGGCACCTCTCCGTCCTCCTCGTCCATCTCCACCACCTCCACATCGCCTCGATCCAGATCGTCCTCAGGAACGACATATTCCGCCTGCCGGAAATGATCCAGGCGATACTGCCGTCGGAGCCGCAGGAGTGCCCGACAGGCACTGCAGGTCGGGGAATGTCCACCACCTTCCATGGCGTGGTCGGCCCCCAGACACTTGAAGCAGAACCGGTGTGGATCCGCGCCCGCGATCAAACCCGGGCAGGTGGGGCATGGCCGAGCTTCTAGCAATGGTGAGTCCATTTCTTTATTCTCAATCTTAGTTTTCGTATTAACTCTTTGTGTCAGCTCGTCTGAAGAGAAAAAGGATAGTGGGCGGCGGGTGTAGCCGCCTTATATACTGTGGGCCTGCGCGCGCATTCAGGTAGGCTCGCCCCGATTGGCCGGCTACGTTTACGTAAACTCAGTAGGTGAAAGCACGCACAGCATGATAGAGAGTAGTACCCATAGAGTCCAGTAGAGGGCGGAGCCTGTGTGAAATATAACATACTTGAATGAATGGTAAATAAAGAATGCTGGAAATAACTCCATCTCCATTAGCCTATATGCTATGCAGAGACTGCCTTCTTCATGTCGTGAATTGCAGCTAATGTTTTAATATGGCAAATGGCAATTTGACTTATACAACATTCACAAGTTGTACATTTGACTCATAATAACCCACCTTCGAGTGATGCTCTAGTTTCTTCATGTTTTGTTTTGTTTCCCTCTTGCTTGCGCCGGACTGAAACTGTCTTTTCACCGACATCTCTTCACCTGCACTCGTGGCCGTATCAAAGCCGTGATTGGTCAGATGTCGATTCATTGCAACGGTGTCGGGTTACAGACGTGCTCCCCTTGTCACCTCTCTCTCACTCTCGCGGGGGGTGCGCGGAGAACTGAGCGGAGAACTGAGCACAGCAGCTGAGGCCCTCTGGGCGGGGCCCCCTGTGCAAGGCGGGGCCCCATGCAGCTTGCGTGATTGGCCTGTAGGGAGGGGCGGCCCTGCACACAGGCTATTCTGAAAAGATATTTAAAACGTCTTTTGTTTGTCCTGAAAATGACATTTGAGGATACACACAGGCTATTTATAGATGATAAAACACCAGTAATACAATCTCAGGACTCTTCGATATGGCTTTGATTACAGGATCGTTTACTTTCAGTCAACAAATCCTTTGGAAAGACAAAAAACAACTATTCAATATCCTGCTTTAACGCGACCGCCGAAGATGAAGTCTATGACGCTATCGCGTAGAGCTACGTCGATCCTTGCGTAATGCGGAAGTGGGCGTGGTTAAATCTAAACTGGGTTGGAAAAACGATAGACGCATTCGAGCTACCCAGACATACGGTGGCCGGCAGGTGCAAACGCGGAACCACGGCCCAAAGCACATACATTTCCCAAAACCAAGCCCCCAGGAAGTGCGCCGGTATCGGTACCATATGTGTTCGAGGTACCATATGTGTTCGGGGTCCGTCTCTTACCAATGACGTCAAAAAACTCATGACTTCAATGACATCACGCACACCAATTTCCCCGCAGGCTAGGCAGTCAAGAATATTCTAATTAGCTTCGGCTTGATGTGGAGATGTGATTTGATATGTCGTTTGTCCCCCAACTCCTTTACAAAGTTGAGATATGTAATCAAATACTCAGTGGAGTTTCCTGAATTTTCATGCCCAAAGCTAAGCACTCGGCCCTGGGTAAATTAAGAGGCTGATCTGGGGCACTTTTGTCCACTTTCCCTGGTGCTAGAAACTCAAGTCAGGCATCCCTGGAATCGTCTCAGAGAGTAGATGATCAGTGGGGCCTTGTTTTTACTGAAACATGATGTTTCGATGTATATTTCCATTGAAAATGCTAACCACTAGCCGCAAAGCTAGCATCGCACCCACTGCTCCGTTTTCAGAGACTTTGCACACGTTTTTCACAAACATTTTACATTGTTTTTGTTACTTTCGTTGCAGTGTCCATCCATCCATCCATCTTCTCCAGCTTATCCGTGGTCGGGTCGCGGAGGTAGCAGTTCCAGCAGAGAGCCCCAAACTTTCTTTTCCCTGGCCACATCAACCAGCTCTGACTGGGGGATCCCAAGGCGCTCCCAGGCCAGAGAAGATATATAATCCCTCAATCTGGTTCTAGGTCTACCCCTCGGTCTCTTCCCAGCTGGACGTGCCTGGAACACCTCCCTAGGGAGGCGCCCAGGTGGCATCCTAACTAGGTGCCCGAACCACCTCAACTGGCTCCTTTCGACGCGAAGGAGAAGCGGTTCAACTCCGAGTCCCTCCCGGATGACCGAACTTCTCACCTTATCCCTAAGGGAGACACCAGCCACCCTGCGGAGAAAACCCATCTCAGCCGCTTGTACCCGCGATCTCGTTATTTCGGTCATGACCCATCCTTCATAACCATAGGTGAGGGTAGGAACGAAAATGGCGCGGTAGACAGAGAGCTTTGCCTTCTGGCTCAGCTCCCTTTTCGTCACAACGGTGCGGTAAAGAGACTGCAGTACCGCTCCCGCTGCTCCGATTCTCCGACCCATCTCACGCTCCATTGTTCCCTCACTCGAGAACAAGACCCCGAGATACTTGAACTCCTTCATTTGGGGTAAGGACTCATTCCCTACTTGGAGTGGACAGTCCATCGGTTTCCTGCTGAGAACCATGGCCTCAGATTTGGAGGTGCTGATCCTCATCCCAGCCGCTTCACACTCGGTTGCGAACCGATCCAGTGAGTGCTGAAGGTCGCAGACCGATGAAGCCATCAGAACCACATCATCTGCAAAAAGCAGTGGTGCAATCCTTAGTCCACCGAACTGCAGACCCCCTCCCCCACGACTACGCCTCGAAATCCGATCCATGTATATTACAAACAGGATTGGTGACAAAGCGCAGCCCTGGCGGAGGCCAACCCTCACCTGAAATGGGTCCGACTTACTGCCGAGGACCCGGACACAGCTCTCGCTTTGGGAGTACAGAGATTGGATGGCCCTGAGTAGAGACCCCCTCACCCCATACTCCCGCAGCACATCCCACAGTGACTCCCTGGGAACCCGGTCATACGCCTTCTCCAAGTCTACAAAACACATGTAGACTGGATAAGCGTACTCCCAGGCCCCCTCCAGGATCCTTGCGAGAGTAAAAAGCTGATCCGTCGTTCCACGACCAGGACGGAATCCGCATTGTTCCTCCTCAATCTGAGGTCCGACAATCGGCCTGACCCTCCTTTTGAGTACCTTAGAGTAAACTTTCCCGGGGAGGCTGAGTAGTGTGATGCCTCTGTAATTGGCACACACCCTCTGATCCCCCTTTTTAAAAAGGGGAACCACCACCCCGGTCTGCCACTCCTTCGGTACTGTTTCCGACTTCCACGCAACGTTGATGAGACATGTCAACCATGACAGTCCCTCAACACCCAGAACCTTCAGCATTTTTGGGCGGATCTCATCCACCCCCGGGGCTTTGCCACTGTGAAGTTGTTTGACGACCTCAGTGACCTCCCCCCGGGAGATTGGTGTCGATCCCCCGTCATACTCCAGCTCTGCCTCTAACATAGAGGGCGGAGTTGTCGGGTTCAGGAGTTCCTCAAAGTGCTCCTTCCAACGCCCTAACACTCCATCAGTTGAGGTCAACAACGTCCCATCCTTGCAGTGTCTTAAATGTAATTTAGGTTAACTTCCTGTTTGAAGTTGTTGCTATGGAAACAACATGACGGAGAAAAAAGTAATATCTTCTACATATAATAACGGACAAAGTAAAGAATGAAGTGAAGGCTATGTTTAAATGTTCGGAATTTGACCGTGTATGGTGGTCCTCTTGAGTTGCCGTACAGCCAATGGCGTACAGCCATTGCTCCGTTTTCATGTTTTTTTACATGTTTTTCACAAACATTTTCACACGCTAGGAGTATAGGAATAGTTCAACTCGGTTCGTCATGATCTGTAGATGTGATTTGCCCCCGAGCACCCCTGGGTAAATTACCGTACAGCCAATCACAATGCGTACAATGCGTGACGTCATTGGTAAGAGACGGCCCCCAAACACATATGGTACCCCGAACACATATGGTACTCACACCGGACTCAGATGAAAATATTCATGCTGGCCAAACGGCGTTACTACACTTCCGTTTGGTTGCCAGGCCCGGAAACACTTTTTCCCATTGACTTACATTGGGAAAGAATGGTCTGTAAATCGTTGGATATTTTTTTTTTAAATAAATAAACTACCCAGTATGAACACTTGTATAGCCCTTATTAAAAACATTCGTTCCTCAAGTTGTAAAAATGTGCTAATAACGTTATTCTGAGAGTTATTTCCCCCTGCACTATGAACGTGCATCTAACCCACGGGACGGCGCCGCCCGGCACGTTCATGTGATGTGACGTGTTCAGTACTAAATGAGTTTTACCTTTACCCATGGATGCACAATAAGAACGGACCCATATCGCCTTACTGCCAGCCCACGGAGCTTTAATAATGGATATATTGCACATGTTTGCTGTAATTCATCATTTGTAAAATATTATACTACATGGGCTGTATGATGTAAATCTTTTATTAAATAAAGTTAATATTACCGACGTAGATTAACGTCCCTGTAGCTTCTTATTGCACTTGCAATATACCATTAAAGGAGTTGAACGTTACTGTTTGCTATTACTATAATGCATGCAGGGATAAGCCAGAGTTTATAACCTTTGCATGTGGGCACAACACGTTTTGACCCAGATTAATTAGCTATACCATATGATATCGCCCAAGGAAGTTGTCATACTTATAGATATATAAATATATATGTGTCAAAGCTCTAATCAAATTAACAGTTGTCTTAATTATACTTGTATATATATATATATATATATATATATATATATATAAATATATATATATGTATATACATATGTATATAGCCTGTGTTGTATATCTATAGACACAAATGAACAACCTTGTGTGTGTCAAATAACAAGTTGTATTGTAGTGTTTATTTTAGTGTTGTTTTATGCTTATCCACATTTTGATTTCAGAGCACAGGAGAATGCTGGGCACAACCTAAAGCTCAACAGTGAAGCTGGCAATGCTGAACAAAACCATGTAGAGTTATAATATTTATTCAGCTGAAAAAGTCAAAGCTGTACAAAAATGTAATTAAAAATACATAACCATTTCAGGTAGAAATCAGCATTTTATATAGAAATTCACAAAAATAAGAAATGAAACCTAAAAGACATTAACACAGTTAACACATGTATACCTCTGATGGCTGGCATAGGTGGAACAAATAGTGACAACAAATGTAAATACAATTTATATAAATTAAAAGGTAATATATATAATATTGATCGCAATTATTATATTAAAAAATCCACCAAACATGATCAACAGGAAAGCCCTCTGAAGGCATTTCATGGTTTGAAAAAAAGTTGAGGATGGGGTCCAGACAGTTCAATCAGGAGAGACTTCATTTTGTTTAAAGAACATTTATTGACATATGATAAATGTTCATTCTTTGGCGATTAGACCCCAATCCTAAAATCTTATATCTAAAGGAGGAAAAGCTGTGAGCATATAGGGAACCCCCCGGGGTCTAGACACTGGTGATGATGATGCTGAATATCTGGATTTGATGAGGAGATGGGATGAAGAGGAGGTGTGATGAGGTCTTTGGATTAGCTCTCCTGGCTCTGGATATGATGAACGGAGGTGGGTGGAGAGGAGGCGGGCGGCAGGATGAACACCTGCAATCACAGCTGACTGCAGGAGAGAGGAGAACACTTTTAAAGTTTGGCTGCAGCACGGTGATTGGCTGCTGGAGAATGAGGTGAATGTAATAGGTTAAAGACAGCGCCCGTGATGAGCTGATTATAAGCAGCTGCGGAGTGAATGTATACATACCCAGTCTTCCTGAAAGAACTTGCGCTGAGCTTCATATAGTGACAAGTGTTCAACAGTTCTTTCTGTTGACAGAAGATGGCACTTCTGAGAGGGAGCCAGCTGGCAGACACTGGACAGTGGCAAACCAACAGATGAAACAGGAATCCATCTGAGAGGCTATGTGGAAAAGGATAACAAATAATGTGAGCAAGACATGAACATATTTAACCACTATCATTCAATTCTGTAATTGCAGGTTTGTTAGCATGATATTTCAAACATAAATGGCCTGTCTTAGTTTAAAGCCCACTCACCACGTCAAGGTGCAGGCCACGAGTGAGGGCACAACAACGATCACAAACAGTACATCAGTGTTTCCCCTATATATAAATAGTGGCGGCGCAGCGCCGCTGCTGAAATATGAGCGCCGCTGCTAGGGGGTGCCAGCCAGGTACCAACATTTTTTTTTCTTAAAATAATAATAAGTGGCGACCCTTTTTCATTTTTGATTGTTTGTTATTTGGATTTGTAGTATTTGTGTTACTGTATGTTCAATAAAGGTGTAGTTTTGCTAAATCTTGAGACATTGCCACTGTATGTACTAGGCAGGGCCAATTTCTGGCATAGGCGACACAGGCGGTCGCCTAGGGCGCCAGATCTGGGGGGCGCTGCGCTGGTAGCTCTGGGTGGGAAAAAACATTTTTGACCATTGGCGCTCATCCTAATTTTCGGCCTTGATGTAACAACATTCATAATTAAGTAAATGTAACACCCTTTTCACCCCGGTTACACGTTTAATTTTCCCTGTACGGTGTAAGTGATGAAAGTGGGGGATGTGGGCTTATCAGGCACCCGCAGCTCACAGCCAAAGTGCGAGCGTGGTAGCGAGAGAGCGAGCAAGGGAGAGGGCGCACCGGTACCGGCACTGTTGTTATTAGAATCTGGTGCTAGCTATGCTAACGGATATAAGAAGTAGATGTTTCTACAACCAGGGAGGAGGAAAGCTCCTGTCAGACTGAGAGGCTCAGTGAGGTAAAGGACTCTGAGTATTTAGATTTTTTAGTATTTAGATAATTTTAGTATTTAGATAATTTTAGTCTAAGTTATCTCAGTGGGTCTCAAACGTTTTGACCACAAATTATGTAAACACATATTTCCAAGGCACTCCTTTATAATTATTAGGATAAATAAAAACAGGTTTGAAATCATTCCAATCTATACTATAGGACAGTAAACCAAAAATATTGTTTAAAGTTTGAGAGATACAAAAATATGCATAAATAAATGTTAACTAGGTAAAATAAGATATGAATGAACAACAAAAATAAAATAAGCTACATTTATTTGTTATTGGCTATGGTAGGTTATTGGTTGTGTTCATATACTTATTTGATTATTAAAATGTAAACCGATCTTTTTCATATGGGCGTTTTAGAGTTGTGCCCCCTAGATCAGGTATCTAGTAACTGTGTGCTCAAAGTGCACCAGATTGAAGCATTTTACTGTAAAATGTTCAAAAACAAATCTTCCCGGGGGAGCATACCCCCGGAACCCCCTAGAGGAGGTGACGTCCACCCCCCAATTCAAACATGTTCATACAATACTGAATACATTTGAAGCCATTTTGACGTCTATTACCTATGTCAATAAGTTTCTGTTTTTGCAGTGTATTTGTCTTTTGTAGAGATTTTTCATTTATTCTTTACATAATAAATGTCGCCTAAAATCTCACCTAGGGCAGCAAATTGTCTAGAACCGGCCCCGGTACTAGGCCTCAAGAGCCTTTCTTGTGCTGACACATAGAAACAAATTGGCGGGGCGCACTTCGCACGCGCACACACTAAAAGATTCCACGCGCTCCGCGCTCACATTATGCTGCGCTCACGTGCCTTAGCACCGCTGCTATGACTCCATCCTAGGGGAAACACTGTACAAACACACGAGACAACACTTACATACATATAAATAACTTACATATACAATGAACAATGAACATTTAACAAATACAATGTTTGGATAGTTATTTTAATACATTGAATACATTTAACACATTGAACACTTTGAATACATTGAACACATTGAATACATTGAATGCATTTAACATAAATAACACAATTGAAATGTACAATAACTAAACCCTTAACTGAATACACTATACATCTCCAGTGTGGCAATATTTCAGCAAGATTTGGTATCAGATATGAAAAAAAAACCTGACCTGTTGAGAATTTTGCGTGTCCATGTTCAGTACAGACTTGTGCCGCGTTAAGCGTACTCCATGTTGAACACAGACTTGCAAACAAAATACACCAAATTGGTCAGTTACAGTTGAAGGTACAGATACAACATAATGAATATTGGCTAGAAAGAAGCTTGGGATGTTGCTGTTGACATTCGCATAAATCGTTCCACTGTTGAAACTGTTCGAAATTAAAATCAATGTTTTAATGGGGAAATGTAGTTTAAACATGTCGTCAGTTTTAATGCTCTTTTATACTGAAAAACCAGAAATTCTTGATTACATTATTGTTTACAGACGAGAGTAGCATGTGACAACATCCGGAATGACCGGAAACCAAACGAGCCGAGAAGTATTTTTTTAGAGTATTGATTACAGCGTTTAGAATGTGTTAAATGAAAAGTGATGAAAGTGAATATGAGGAGAAAAGGCGTGTTAAGCATATATTTAATGTGAAAAGAACCAATCCTCTGTTTAAATGCAATAACGGACATTGGAGACGAGGCGAGCCGGCTGGCGGGGAGGAGCCAGCAGAGGATATATAACAGCACCAGAGGAGAGATCGGCTCTTCTCTTCCCTAACGAGGAGCGGATCACAGCTGTTTGTCTGACTGAACAATATCATGCTTGTGACCAACCCGCGGCTTTTTTAATTAAAGTACTCAATTGAACTTTCACAGAGACTCCATTTAGTCTCCTTTTAAAGCTTCTCTCCTGGACGGGAGAATAACTAACACAGTTTACAATCTGGTGAGTTCCCCGACGTGATCCCGCTGATCGAGGAGAGAAAACCAACCGGCTGTTTCCTGGAGACGCTTGCAGCCATTCGACACACAAGAGCTCAAATCAATCGATACGAAGATGCCTGTTATGACAAAGATTCTTCACTAGTTAAACTAGGCAATGTTAGATTTGTGTGCTTGACGGCAGCCGGCGGATCCTGAAAATAGCTGTGCATTTTAATGTTAAAACAACCCAAATTGATAAAATAATCACTCTAAAACCACGAGGTGTTGTTTTGTCACAAGCAGGGTGAGTTCACACTTTCTTTTGTTCCATTAACCCTGCATGCTATTAAACATGTGTGGGTGTTACATTTTAAATATAAATGTGTGTGGACATTGTACTTCGGATAGGTGCCTTGCTGTTTTCACGTAGGTGTCTCTTGTTACGCTCGTAGTTAGTTAGCCTATGACGTAAGGGTATATAGCCCATTTGACGATTTTTGTTAAGATCTGGAGACATAGCGAATCGGTTAAGGGCCGAGTAAGTGAAAACCAGCAGGGCATAGTGAATCAACTCAGGGTTAAGTAACCGAAGTCAGTGCTTTAAAGAAAGTCCTTTTCAAGAAAAGGCTTGGTTAAGGTCTAAGCCTTTATCAGTGGTTAAAACAGTTCTGTTTTAAACAAGATATTGCAGGTGGGTTACGGTAATCGGATTTACAACAGCAGTGCGGTAATAAGACGACGGCCTATTATTAGTTGCTGATAGGTCTCCATATTGGTCCCGGTTTGGCGTGTCCAAATAGCAACAGTTAACCATAGTCGACTATAAAGTCAAATATTACGTGAACATGTTTATAGCTAGTGCGTAAGGGTTCCTAACTTTAAATGATGATATCAATAAGATAAAGCCCATAGTCGACTATAAAGTCAAATATTACGTGAACAGGTTTATAGCTAGTGCGTAAGGGTTCCTAACTTTAAGTGATGATATCAATAAGATAAAGCCCATTTTGTTCATAGTAAACTAGATAGAAATGTGTTGTTTTGGCTTGGATTTCAGGGTTTATAATACAACACCAGTGGTTTACTTTGTTACGGTTCGTTTAAAGATCACCTCGCCATTGTTTAAACTCCCACCTGAGAGCCGCATGGACAAATCTCTTTGTCTACAGGTCAGAGTGCGAAATAATCGGGTGCCATCTTGTTTACACCCCACATGTGGAAAAACAAAGACAGGGCAATCGCCATTTCGTGAAATGCAAATTCAAAGCACTCCTTTCTTTGTTCTTATGCAGCTGGTTTCACTCCAATGAGGCATTTTCCTGACCTCCATCTTGTGAAGAACGAATAATACTTCTGGTCACTGTTGGAACTAGAAGGCTGAATCAATTCTTGGATATTAAAGGGAAGGATTGTTGTATTTTCAACGTTTTGAAGTATTGCTGCTGGCAAAAGTGTATTGGCGGATTATTGATCTAATTCTGCTTGCAAATGTGTTTTGGCGGTTTTTGAAATATTCCTGGTTGCAAATGTGTTTTCGCGGTTACGTGCTGTGTTGTTTAACCATAGTGTAATGTTCTTCCTATTTTAAAGATACTTTTAAGGAAAATAAGTTTCTCTTTGTTAAAAAAAACTCAGTTTTGCAACAGCTATTCCCTAGTGGATTAAGCTAGGAAATTAAAATAGCGCACTCTGGTGGTAGTACAGAATTATTACACAAATAGAAGAAACACCATACCATGTGAAGTATAATTTTAAGTGTTATAAATAAACATAAGCTTGATCGCCAGAATATAATTGCAAAGTGGTTTCTAATTATAAGATGAGAAACTTTACATAATAACATAACCTAGACTGTAGAATATTCAAACACCACTTTATTGAAGCTAACACAAGTTTTGACATTTGCATAATTTCATACACTTCGGTATGCACTGTACACAGTGGATTTAGATTTTTACCACAGATTTCTATTTTCATATTTCAAAGTCAAAACCATACTGTACACTGTACAATTTTTATTTTTAACAATTTAAAATTTGCACACATTTTATATTTTAATTTACTTTAATAATATTGAACTTTCTAAAAAAAAACAAAAAAAAAACAACAACCCTGATTTAAAGTTAAGATCGGATGACATAGGATATTATTTATCAGGAACAAAGGTGCTAGTCGGAGGATTAGTGCTTCAATCTTTGATAACTTCATAATTTCATTCGAATAGGAAGAGAACATGCCACTTAAACAAACTAAGTTGAGACTAGACGCAGAGCCAGGCTCAACAGCAGATATCAAGGGAAGGATACAAATCAGATCAGATGCTATAACAGTTCCAAATCTTAGACAAAAGACATGGAACCACATGGAGAAACTGTTGGAACAGTGGCAAACGAGAGGACTGTTTCAAGCAGATGATCAGCCTGGACCAACCAAAGCCCATAGAAAAGCTGTAGTTGAACAAGAGAATGCTGAATACCTACAACAGGAAAAAGCATGGATCAAAGCCGGACAACCCTCTTGGTATGGACCTGAAAACATTGCTATGAACAGAGCTGAAAAAAGAAAATCTAGAGTTACAAGTCTGGTACTCCATCTAAAATATGTCAGCCAAGAACAGCATGTATGTGGCTCAAGGAGCAGAGCTCACAGCAAAGGAAGATAAGAAAGAAAAGACAGAAGAAGCTCCAGTAATCCAACCTTCAAAGCTCCTTCCAAGCCTGACAAATGCGCCTCCTCCCTACATGACAGAAGAATACAGTTTCTTTCAATCCCCAATACAAGCTCCAACTCTGGGTGTTTTAGGAGGAGTATTGGAGTTGGACGGTCTCCCCACAGCTACACGTGTCAAAGACTTGGAGTATGAGGTAAGACTCCTATCTGGTGAGCTCAACAGAAGATTGGAAGAACTAGGCATAAGAATGGAAGAGGAGCTCAACAGAAAGATGGAAGACCTCAGCACAAGTATGGAAGCACAACTCAAGAGAAGAGAAGGCGAAGGTTCTCCAGACACCACAACCGTAACTGAAGCTGGAAGACTCAGGAACTGCTCAACACTCATGCTACCGCTGATAGCGGCTGGAGAAGGAGGATTGAAATACCAATCATGGACTCACAGAGACATGGAAGCATTAGCGGCAAAACTACCTCCACTTACACAAGGAGGTCAGAAGTGGGTGAATGATCTGGAGAAATACACAGTCCAAGACCACCTGTGCTTGGGAGACATGAGGGCACTGCTTGGACGGATAGAAGGAAGACTAGAGGCAAGAGCAGTGGATTCCAAGGCCAAATGCACCAACTCTCCAGATTACATTTTCTTCAACAAAGTCAGGTCGAGGTATTGGGCTGCCATTCGTCAAATCTACCCAACAACACGGAGTTTACAGGCCCTCAACTAACTGAGAAAAGAACCGGGGGAAGACATGTATGCCTTCCTGAAGAGATGTGAAGGAGTGTGGGAGGACTGCACTGGAGAACGACATGATGTTTCACCGTCTGTCGTAATGCTGTGGAAGGACGCGGTCATTAACGCCCTTCCCCAATCAATATAGGCAAGCCTGGGAGATGTGGTGGCATTAGATGCTATACCCATTGAAGAATGGAGACAACATCTCATTTACCACGATATGAAATACCAAGCAACCCAGAGGGAAAAAGACGAAGAAATTAAAACATTACAACTAAGACTCTTGAAGATACAAATGGCTGAGAAAGATACCGAAGCTAATAAAAACAAGAAAGCGGCAAGGCAAATGGCAGCTACATCAGAGAAGGCAGGGCAGATTCCTCCAACAATTCAAGCTCAGGAAGAACCAGAGAATGCAGTGCAGACATCTCAAACAGTTGAATCTCAGATAGTGCCAGAGAATCAGATGGAGAACCAACAACCAGGAGGTTTCCGAGGAGGCAGAGGCAGAGGAAAAGTTCTCCGGTTCGAGGGATGCTACATATGCAATCAGCTGGGCCATTGGGTTAGAGATTGTCCACAACAAGAAATGAAATACCCACCACATGCACCAAACAACGGCCCACCATGCAGTTTCCATGATGACGACGGAGGCAGGGGGTCCCAGAGATGTCAAAGACGCACAGGATTTCCAAGCATGAACCAAATCCCACAGACAGCCTGGTATCAACAACAACAATGAGGAAGCTTAGAGGACCAGACCATCAGGTGATGCATCTTCAGCACTAGAGTATTTAGAAAACCAGCTACATAGAGCCACATATGTCACCACAGGAGGGAGAGGTTGAATGTTATTTAAAAGATAGTGAGTAGAATATTGCATTTACACAGAGCATCCACCAATTAGAAGTAGCATAGTAGAACATTTAGCAGACTATTTTTTTAATTATGAGAAGGAAAATACATTACGAGTGATGTTGTTCCCCCTCACATAAAACTATTGTGTCCACACAACTAGTGAAGTCAAGAAGACGGGTTTCCACCAAAAATATGCAAGGGGCGGCGATACACCTGACATGAAGCTGTCCAGACCTGAAAACAGAAACTCGATTCTGCTGTGGTGGAGTCTGGCTACAAAGGGAGGTGTCCGATAGGGTCGCTTGTCTCAAACCAGTGAAGAAGTCAACAAGAACCCAGCAGAACTAGAGAGTGACTGTTAGTGGGAGAACTGTGACGGAGCGACAGAGACTGGCCCAACATTTTCCAGCCAGTACATAGATAGACCCCGTCAGAAGACCGGGGCTGTGTTTAAAGGGGAACTTCATTTATTCTTAGCCAGAAGTGCAGTTTTTAATCAAACAATTATGTGATTTATGGAGTCAGATTACATTTTTCTCATAAACACAATTTTATAATCGGTCTGAAGTATCTGTTTTAAGGCATGAGCCGCAGATTAAATAACATAACACTGATTAAGAGCTTGGATGAAGAAGTTGTAGGGTTTTTACAACAGTTTCAAGAATCAGTCTTTATTTATTTATTCTTGAGTAACTTTACTGATTTATAGTGTAGTGCGTAAGGCAATATCTCATTTGAGTGAGGGGCACCAGCCCTTCATGCAGGTCACTCTCTGTGAGAATAGTTCATATTTTCCCTCCAGTTTGGAGAAAGATTATTTTATCATATGTTAGTTCAGCAGTGTCAACCAATCCTCTAATCCTAGAATTATTGAGACGCATTAGCAACACCAGGGGTATTGTTTTTCGCAGCAACGATGATGCATAATACCATGACAAAAGCCATTATTGAAACAAGTAAACTATTAGAAGTGCTAATGGAAAATGTTTTGTGAATATGCATTTATGCCATCAGAAAGCCATACATCATATGATATTTTTGTACGCCTTGTGGGTACACGGAGAATTTATATTTATTTAATGCAACGTTATGGGTTTTACATGTCCTGTTCATAATACGGTAATCATTGCAATATTAATTGAGAATTTTATGCTCAAAGGAGGGAGTGTCATGATTATACAGATATGTTGATTCGGTGACGTTGTAGTTAATAAATAATAAAATGTAGTCAACAATAGGTCTCATAACAACAAGAGGTATGCCGAAGCTTGGGCCTTCTCCAAGGAGGGAGTGGTCCAGTTTTAGATATTAGACAAATAGAAGTGGATGAATATGTCAGAACTCTGAGTAATAGTATGCAAGTTTTGTCTACACAGGCTAGGAAAACTACAGAGATACCAGACGAGACACCAGAAGAGACTCAGGTTCGGCCAGGTGATTGGGTGAGGGTGAAAGTTCACAAAAGACAGTGGGCTCATCCCCGGTGGACGGAAGCGTGAAAAGTTGTAACAAACTTCACACGCGCTCCGGTTTAAAGGTAAGGAAAAAGGAGCAAATTGTCACCCTTCACTGGCAACTTCCAGAACATTATTGGGAGTTAGGACTGATTTGGCAGAGCTGGAACAAAACAATAAATATAAATAAGATAAAGATAGAAACAGCTCAAAAGACAAATTGTCTATAGATTTTTATAGATTGTACATTCATGTGAAAACCTATTTTTTTTGTTTTACATCTGAAAAAGAGTCCAATTTTTTGTATGTAATTGTTGGACTCATTATTTAAATTCTGTAACGGACACAACCAGGGATAAAATAGAGATGATGACGAGAACAAAGCCAAACCAATTGTGGGGTCCCCTAGGGATAAGAGTCAGAATAGCATTGTTGATTGTGCTCATTACACTTGGCACCTTGTTGGTTGGATGGGGAGTACAATATCAAGTAAGACATGGAACCATTAGTTCACTCATAGAGAATGCCCACATCACTAACAAGACTCCAGCTGTGTTTCACAGACTTTCACTTATCCCCAGAGCCAAAAGATCAGCTGAGCAAAAAGAGGAGGAGTTAGAAATACTCGGTCCCAAACAAGAGGCGGTTATAATCAAGATGATTCACCCCCCCTATATGCAGTTCTTGTATCAAATGATGAGATGGGTTTAAGTGATCGGGATATGTAAGTGATGGGGATTTACAGATTAGGGGAATCTCTAAATACACTGTTTTAGTCTGTACCAGAAACACCCCCTGTTAAGTTTATGAACAACCGACCGGTGACCTGAGTAGAATTATTGAAAATGATTACAGTTGAAACAGGCTACTAACCCACAAGTACAGCTTTGTATGTACAAACTCTATGAACAAAATTTCCCAGCAGATAGTGGCGACATTGCAGATATGTTCAGTCACCAAAGTTACTTATATTCTAAATAACAGTGAGATTTAAAGTGATGGAGAAAATATGGAGACGTTCCTTTATAGTGTGTGAAATATGTGATGCTTGAAACATCTAGGTATTTAAATTTATGGAAGAAAGTGGTTTCCTGAAAGAGTTAATTGGAATAAACATGTTACAGTGGGTGAAAACAATGTTTAGGGATATGGTACAATTATTAGAAAACATTAACTGGGCTTAGATGACATTTAACATCAAAAAAAGATAGTATGGTTAGGAAAATGGAGTGGGAAAGATTGGATTTATTTTACCTCAGTGTGTTAGAATTAACTATAGATAATGCGTCCCGAGATCTCTCTCTCTATATCTCTCCGCCTGTCAGAACGTTACGACCCCAACTTCCAAGCAGACAAAAGACCTCACCACGGAAGACTCCTCCTCCTCCATCGAACAGACAGAGAAGCAGAGCTGAACCAACAATGACAAGACTTTATCCAGAACCATCTCCACCTGAGGAATCCAGAACTACAGGTGACATAAAAAGGCACACTGTCATCGGTCCCCCACAGGACATGAAGTTCCAAGCTGAGCCACAAGATTTGGACACAAGAGCAGAGTGTGGGACATGAGAGCAGAATACGCCCTCCATGCAACCAGTAGAGACTGTAAAGGAGGAGATGAAAAGCAAAGCAGATGGGACACTGGAAAGAGTTACAGCGGAAGGATCCAAGAGCGGATGGACTGAGGAGAAGGTGGACGGAGAAGAGGACAGGACGGAGGAGTTGGCATGGTCCGGCAGAACGTGAGGGGGTCGTGGCTTGACAACCAGAGGGGGAGAGAAGGAAAACGGGAGTGAGTGAGTTTACACATAAACACACTTATTCACCAACGAGAAATACGTAAAGAAAAAGATTTATTAGCCATGAATTAATCAATTGGTTAATTTATAAAGAAAGAAAGAGGAAACTATTAAATAACCCTAAAAACACACTGAGGGTAGAACATATTATTCAATATTTTCATCATATGAACAAATTATTCTTTAAGAGTTTTTTTTATTCATGTGTGAATTTGGGTAAGATTTAATTTGTTACAGTATAGACCTACAGTTTAAAGGGATGGTTTTAGTAACCACTCTATAAAAGCAGACAAATCTTTATTTGTATGGAAAATGTTAAAGGTAGAGCTAGTACCAAGCCAAAGCTAGTATTCCAATCTAGAGTATTGATTTCTCCATTGTAGCATGGTTATTACCTCAGGAGGGAAGATTAAGGTGGAAATAACATTTGTTTTTCGTCCAAGATGTAGAGTTTAAAAAAGACACTGGGCAAAGAGAGATTGCACATTTTAATTTAAAAAAAACTAATATAATTGGGAGTAATACATGGGGGGCCTTGGATCACTCATTGTGATGGTGCATATTTTACAACAAATATCGTTCAGGGAGAAGGGGTCGCTCGACCCACCCTGCAGATGTTTTAAATCTTACTTGCAGCTTCAGAGGGAGCGCACGGCACCAGAATATGAGTTTTAAAAGACACCATTCAATCAGTGATGACCTGACATTTAGAGATGTTATTTAAAGGAGAAACATATCTGCCATAAGTTTAAATTCCTGAATTGAACTACAAACCATTAATGAAATGACTTCTGTTTTTAAAATCCTTGTTAAAGGAGGAAGTAATTATCACATGCTCGGGCACCCAAGGTTCCACACACTGTTAAAGGGGTTAGCATAGGTATTTAAGTAGACCATAATTGAAGATAAATTAGTATAATGCGTTGTTGATATTCCACCGGTTTTCACACCATTTCAGTGACTTTATCACTGCATTAGAACAGACCACCCAAAGTTACTGAGTAGGAACTTTTAAGTGATGAAATTCTACAACTGTTGTAACTGACCAAAATCTTCTCCCTGAAATGACTGTAGAACGTACCGATTGATCACGACGGCCCCTTCTAGAGAACATATTACTTTCATACCTTATGTACCTTATACCTAATGGTATGAAAGGAGGGAGGGTCAATTTATCATGAGGAGACAGTTACAAATGCTAGCAGAACAAGACGACCCACCCCGTATACAGATGTTGATGACAATGATGAGTTAGTTTAAATGATATGGATGTTCGGAGATGAGATTGATCAAGGAATGTCCAGCTGATGTGATTCTTTAAATTATGAAATCATGTGAAGAAGTGAGCAAAATAAAATGCTAAAATGGAGTGAATCCATTTCAATTTAATTTACACTATTCCAAGATAGTTTATTTTTATTTTTCAATTTACTTTGCCAATCCAATATATTTTATTTTATTCTTTATTACTTTATACTATTCTAATATGGTGGATCTCATGTTGTAAAAATCATTGCTATTCTAAAATGGTTTGTTTCTTTTCACTTTGTAAAAACAAGTGCCTTAACACTGAGCGTGGTATGAGAACGGTTTCTGTGAAAGGAGGGACGAAGAAATGTTCTGATACCAAGCCATTGCTGCTATTTTGAAGAATGATATTGAATGTAAACACTAGAAGTTATGCACAAGGGAAAACTTTTATGTTTGAACACAGACAAGAATTTATTTTGTATTTTTGTAAAGCCGGCTGTAAAACCATTCCATTTGATTGTGTGTTTGTTAATATGAGATATGTAATATGCAAAGTTCAGATGAAGAACTCATTGATTTCAGTATTATACACACCTTTTAGGTGTGTAAGGAGGGACTGTTAGAAATTAAAATCAATGTTTTAATGGAGAAATGTAGTTTAAACATGCCGTCAGTTTTAATGCTCTTTTATACTGAAAAACCAGAAATTCTTGTGCACAAGCAGTTAAGCTTTTATTCTGAAAATCCTTCATCTACGGTTAGCATTTAGCATGTGGCTAATATACGATTTCCTAAAGAGGTGAATTTAGTAGCGAAATGATATGGAGTGGTGCAAACCGAAGCCTACTGATTTAACACTACAACTATAGATGTCGAGATAATACCATGCTGAATATTAAATGAAGGTACAGTTTATTTGAATACATTATTGTTTACAGACGAGAGTAGCATGTGACAACTTCCGGAATGACCGGAAACCAAACGAGCCGAGAAGTATTTTTTTAGAGTATTGATTACAGCGTTTAGAATGTGTTAAATGAAAAGTGATGAAAGAGAATATGAGGAGAAAAGCCGTGTTAAGCATATATTGAATGTGAAAAGAACCAATCCTCTGTTTAAATGCAATAACGGACATTGGAGACGAGGCGAGCCGGCTGGCGGGGAGGAGCCAGCAGAGGATAACAGCACCGGAGGAGAGATCGGCTCTTCTCTTCCCTAACGAGGAGCGGATCACAGCTGTTTGTCTGACTGAACAATATCATGCTTGTGACCAACCCGCGCCTTTTTTAATTAAAGTACCCAATTGAACTTTCACAGAGACTCCATTTAGTCTCCTTTTAAAGCTTTTCTCCTGGACGGGAGAATAACGAACACAGTTTACAAAAACCATGTGTTGCGTTTCTTAACAATAAATAAACAGAGGACTGTGACATACATTCAAATCCAAATATAGAAGGAAATATAGAATAAATATGTTTACTTACAACAGTCCAGTGGCGGTTCTACGGGGTGGCACGGGGTGGCAGCTGCCACCTCAGAAAAATGCCTTGCCACCCCAGCTGCCACCCCAGTTGGCAGCTTTGTTTTGAAAGAAAAGTTGTGGCTCATCGGACATTTATGAGAGAAAATCTCTAATGTCCTAGTGCAAGTGAATGCAGCACTTGTAACCCCTCCCCTGTTCCTGGCGCAAGCCTGGAAATGTGAATGGCGGCGATTTCATTTGAACAGGGGGACAGCGCAAAACCAGAAGCATTTCGGATCCAAGTAGATGGAAGGAATGAGGTATTTGCGGTCTACAATGACAGAGAAGAGCCTGTCAAGTTTGGCTGCAAAGCAAGGCAAGGCAAGGCAAGTTTATTTATATAGCACTTTTCTGTACGCGACAATTCAAAGTGCTTTACAAAACAAATTAAAATACTTTTTAGGAATAGATACAGTAAAAACACATATAATGGCATTTTACAACAGGCATTACAAAGCAAAGATAATAAAATAATAAAAATAAACACCACAGGTATACATTACATCGTTAAAAGGCATAGGCCTACTGTAGTGTGAATATGAGCAGCTAAATTAAAAGCAGCCAAAGAGATATGTTTTTAGCGGCTTTTAGTCTCGATTTAAAAATAGTAAGCGTTTCAGATTGTCGGGGCATAAAAGCTAAATGCTGCCTCTCAATGTTTTGTTTTTACTCTCGGAACCGATAGCAGACCCGTCCCAGAAGACCTGAGGCACCTTGATGGCTCGTAATTATGCAGGAGTTCAACAATATACTTTGGTCCTAAGCCATTTATTGATTTCAAAACTAGCAATAGTACTTTAAATTCAATTCTTTGGCCGACTGGAAGCCAATGTAAATATTTCAGAACCGGACTGATGTGATCCACTCTTTTAATGTTAGTGAGGACCATAGACTGTATATTAGTATATTAGTGAGGACACGTGCAGCTGCGTTCTGAATCAGCTGCAGCTTTCTGATGGATTTTTTTGTCAGCCCTGTGAATACACTATTGCAGTAGTCCAGTCTACTAAAGATAAAAGCATGGACAAGCTTTTCTAAGTCCTGTTGTGACATTAGTTTTTTAATCCTCGATATGTTCTTCAGGCTGTACTCAGCATTGAATCAAAACGCACCATAGCTTTAAATCTTAATAAGTTTGTGAGGCGTTTTGCTGAACAAGATGGTAATCGCCACATTCAGCTGTTATAGGCATGCCAACTTGATGCTCTGCTCACGGATGACTCGATGAGCATAATAAACTGTTAAGATGATGACCTTACGTGTTTAAATATTTTTTTTTCTTTGTGGGCGCTGAACTGTTCCTTTGATTCTTTTGATATATGATAGTAATTACTTGTCTTTCAAATTTTGAAGGAGGGTGAGCAAGCACCTTGAGCACATGCAAGCATGTTGAGGAACATTCATCATTAACTCCTCCAAAAAATATAGTTTATTTAATAATAACACTGAATA
Source organism: Notothenia rossii (assembly GCF_949606895.1). NCBI lineage: Eukaryota > Metazoa > Chordata > Actinopteri > Perciformes > Nototheniidae > Notothenia > Notothenia rossii. The sequence goes on along the minus strand of NC_136904.1, from coordinate 53,029,611 downwards.
TGTGAATCATAACAGTGATTGACAGCTGATAGGAATAATATGATTGTTAATAGTATCATACTAATTTAGACAAAAATCGACAAGACAGTTAATTAATATACTTATTGCAGCAGTCTGCATAGACTTGGTACGCATGCTGGTCTAAGAGTGAGACAAACTCATTCAGTTATTGTTCAGTTAAAATTCATTAAATTAAGTCTGCCACCTTATGTATTTATATTTAAGGCTTTACTGATGTGCCACAATAATGGCACCAAATGTTATTGAGTTAAAATAAATATTGTGGCTTTCCATATTAACATTAATTGACATGACTGCGATTAAATCAGCATATACTTCTGTCAGGGGATGCCACCCCTCAAAATCTCCTGCCACCCTCTTGCCACCCCATGAATATTTTTCTAGATCCGCCCCTGCAACAGTCATAAGGAAAAGAAACACGTACAGAGCTCATACACATATAGAAGAAGATATAGAATAAATATGTTTACTTACAACAGTCATAAGGAAGAGAAAACACGTACAGAGCTACTAAGAGCTAATTACTAGCTAGCCGCTAGCTGCTAACTGCCGCGGCCGCCTCGTTAATATCAAACTCCATCATATAACAATCCAGTGCCATGCTGTCATGAACGCGCGGTGCTGTTACGTGTACGCAAATTGACGTGCTTGATGTGAACGAGCATTTTGGGGGCATGGTTAAAGTTGCGCATGCGCTATGAGCGCACATACGGGTACTCCTCCGGCATGCCGGGTAATCTGTGACGTTTCGCTCTCTCGAAAGTTGGGCCATTTTATCATCATGCGCTAATGAGCAACTCTCATAGGAATGTATGAGGCCCCGCCTCCCACGCTGTATCTAGTTCTTATTATACATCCATGCCCAAAACAGATAAAAAAAAAAAACATTCCGGAAGTGCTCCAGGCCTCTAGGGGGCGCGCTACATGGAACAGATTGATGTATGACCAGACATAGAGAGAACAAACAAGAGTCATGGCAATCGGAAGGAAAGAAAGTTCATTTAAGTGGAGAAAGATATAAGAAGGTACGTTTTCTTTTGTTTTTATACATATAGCGTCATATTTACGTCGTTTAATAAAAGAGCTTGCAAGAGAAAGCATTGTGCACCTAAACGTAACTCTTGACATACAGTAATATAGATATAGTATAGAACAGGACCACCCCTCCCTACACGCAGATCACGCAGACTGGGTGGGGTCTCACACCCTCACCTCGGCCCCGTCTCAGGTCGGTTAAATTAAATCCTTGCTTCCCTCACTTGCGTCGTTTCCCTGTGACTAGTCCCTCTCACCAGGGAAGCATGGAGGGACGCAAGGAAACCACGAGAAGCAGGGAAATGAGTTTAAGGCCCAATCCCAAACCACTCCCTCGACCCTACCCCTCCGTGATGGAGTGAACTCCGTCTGAAGCCACACTCGCAGCTCAATGAGGCTCCCTCCTGTCAGGAGGAGGGAGTAAATACAGCGGTAAGCTTTGGGACGGCCTCCCCTCTCTCCGGCAAAAACAGGAAATGCGGTAACTGTATGTAACAACGGTTTCAAATCAGCATCTCTTAGACAAAAAATGTAAATGAATAACTCAAATAAAACTCCAAACATATTTCATTGTGGTACTTTTTTGTAAACATCTTTTAGTTTTAAACCTGATGTTTATAAGCTTCTTAGTTTTTGCAACAGTCTGTAAATATACACAACTTTATAATAAAATGCACACACTTACCTTTTTCTAGACTAAACACAGGTATGATCCTAAGTTAAAACATATGAGGTTATCATGAGGGTGTTAACATCGCAGTTTATCAGTGGATGTTTGCCGGAACTACTTGTAGCGTGTTTCCTGACGGACACACACAGCGTGACTCCGGTCAGGTAGAGACCGGTCTCAAGAATGGTCTCAAGTCAGCACCACTGCAAACTCGCTGTTTGAGGGCTTGATAGCCCACTCCCCCTCTACACCGCTCCACACTTGTTGGTTTGGAACAGCCCTCAATATGGCGGACCCTCCGCGTCAACACACTCTCACTCCATAATCGCCCAGGAGCGACGTTTGGTCAGGGTCCCGTGGCGTGCAGTTGTGACGCTCCTAGGCTCCTTAAGCTTCATAAAGGGATGCAAATAGCTTTCAACTGATTGCAATGTATTCCCATCTGCGGCGGGATTTGACGCTCATGGAAGCACGGAATTCGTTTGTGTCGGCTGCCCTTAAAGGCAATGTGAGCGTTCATTCCCATTGGATAACGGAGAATTGTACACCCGGAAATAAGTATTCCCCTTACTGTCGATTGATTTTACAGTGATATCTGCACTACTCATCGACTAAAAAACACCAGATTATCCTTGTTAATTACACAACATTGATTGGTTTAAATTGTGTGCAATGCTTTTGTATTTTTCCCCTTCGATTCGGAGAAACAAATATTTTTTCGGAGTAAAGGATGGCAGAAGACACTACACTACCCAGAATCCCCAGCTATCGTTTAGGACTACACCATGTGCTCTGTTTGACAAACCCCGTGATTAGTTCTCAAGCTCTGTGATTGGTTGAGCTCCAACTGCATTCCATATAAAAAAACGTTTCGTAAAAGATAAAATCATACTTTATTCAGCAGTGCTTGCTTTACTCTTTGAAAGTCATCACATGAATGCATTGTAATAAATGGTTCGACTGCATTGAATATATTACACATCTGTCGTAGTTCTTTATTTTTATTTATCTACAGAGATCGGGCTCAGAATAGACCGGAAACTATTCTTTTACCGTTCATAAAGTTAGTACTAATATTTTGTTTTTATATTATTGTTTTTTATTAACTACTAGACCGCTGTGTCATGTTAAGACCATCTTTTCTGTGTTGTCTTAGAAATTAAAATCAATGTTTTGATGGTATAATGTAGCTTAAACATACCGTCAGTTTAAACGCTCTTTTATACTGAAAAACCAGAAATTCTTGTGCACAAGCAGTTAAGCTTTTATTCTGAAAATCCTTCATCTACGGTTAGCATGTAGCATGTGGCTAATATACGATTTCCTAGAGATGAATTGAGAAGCGAAATGACTTGGTGTGGTGAAAACCGAAACCTACTGATTTAACACTACAACGATAGATGTCGAGATACTACCATGTTGAATATTAAATGAAAGTACAGTTTATTTGAATACATTATTGTTTACAGACGAGAGTAGCATGTGGCAACATCCGGAATGACCGGAAACCAAACGAGCCGAGAAGTATTGTTTAGAGTATTGATTACAGCGTTTAGAATGTGTTAAATGAAAAGTGATGAAAGAGAATATGAGGAGAAACGGCGTGTTAAGCATATATTGAATGTGAAAAGAACCTATCCTCTGTTTAAATGCAATAACGGACATTGGAGACGAGGTGAGCCGGCTGGCGGGGAGGAGCCAGCAGAGGATATATATAGCAGCGCCGGAGGAGAGATCCGCTGTCTTCTTCTTGCTCAGGAGAACCAGATCACAGCTGTTTTCTGCCGGAACAATATTCTGTCTGTAACACTACCGCGCCTTTTTTAATTAAAGTATCCCATTTGAATCTTTTCAGAGACTCCATTTAGTCTCATTTTAAAGCTTCTCTCCTGGACGCGAGAATAAAGAACATATTTAACAATTGGCGAGCTAGCCAGGATCTCGCAAAACCGGGAGAGACTACAGCAGGCTGCTTGCTGGACCCGCTGGCATCCGTTCAGCACACAGAGAGCTCAAATGGAGTGTGCATCCAGACTCGGTGAGGACACTATCGATACTGACTCAGCAATCACTGTAAGTTATATTCTTGTTTAAATAGACTTCTCTGTTTCATTTATTCTACTCTGTATAATTGTTCTGTAGTTATTGTAGCTAAAACGGCGATTTCTGAGAGATTTTAAAATCTCAGATCTGCTCTAGTCCAGCAGCTGTAACTCAGGTCTCAGTGAGTCACGCCCCTCAAGTGTGCATTCCAAGAGGTTGGAAGACTCTGCTGATTGCGTGAAGTGCAAAACGCTTCCCAGCCGAAAAACATTTTAAATAGCGCATTTCAAATCAGAATAACTGAGTGTGCATCCAGACTCGGTGAGGACACTATCGATACTGACTCAGCAATCACTGTAAGTTATATTCTTGTTTAAATAGACTTCGCTGTTTCATTTATTCTACTCTGTATAATTGTTCTGTAGTTATTGTAGCTAAAACGGCGATTTCTGAGAGATTTTAAAATCTCAGATCTGCTCTAGTCCAGCAGCTGTAACTCAGGTCTCAGTGAGTCACGCCCCTCAAGTGTGCATTCCAAGAGGTTGGAAGACTCTGCTGATTGCGTGAAGTGCAAAACGCTTCCCAGCCGAAAAACATTTTAAATAGCGCATTTCAAATCAGAATAACTGAGTGTGCATCCAGACTCGGTGAGGACACTATCGATACTGACTCAGCAATCACTGTAAGTTATATTCTTGTTTAAATAGACTTCTCTGTTTCATTTATTCTACTCTGTATAATTGTTCTGTAGTTATTGTAGCTAAAACGGCGATTTCTGAGAGATTTTAAAATCTCAGATCTGCTCTAGTCCAGCAGCTGTAACTCAGGTCTCAGTGAGTCACGCCCCTCAAGTGTGCATTCCAAGAGGTTGGAAGACTCTGCTGATTGCGTGAAGTGCAAAACGCTTCCCAGCCGAAAAACATTTTAAATAGCGCATTTCAAATCAGAATAACTGAGTGTGCATCCAGACTCGGTGAGGACACTATCGATACTGACTCAGCAATCACTGTAAGTTATATTCTTGTTTAAATAGACTTCTCTGTTTCATTTATTCTACTCTGTATAATTGTTCTGTAGTTATTGTAGCTAAAACGGCGATTTCTGAGAGATTTTAAAATCTCAGATCTGCTCTAGTCCAGCAGCTGTAACTCAGGTCTCAGTGAGTCACGCCCCTCAAGTGTGCATTCCAAGAGGTTGGAAGACTCTGCTGTCGCCCATCAGCAGAAAATAGTTAACTAATTACAGCGGCGTGCCCCCAAAGCTGTGAGAACTGAGCAATCAGGTATCCATCTTAGGTTGCGTTTTCCTGGAGCGTCAGCTTCAGCGTCAGCCAGACGAAGACTGACAAAGACATTAAGAGTCCTGTGGGAGTAAGACTGACAAAGACATTAAGAGTCCTGTGGGAGTCACGTGGGAGGCAAAGAGGAGGCAAATCCTACTCTGATTGCGCCAAGTATCGCTGGTGTTATTTAGTTTTATTCAATTCTCTTGGGTTCTCTAGCCCCTCATGCTATAATCATGTGTATTTTCTGCATTCCTGTTCATGTGTCTTCTCGCAATTATCACTGGCCCCGTGTTTCTCCTAATCGATTTCACCGGCCTGCTCTCGTCTATCCCACATGCTCCACTGAGATCCAACATCTCGTTTCAGGGGGCCTGTGGAACTGCCAGTCAGCTGTCCCTAAGGCTGACTTCATCTCTGGCTACGCTTCCCTGCAGTCTCTGGATTTCCTTGCTCTCACGGAGACCTGGATCACTCCATCCAACACATCCACCCCAGCAGCTCTCTCCACAGCATATTCCTTCTCCCATACACCCAGACCCTCTGGCAGAGGAGGTGGCACTGGTCTCCTGCTCTCTCCCAAATGGAGCTTTTCCCTCTTCAAGCTACCTAATTTCACTCCTTCTACCTTTGAATTCCATGCCGTCACAGTAACCCATCCTATACAATTAACCATTGTTGTTCTCTACCGTCCACCAGGCGCCTTGGGGGACTTCTTGGAGGAGTTAGATAATCTCCTCTCACACATCCCTGAAACTGGCCCTCCCGCTGTACTTCTCGGAGATTTCAACCTCCAGACAGGGAAGATATCTGAACTAACATCTCTGTTAACCACCTTTGCTTTCTCACTGTCTCCATCCCCACCAACTCATAAAGCTGGCAATGTCCTTGATCTCATATTCTCAAGGAACTGCTCTACTTCTAACCTCTCTGTAAACCCGCTCCACACATCCGATCACTTCTTCATTTCATTCTCTCTACCCCTTTCCAAACATAACAACCTCATCTCTTCTAACTCTGCTCCTGTCCGCCGTAACCTCCGTTCCCTCTCCCCCTCTACCTTTGCCTCATCGGTGCTCTCAGCCCTCCCTTCCTCTGACTCGTTCCAACTCCTGCCTCCAAACGCTGCTGCAAAAACTCTCCTCTCTACTCTCTCATCCTCTCTGGACTCTCTCCGTCCTCTCACATCGCGGCCGGCTCGTCAGTCCCCTCCTGCTCCCTGGCTAAATGACGCACTGCGTGCTAATAGAACCATCCTTCGGGCAGCAGAGCGGAAATGGTGGAAATCCAAACACCATGACGACCTCCTAACCTATCAGGCTCTCCTCTCCTCTTTCTCTGCTTCCATCTCTCAGGCAAAAAGCACTTTCTTTCAAGATAAGATCCAATCTTCCTATTCCAATCCCAAAAAACTATTTTCTATCTTCTCCACCCTCTTGGACCCTCCCAAAGCACCTCCCCCCTCCTCCCTTCTGTCAAGCGACTTTGTTAACCACTTTGAAAAAAAGGTTGATGATATTCGCTCTTCCTTTTCTGACTCACCTTTACTCACCGCTGGGTCACCAGACCCTCCCTTCACCCACACACTGACCTCCTTCTCCCCTCTCTCTCCAAGTGAGGTTCTTACCCTCGTTACCTCTGCCCGTCCTACCACCTGTTCTCTGGACCCTATCCCCTCAAACCTCCTTCAGACTATCGCTCCTGATATTCTACCATTTCTCACCCATTTCATCAACACTTCTCTAACTTCTGGTCACTTTCCAAACAGTCTCAAGGAGGCAAGAGTAAACCCTCTCCTTAAGAAACCCACTCTCAATCCGTCTGATGTTATTAACTACAGGCCCGTCTCTCTCCTCCCGTTCCTGTCTAAAACACTTGAACGCGCTGTCTTTAAACAACTCTCCTGTTATCTCCATCAGAACAACCTTCTGGATCCGCACCAGTCTTGTTTCAAGGCAGGTCACTCAACAGAAACTGCTCTCCTTGCTGTCTCTGATGAACTGCACACTGCTAAAGCAGCCTCCCTCTCCTCTGTCATCATCCTTCTGGACCTGTCTGCTGCATTCGACACAGTGAACCATCGGATCCTCCTTCGCACTCTCCAAGAACTTGGAGTTTCAGGCACTGCACTTTCCCTCCTCACCTCATACCTCAACGACCGCACCTACAGGGTTACTTGGAGAGGGTCCGAGTCCGACCCTTGTCAATTAACTACAGGGGTCCCTCAGGGCTCGGTTCTTGGTCCCCTCCTCTTCTCCCTGTACACAAACTCGCTCGGGTCTGTCATTAGCCCGCATGGTTTTTCATACCACTGCTACGCTGACGACACCCAACTAATTCTGTCCTTTCCCCGCTCAGAGACCCAGGTCGTCGCACGCATCTCTGCTTGCCTAGCAGACATCTCTCGGTGGATGTCTGCTCATCACCTCAAGCTCAACCTTGACAAGACTGAACTGCTCTTCCTTCCGGGAAAAGATTGTCCCACTCTTGACCTAACAATCAACATCGGCACCTCTGTTGTTTCCCCGACTCAGACTGCAAGGAATCTGGGTGTGGTCCTAGATAACAAATTGTCCTTCACTGCAAACATCGCTGCTACAACCCGCTGCTGCAGATACACGCTTTACAACATCAGGAGGATACGTCCCCAGCTGACCCAGACATCAGCGCAGATTCTGATCCAGGCTCTAGTCATCTCGCGCCTAGACTACTGCAACTCCCTCCTGGCTGGTCTACCTGCATGTGCCATCCGACCTCTGCAGCTCATCCAGAATGCAGCGGCTCGTCTGGTCTTCAACCTTCCCAAATTCTCCCACACCACACCGCTCCTCCGCTCCCTTCACTGGCTTCCAGTAACTGCTAGAATCCACTTCAAGACACTGGTACTTGCGTACCATGCTGTGAATGGATCTGGCCCTTCCTACATCCAGGACATGGTTAAACCGTACACCCCAGCACGTGCACTCCGCTCTGCATCAGCCAAACAGCTCGCTGCACCCGCACTGCGAGGGGGACCCAAGTTCCCGTCAGCAAAAACACGTGGGTTTGCTATCCTGGCTCCAAAATGGTGGAATGAGCTCCCCATTGAAATCAGGACAGCAGATAGCTTACACATCTTCCGACGCAAACTGAAAACTCATCTCTTTAGACTCCACTTCGAGCGATAGAATTACTAACAAAGCACTGATATACTAATAAAGGGCTGGCTTTCTAAATGCCAGTTGAGTAGCACTTGAAATGTTTGGCTCTATGAAACCTGATGTACTTATATGATTCTGTTTTCTTAAAGGTTGTATCTTCCTGGTCGAATGCACTTATTGTAAGTCGCTTTGGATAAAAGCGTCAGCTAAATGCAATGTAATGTAATGTAATGTAATGTAAATCAACTAGGTATGGAGAAACCTGTTATATCGAATTCTTCAATAGTTAATGTAGGACAATGTTAGTTCTGTGTGTTTGACGGCGGCCAGCGGATCCTGAAAATAGCTGTGCAATTTAAGTTAAAACAAGCCTAAATTGATAAATATTAGTATCATACCACGTGGCGTTGCTTTGTTACAGGCAGGGTGAGTTCAATTTCTTTTTTTCTATTTAACCCTGCATGCTATTCGTTTGTCTGTTAGTACATGTCGGCTAGAGGCCAATCACTATATGTGTCTTTTGTGGCGTTTTACGTTTTACGTGAATGGTTTTAGGCCATTAAGCAGTCGGGACTGCTTGAGGCAAAGACACAGCCAAAGTTTGAAGCTAAGGTTATTGGAGTGAGTGTTTTGTGTAACAACAGCGTGAGGCTGTTTTAAAAAAGTCCTATTTCAAGGAAAAGGCCTGAGTAGTTTGAAGCTCTCAGTGGTTACACCATTCTGTTTTTCAAGACATTGCGTTGTGGATTACGGCAGGAAGTGCGACATTCGTGCGTTAGATAGACGATATTCTTCTAATTGTGTTTGCTTAGCGTCCTATTTGTCCCATAAATAGCGTGTTTAAACAGAAGAGATGAGCATACTGGCTCTTAAAGTCAAAACATTTACGTACATGGGTAGAGGGCTATGACGTAAGGGTATGAGGCCCATTTAAACAGACTCTTAAAGTAAAAACATTTACGTACATGGGTAGAGGGCTATGACGTAAGGGTATGAGGCCCATTTATCATTGTAAACTAAATGGAAATGTTTTTTTAAACTACAGTGTTGTGTGTTGAATTTACTAGACAAAATATCACCTCACCAATTTCAACTCCAGGTGTTTTCTCAAATCCCTTTGTTCTTCAGGTCAAAGGTTGGAAAACCAGTTGCCATTTTGTCTTGACCTCATGTTCACGGTGAGCCACACGGCAGTCACCATTTCATGAAATGCTAATTGAAGTACTCTGTTTGCTTTAACACACTGAGGCTAGGCATTCCATCTTCTAAAGAACATCATACTTCTTGTTAGAGTTAGAAGTATTGGAAGTACTTCTGCTGGTAAATGTGTATTGGCGGTTTTGTGAATATTCTTCTTTGCAAATGTGTTTTGGCGGTTATGTGCTGTGTTGTTTAACCATAGTGTAAATTCCTATTTTAAAGATATTTTTGAGGAAACTAAGTTTCTCCTTGTTAAAAACGAGTCAGTTTTGAAACAGCTATTCCCTAGTGGATTAAGCTGGAATTTAAAATAGCGCACTCTGGTGGTAGTACAGAATTATTACCCAAATAGCGGAAACACCATAACATTGTGAATTTGAACCAAATTCATATTTCAAAGTCAAAACCATACACGGTACAACTTTATTTTAACATTTCATATTTTAATTTTGCATATTTTTTATATATTAATTAACTTTATTAATATTTTACCTTAAACTTAAAAAGAAAAAAAAAATCTATAAAAATAATAAAACCTTGAGCAAGAAAAAAAAAAAAAAAAAAAGTTTAAGTTCGGACGAACAGCAACGATGATGCATAATACCATTACAAAAGCCATTATTGAAACAAGTAAACTATTAGAAGTGCTAATTGCTGATTTTTTTTATAGTGAATATGCATTTATACCATCAGAAAACCATAAATCATACGATATTTTTGTACCCCTTGTGGGTACACGGAGAAGTTATGTTTCTTTAATGCAACGTTATGGGTTTTACATGTCCTGTTCAGAATAGGGTAATCATTGCAATATTAATTGAGCATTTTATGCTCAAAGGAGGGAGTGTCATGATTATACAGATATGTTGATTTCAGTGACGTTGTAGTTAATAAATAATAAAATGTAGTCAACAAGAGGTATGCCGAAGCTCGGGCCTTCTCCAAGGAGGGAGTGGTCCAGTTTTAGATATTAGACAAATAGAAGTGGATGAATATGTCAGAACTCTGAGTAATATTATGCAAGTTTTGTCTACACAGCAGGCTAGGAAAACTACAGAGATACCAGACGAGACACCAGAAGAGACTCCTGTTCGGCCAGGTGATTGGGTGAGGGTGAAAGTTCACAAAAGACAGTGGGCTGATCCCCGGTGGACGGAAGCGTGAAAGGTTGTAACAAACTTCACACGCGCTCCGGTTTAAAGGTAAAGAAAAAGGAGCAAATTGACACCACCTCACACATTGTCACCCTTCACTGGCAACTTCCAGAACATTATTGGGAGTTAGGACTGATTTGGCAGAGCTGGAACAAAACAATAAATAGAAATAAGATAAAGATAGAAACAGCTCAAAAGACAAATTGTCTATAGACTTTTATAGATTGTACATTAATGTGAATACCTATTTTTTGTTTTACATCTGTAAAAAGAGTCCAATTTGTTATGTTATTTTTGTACTCATTATTTAAATTCTGTAACGGACACAACCAGGTTTAAAATAGAGATGATGAGAACAAAGCCAAACCAATTGTGGGGTCCCCTAGGGATAAGAGTCAGAATAGCATTGTTGATTGTGCTCATTACACTTGGCACCTTTCTGGTTGGAAGGGGAGTACAATATTATGTAAGACATGGATCCATTAGTTCACTCATAGAATGCCCACATCACTAACAAGACTCCAGCTGTGTTTCAGAGACTTTCACTTATCCCCAGAGCCAAAAGATCAGCTGAGCAACAAGAGGAGGAGTTAGAAATACTCGGTCCCAAACAAGAGGCGGTTATAATCAAGATGATTCACCCCCTTATATGCAGTTCTTGTATCAAATGATGAGATGGGTTTAAGTGATTGGGATATGTAAGTGATGGGGATTTACAGATTAGGGGAATCTCTAAATACACTGGATCCATGTTTTAGTCTGTACCAGAAACACCCCCTGTTAAGCTATGAACAACCGATCGGTGACCTGAGCACAATTATTGAAAATGATTGTTAGACACAGGCTACTAACCCACAAGTACAGCTTTGTACGTACAAACTCTATGAACAAGATTCCCCAGCAGATAGTGGCGACATTGCAGATATGTCCAGTCACAAAAGTTACTACGGTTCTAAATAACAGTGAGATTTAAAGTGATGGAGAAAATATGGAGACGTTCTTTTATAGTGTGTGAAATATGTGGTGCTTGAAACATGTAGGTATTTAAATTTATAGAAGAAAATGGTTTCCTGAAAGAGTTAATTGGAATAAACATGTTACAGTGGGTGAAGGCAATGTTTAGGGATATGGTAAAATTATTAGTAGACATGAATTGTGTTTAGATGGCATTTAACAACTAAGATGGATAGTAAGATTAGGAAAATAGAGTGGAAAAGGTTGGATTTATTTTACCTCAGTGTGTTAGAATTTAACTATACGTAATGCCTCCCGAGATCTCTCTCTCTCTCTCTCCACCTGTCAGAACGCTACGACCCCATCGTCCAAGCAGACAAAAGACCTCACCACGGAAGACTCCTCCTCCTCCATAGAACAGACAGAGAACCAGAGCTGAACCAACAACTCCAACGCTGCATCCAGAACTATCTCCACCTGAGGCACCAAGAACCAAAACCAGGTGACATAAAAAGGCACACTCTCATCGGTCCCCCACAGGACATGAAGTTCCAAGCTGAGCCACAAGATTTGGGCACAAGAGCAGAGTGTGGGACATGAGAGCGTAATACGCCCTCCATGCAACCAAGTAGAGACTGTAAAGGAGGAGATGAAAAGCAAAGCAGATGGGACACTGAGAAGAGTTACAGCGGAAGGATCCAAGAGCAGATGGACTGAGGAGAAGGTGGACGGAGGAGAGGAAAGAACGGAGGAGTTGGCATGGTCCGGCAGAATGTGAGGGGGTCGTGGCTTGACAACCAGAGGGGGAGAGAAGGAAAACGGGAGTGAGTGAGTTTACACATAAACACACTTATTCACCAACGAGAAATACGTAAAGAAAAAGATTTATTAGCCATGAATTAATCAATTGGTGAATTTATAAAGAAAAAAGAGGAAACTATTAAATAACCCTAAAAACACACTGAGGGTAGAACATATTATTCAATCTTTTCATCATATGAACAAATTATTCTTTAAGAGTTTTTTTATTCATGTGTGAATTTGGGGAAGATTGAACTTGTTACAGTATAGACCTACAGTTTAAAGGGATGGTTTTAGTAACCACTCTATAAAAGCAGACAAATCTTTATTTGTATGGAAAATGTTAAAGGTAGAGCTAGTACCAAGCCAAAGATGGTATTCCAATCTAGAGTATTGATTTCTCCATTGTAGCATGGTTATTACCTCAGGAGGGAAGATTAAGGTGGAAATAACATTTGTTTCGCGTCCAAGATGTAGAGTTTTAAAATGACACTGGGCAAAGAGCGAAAGCAAAGTTAAATTTAAAAAAAAAAACTAATGTAGTTGGGAGTAATACATGCGGGGCCTTGGATCACTCATTGTGATGGTGCATATTTGTTACAACAAACATCGTTTAGGGAGAAGGGGTCGCTCAACCCACCCTGCAGATGTTTTAAATCTTACTTGCAGCTTCAGAGGGAGCGCACGGCACCAGAGTATGAGTTTTAAAAGACAATCGCCACCAGCTCCTAAAGGTCATCCATTCACCAGATGACCTGACTTTTAGAGATGTTATTTAAAGGAGAAACATATCTGCCATAGGTGTAAATTCCTGAATTAAACTACAAACCATTAATGAAATGACTTCTGTTTTTAAAATCCTTGTTAAAGGAGGGAGTAATTATCACATGCTCGGGCACCCAAGGTTCCACACACTGTAAAAGGGGTTAGCGTAGTTATTTAAGTAGACCATAATTGAAAATAAATTAGTATAATGAGTTATTGATATTCCACAAGTTTTCACACCATTTCAGGGACTCTATCACTGCATTAGAACAGACCACCCAAAGGTACTGAGTAGGAACTTTTAAGTGATGAAACTCTACAACTGTTGTAACTGACCAAAATCTTCTCCCAGAAATGACTGTCTAGAATGCCGTACCCCAGAGTAGAACGTACCGATTGATCACGACGGCCCCTTCTAGAGAACATATTACTTTCATACCTTAAATGGTATGAAAGGAGGGAGGGTAAATTTCTCAGGAGGAGACGGTTACAAATGCTAGCAGAACAAGACGACCCACCCCGTATACAGATGTGGATGACAATGATGAGTTAGTTTAAATGATATGGATGTTCGGAGATGAGATTGATCAATGAATGTCCAACCGATGTGATTCTTTAAATGATGAAATCATGTGAAGAAGTGAGCAAAATTAAAATGGAGTGAATCCATTTCAATTTACTTCATACTATTCCAAGATAGTATATTTTTAATATTTTTATTATTCCAATTAAGTTTACACTATTCTAAGATAGTCCATTTTATTTGACTTTATTATTTTATACTATTCTAATATGGTAGATTTCATGTTGTATAAATCATTGCTATTCTAAAATGGTTTGTTTCTTTTCACTTTGTAAAAACAAGTGCCTTAACACTGAGCGTGGTATGAGAACGGTTTCTGTGAAAGGAGGGAGGAAGAAATGTTCTGATACCAAGCCATTGCTGCTATTTTGAAGAATGATATTGAATGTAAACACTAGAAGTTATGCACAAGGGAAAACTTTTATGTTTGAACACAGACAAGAATTTATTTTGTATTTTTGTAAAGCCGGCTGTGAAACCATTCCATTCGATTGTATGTTTGTTAATATGAGATATGTAATATGCAAAGTTCAGATGAAGAACTCATTGATTTCAGTATTATACACACCTTTTAGGTGTGTAAGGAGGGACTGTTAGAAATTAAAATCAATGTTTTGATGGTATAATGTAGCTTAAACATACCGTCAGTTTAAACGCTCTTTTATACTGAAAAACCAGAAATTCTTGTGCACAAGCAGTTAAGCTTTTATTCTGAAAATCCTTCATCTACGGTTAGCATGTAGCATGTGGCTAATATACGATTTCCTAGAGATGAATTGAGAAGCGAAATGACTTGTGTTGGAGATTTGGAGGATGTTGAAAACCAACCTCGTCTCCGCGTGTCGTTTGATAAGCTGGGTGAATTCGGGAAAAAGGAAGGGATTAAGAAACACCAGAATACCAGTTAAACAATAATCTTGCTTTAATGATAAACAGTAACGATACAAAATACAAATACAAAGAAATCACGAAGCACTCTGCAGAGTACTCCGGGCTCAGGTTCTACCCCCGTGTGAGACAGGTCTCAGGAACGGCCGGTGAAAAACAAGAGCGCGAACCAAAGGAAAACACAGGCTTTCATACTAAAACACAGGAGGAGGTGTGTGCCTGCTTTCCCCCAGAGGTCATCTTATTGGGAGAGACCAACACATGGCCTGTCACACCCAATCAGTGCGACACAGCAGAAGAAACCCGGAAACAAAAAGTCTCATTCAGTTTGACGAAGACCAGACACCTTTTGGTGTCTGGTACGAACTTGCTCTCAACAACAAGTTTCCTTATCTTATTTCACATCTTGTAGCCAGCACACACACATCTCCTTTATGGCCCTTTGTCCCTGAGTCCATCTTCCCCCCTTCAGGTTACCACACACAAGTTAAAAGTATGTTTTAAGATATAGTTGTTATAGTTGGCTAAATATACGTAATACATGTAAACTACTTTCATATCAATAATAACGAGGAACACATTACCTATGCTCTCAAGCAGTATTAGAGATGCTTTTCAAATAGTCAAATTTCACACAGGCCTAATACAGAGAACACACTCATTAGTCCTATAGCCCTTCCATTTGTTTGAGCTATTGTTCACATCTTTACTTCAAATAAAAGGTTTCACATTGTATATTTCCAGCTTCCTTTACACATACTGTTATTATTAATACAAAGTAACCAACCACACATATCTATTGAAAACAAGTCGATTCCCCTGATACTTGACCTGCTGAACCTCTTCGGAATGCGTTCCCTCCCCCACCTCTCTCGTCCCTGTCATAAAAAACTGCTTCCATTTCATATAGAGTAATGAAAGATGTTTAAGCTAATTTCTCCACAATGTTTGTAGCCATTTAGTACCCACACATGAAAGAATAAGAACAGAGGTATAGTTGACCAGTAATCATGTAGCACATATATTTACCGCAATGAAAACACACACACATCTGCTTCAAGCCTGTGTAAGCACACCCTTCTTTTACGAGGGAAACATTCCAGCGTCCTGGCCCTATTCCCAAATAAGGGTGTCCCCTTCTCACCTCTCTCTCTATACACAAGGACTTCACCTCAATATATTGGGGAGGGAAAAGATACTTTGTCCTTTCTAATTTAACACACATGAATATATATAAGGTGGCATTAAAAGGAATATACCAGATTGAACTTTCCTGCCATACCACGTTACTTTAATCCTTCAAATAATTCAAATAATCCTTCACTTGGTGTGGTGAAAACCGAAACCTACTGATTTAACACTACAACGATAGATGTCGAGATACTACCATGTTGAATATTAAATGAAAGTACAGTTTATTTGAATACATTATTGTTTACAGACGAGAGTAGCATGTGGCAACATCCGGAATGACCGGAAACCAAACGAGCCGAGAAGTATTGTTTAGAGTATTGATTACAGCGTTTAGAATGTGTTAAATGAAAAGTGATGAAAGAGAATATGAGGAGAAACGGCGTGTTAAGCATATATTGAATATGAAAAGAACCTATCCTCTGTTTAAATGCAATAACGGACATTGGAGACGAGGTGAGCCGGCTGGCGGGGAGGAGCCAGCAGAGGATATATATAGCAGCGCCGGAGGAGAGATCCGCTGTCTTCTTCTTGCTCAGGAGAACCAGATCACAGCTGTTTTCTGCCGGAACAATATTCTGTCTGTAACACTACCGCGCCTTTTTTAATTAAAGTATCCCATTTGAATCTTTTCAGAGACTCCATTTAGTCTCATTTTAAAGCTTCTCTCCTGGACGCGAGAATAAAGAACATATTTAACAGTTGCTGTGGGTTTTTTCCATCGCTTTTGTGTTACAAATATCAAAACAATAACTAAATATATCCGTCGTAAACTAAACCAGAAACAGCAGTATATTTTATTTTGTTAACACTGTAAACTTGACAGCTTTTTAACCCAAACCACCTACTGGTTAAAGCACGTTATTACACGTTTAGAGTAATGCAATGCAGGTAGATTGTGTTGCTTTGTAATGACTGTTTGTTAATGTCTTTTATTATTATTAACTATTTGTTACTTGTTGCTAGGGACGCTGCTATCGATATTGTGTTTCGCAACATGTTCTCTATCTATGGCACGTCTCTACTGGGAGTTGTAGTTTTAAAAGACGTTTTCGTATTTCCCAGAATAAGAAGTTGCCAGTATACTGTGTACATCCCTGGAGGTTTAGGGGATAGGAAACACTCAAATTTAAAACATATAATTAATAAATTGGTGAAAATTGCTTGTGCCCATAATAGGCTGCATTAATATATATACCCACATGCCAGCTAAGGTCAGAAGAGCTTTATTTAACAGCTGGTCTTATGTTTGTGATCCTTCCTGTTGTTAATTGATAACATTACATCACATTACATTAAATTAATTGATAAGCCTAAAACATGCACTTGTCAAGGTTCAGAGGCAAATTTTGCAAATATGGCAGTAGCCATCGATCATCATAAGATAAGATATACTTTATTGATCCCAAGTTGTAAACATTTGCGTTACATCATCATGTGTAACAGTTGTAAATATGCAGTGGTGTTTATTTGTAAATCATTTAGTATAATCACACACATTCTGTGTTTTATATTGAATAATTCTGTATTCTTTATTTATTGATTGTTCAATACCTGACAAGGCCTGAAATGAAATATCTATATACATCCTATAAGAGTAATACATATGTATAATATCAGTTAAAATAAGTGCTTCAACATAGTTAACATTGCTGGAGGTATGCTCAAATATTGATAGTTGTCTTGTAATGCACTATTGAGGAACCTGCGAACCAAGTTTTTCATTCATTGCACAACTACACCGTTTGTGAATATGATCTGTCAATAAACCTTAGAAAATCTTGAAATCTTGAAAGGGATGTGCAAAATAGTCATTATATACAGCAGGGATCACCAACTACATTTGTCCAAGGGCCAAAATGTATCCAATAGACACTATCGCGGGCCAGCGATTTTTATATAGCCCAGAATTTTGAAGTTGTTGACTGAATACATGCTCTGAAAGTAATCAGAATACAGTTACAGTTACGTGTCTTAAAAAAGTAACATATTCAGATTACTTTTAGAATACTTTATTTTTCCATAACAGATGGGTATGTTTTGGTGAACAGGAGACACTTATTTTACTGTTTTAATGGCTTATCAAGAACTCAAACACAACATATTGGTGTCATTCTGGCAGCTCTCTCATCTGCACCCCGCATAAAAAACATCACCCGTACTGCATTCTTTGTACTGTTTTAAAACCTTTCCTTGGAATATGTTATGAATTGTAAGGTGTCCTTGGGTGCTTTGAAAGGCGCCCCTAAATAGAATGAATTATCATTATTATTTATTATCTGAAACGATGTAATCCCTTTTACAACTTTTTCCAGTCACTTGCCCCATGAATTCAGCAGCAGCAGGCCATTCACTTTGATTTGATCCCGTTATGAAATGTCATCATTTCGAAAATAAAGAAATGCTACATAAACGTTATCTTGCACATTTTATCTATCCATCTCCGTTTCTAACTTTCAATATATTTTAAAAGAGATCTCTCTCATCTGCGTGCGGGGGCGGGGCCTGACAGACACGCTGCATCTCTCTCTTGCTCACAGACATGCTGCAGCGCTGTGCAGTGCGCACACAGTTCTGCTGGTAATGAATATTACATTTTGTGAGGAATCTTTTCCACCAATAATTCCAATAAGTATTCTAAAATGTATTCACTTCAGGTTTACGAAAGTAACTGTTATCAGGTTACTCGTTTTTCAAATGTAACGCCAGCTGAATACAGTTAGCCTACTTGATTTTTGTATTCTGATTAAGTAAAGCCGTTACATGTATTCCGTTACAACCCAACCCTGCTTCTAGGCTACTGTCCCGCAGCTCCTGCCTCTCTGTTGGACTCTGTCGCAGCGGGGCTACTGCTGTGGTGCGGAGCGCATTAACCAGACCTTTCACAACGAAGGATCACTTCTTCTTCAAGGAAGGGAAGGTTTCGCAGTACGCAGTCTACTGTCCCGCAGCTGCTGCCTCTCTGTTGGACTCCGGTACTAAACCTTACTCAGGAGACGTTGTAAAAAAAAAATGGGTGGGGGGCGAACGCAGTAACCACTCCGCCAACGCACTGTCACCCCCGTCGTGCGGGCCGGATGAGAATGTCTGGTGGGCCGGATGTGGCCCGCGGGCCGCCAGTTGGTGGTCACTGATATACAGTCTTTAATTAACTATTAGTAGAGAATAACGAGTAATGAACAGGGCCGTGGGAAGTAGGGGTGCTGAGGGTGCTGCAGCACCCCCTGGTGGATGACAGGGGATCTGCACTTCTACGAGATATAATACTAATATAATACCAAAAAAAAGAATTTTCAGCCTTGATGTAACAACATTCATAATTAAGTAAAGATAACACCCCTTTCACCCCGGTTACATTTTCCATTTGCCCTGTACGATGGGCGCTGTAGTGATGAAAGTGGGGGATGTTGGCTTATCAGGCGCCCGCAGCTCACAACCAAAGTGAGAGAGAGAGAGAGAGAGAGGGGGTGCACCGGTACCGGCGGGGATTGTTGTTAGCTTCTGCTGCACTAACGGATATAAGAAGCTGTTTCTACAATAATGTGGAGGGAGAGTTCTGTCCTGTCAGACTGAGAGGCTCAGTGAGGTAAAGGAATCTGAGGTTTAGATATTTCACTTTAGTCTAAATTATCTCAGTGAGTCTCAAACGTATTGATCCCAATTATGTAAACAAATATTTCCAAGGCACACCTTTATAATTATTAGGATAAATAAAAACAGGTTTGAAATCATTCCAATGTATACTATAGGACAGTAAACCAAAAATATTGTTTAAAGTTGGAGAGATTTACAAATAAGCATAAATAAAAAAATGTTAACTGGTAAAATAAGATATGAATGAACAACAAAAATAAAATAAGTTACATTTATTTTTTTATTGGCTATGGTAGGTTATTGAAAATGTTCACATACTTATTTGATTAATAAAATGCAAACCGATCTTTTTCATATGGGTGTTTTGAGTTGTACCCCCTAGATCAGTCTCTAGTAATTGGGCACTCAAAGTGCACCAGATTGAAGCATTTTACTTTAAAATGTTAAAAAAATCTTCCCGGGGGGACCACCCCCGGACCCCCCGAAAGGATGTGAAGTCCAGCCCCCAATTAAAACATGTTATAATACTAAATACATTTGAAGCCTTTTTATATAAGCTGTCCACCATGTCAATATGTTTCTCTTTTGGTAGTGTATTGGTCTTTTGTAGAGGTTTTTCATTGCCAGCTAAAATATTGCCTATAGGGCAGCACATTGGTCAGAACCAGCCCTGGTGTCATCCCCACAGCACCCCCCATTTGAAACATGTTCCCACGGCTATGGTAATGAATATACTTTATAGGGATCCTATTAATATCTAATAATACAAATAATGAAATTCAATAACATGCTTTAACCACCAGGTGTCCCTTTCTATCAGCTGTGTATGCAATGCCATTTAAGCCAAAATTAAATAAATACATAAATAATTAAATAAATACATATATATATATATATAAATATGCCTATGAAATAAATTCTGAAATAAATAAATGAGGCAATAAATTATAGAATGCCATTTAAGCCAAAATTCAATAAATACATAAATAATTAAATAAATACATATATATAAATATGCCTATGAAATAAATTCTGAAATAAATAAATGAGGCAATACATATGTATACATGTACATTTAAATACACATTTATTTATTTCATGGGACTTTTATTTCATAATGACACATTTATTTATTTATTTCAAGAGACTTTTATTTCATAATTACACATTTAATTATTTCAAGAGACTTGTATTTCATAATAACACATTTATTTATTTCAAGAGAATCGTATTTCATAATGACATATTTATTTATTTCAGATGACTTGTATTTCATAATGACGCATTTATTTATTTCAGGTGACTTGTATTTCATGATGAGACATTTCATGATGAGACATTTCCATTCCTTATATGCAAATGAACGGGGCGTGGTTAACTCACAGATCCAGAGACCCAGACCAAAGCAACAGCACCTACAACACTGATTCAATAGCTTTTGTTTCACACTCCAGTACTCTTAAGTGGTTTGCAAACTGCCAATAAACCAAACCGGTTCAAGAACAATTCTTGTGCTTTTCTGGTGCTTAACTGGTTCTTCTCTGGTCTGATCTGGTCCGCCCAATGCTGCTCTTCTGAGAGCAACCACTCTTGACAGCTCTCTCTAGTCTCTACTGGGAAACAGCTAAAACTCCTTCTGGAGGTAAGCGGGCTCCCCGTGATCCCCGCGGATATCCGCAACTTTGTTGAGCCACGGGTTGTTGTTTACGTGACTGGTAATGTGCACTTGCTTTCGCCCTTTGAACGCGATGTTCGGAAGTACGGCCATGAGCACCTTGGAGTTGACGAAGCCCACTTCGTCCACCAGGATGAGATCGGCGCTCTGCCCTCTGCTAGCCTGCAAAGACAAAAGAGGGGAGGGTGAGATACAGAGAGGGAGCTTGTGACACCATTATCACTTTTATAGGGTTCATAGTAAGCAATCGCATTTGCCATCCACAAGAGAGCTAGAGGACAGGAACATTGTCCAATAGAAGAAGAAGAAGAAGAAGAAGAAGAAGAAGAAGAAGAAGAAGAAGAAGAAAGGATAGCAACCAGGCGAGACCGGTGCCCGTCAGCGGACAGGATTACGCACCATACCCACCTAGAGTTAATAGAGGATCCTCAATGGGTTAGCTCCTGCGTCGAGAACGAATGCTCTTTCAGAGACCACATTCAGGGGTACGTGTGCCGAACGCACTGCAGCAAGCACGTGTGTTCCGGTTCCAACTGCTCACTGATACGACAGATGGTCACACGGACACGATACGAGAGGGGTACCTCCGAGTCCTCGTGCCCCGTTGCGGCCCTGCTTGTCTTTCGCAAACCCCAGGTGGAGTTCAGAGGTGCGTACTACGTGCCCGATAAAGGGGACCCTCTAGAAATGGGTTACGGTGCGCTAGAACGCCAACCGAGCAGGGGTCCCAGTTGCTCCGAGGTGGACATCAACCATGTCATACTGAAAGCCAGCACGCCCGCAATGATCGCCCTCTTCTCCACGGTCTTGACCGAGGACTTTGGTCGCGAATACGAGCTAATCAATACGAGTCAGGACGCGAACACCTCGTCCGGTGTCCGGTCCCTCTCCTGGATGACTAGGATATTCACACTGGCCAAGAAAATAGAGTTTAAAAACAACCCCTCGCTGGGTTGCTCCAGAGAGATGTCATCTGTGGTACAGGAAGCGGTGTTGAAGAGCGCCTTGGCCATTTCCACGGTGTTCAGCTCGCGCGACAGTAATATCAACCGCTTCATGAAGAAAGTCACGTGCAAGTACAACGACAAGCAGGCAAAGAGAGCCGACTTTTACACCATGGTGGTGATGCTCGCCTTGTGTCTTTTTCCATATTTAAAGCATCGCGTTCTGTGCGACCTCTTCAACAACAGGACCTTGGTGTTTATGTGCTTTGACAAGACCCGCACCAAACACAACCAGTGGTCCACACTCTCCACTCACATCTACCTGCACGTAAATCAGCCCGAGTTCATTAAAAGGGTGCTCTCGGACACAGACCTCGAGAACTCCCTGCCCCTGGTTGTCACCGTGTCGTTGGCAAAGTACATCTCGGACGCGAGCTACCCGGGGTACCGGGGTCCCATGTGTGAAGACGGGACTCCCTGCGAGCGACCCGAAATGCCTGCTTGCAAAGGAAGGCCAACGGACACTCCGGATTCCTCGCAGAAAGCACGAGAGGAAGAAGATGTCGAGCACCAGGAAGAGCGTCGGGGACACCGAGGACACGGGGAACGCGACACGTAACCCCGAGCGAATCCTGCGGAAGAGGAGGACCCCGTGCACCGTTGGGTTCTACGAGACGCACGAGGCGCCGCGTGCTGCTGTGAAAACTATATGTGTACAGAACACGTAGCTGTAACTGGGTCCGTGAATTACGTACATTGCCTCACCTTTGTCCTGTGTAATAAGGCTTCGGTTGTGCTATGGTGTTCTTCCTATATGTGTGCAATGCGTGTATTGTTCTTCTGTGTCACAGTATAATAAAAGCACTCCCGTGACCATGTCTCCCCCCGTTGATTCGTGTGATATAATGTGATACGATGGCACCGAGTACACAAAGCAAAGGAAACAGGTTGATCCATTGTAATTCCACATGCTTTATTCAGACACATGTGCACACATATAACACAATATAACACAATTGAGCTAAAACATTACGCGTCAGGTCTCTACCGGAGCGCGTTCTCTGTTCGCGGCAGTAGGTTCTCGACTGGAAGGCTCCCTCCCCGTTCCAGTTGGCGGTGGCACGGGTGGCGGAGATGATCCTCCGGTCTGTTGGTGCGTTCGCCCCCTTGACTCCTCGGACCTCTTGTCCTTCGCATATGTGTACAGAACACGTAGCTGTAACTGGGTCCACATCACCTTTGTCCCGTGTAATAAGGCTTCGGTTGTGCTATGGTGTTCTTCCTATATGTGTGTAATGCGTGTATTGTTCTTCTGTGTCACAGTATAATAAATGCACTCCCGTGACCATGTCTCATCCCCCCCCCGTTGATTCGTGTGATATGATATGATATGATACGATGGCACCGAGTACACAAAGCAAAGGAAACAGGTTGATCCATTGTAATTCCACATGCTTTATTCAAACACTTGTGCACACATATAACACAATACAACACAATTGAGCGAAAACAATACGCGTCAGGTCTCTACCGGAGCGCGTTCTCTGTTCGCGGCAGTAGGTTCTCGAGTCGAAGGCTCCCTCCCTCTTCCAGTTGACGGTGACACGGGTGGCGGCGATGATCCTCCGGTTTGTTTGCGCGTTCGCGCCCTTGACTTCTCGGACCTCTTCTCCTTTTGCCTTTGCATACAGACGGGTCTTTTTCACTTGATCGTAGGCGCACCCTGCTGCTGCTTGGAGCGCACCTTTTTCCCAGTCCGCCTCTTGTCCGAGTACTCCCGGAGTAGGTCCTCGTATCTCACAGCGGAGCGTGCGGCGCGCTCCGCGTTGCGGTTCTCCAGAAACTCGCGTTTCCACTGCAGGTTGACTATGTTGGTTATGGCAGCGTTACCGAACTGCACCAGCGCATCGTAAGACCGCTCGGCTCCCGCTCTGATCACTCTGTCAGCGAAGTCCCTCTTGAACGCTATCCCGCAGCGCAAGCAGTTCCAAGACCCTTGAGAAGGGCATGTGCCCAGAGGCTGCTTCTCCTCCGGACCGGACCTCGCTCGCCTCAGATAGCCCGGGCGCTCGGGACAATCTGAATCCGACGTGGTCCTGGTCAAACACGTAGATTCCGTCGCAGGACATGGCCTCCAGCGAGTCTCAAATTTGCACGTATCCATGCTTCAGCGCTCGAAGCGTACAGTAGGCTGTGATGTGTGAGAATAACCATATGAGGGAAGCTATCTTTCTGTTATAGGCGGTAGGCTGATTGGTGTTTTTCAACTGTAGGTCAACCCCTTGTCCAGTGTCAGGGCGATCATGGAAACCCTCTTGGATTCAGTTATATTCTTCACCAGACTCAAGGTGATCTCTATGGGGAACCCCAAAGCTATCAGGTGCTTGAATAACACAACCCTCTCAGCCGTTAAGTTGTACCTCGGCTTGTATCTACGCAAGGGTCCGATCATGGCCATGCAAACGTACGAGAGCAGCTTGTCGTTGGTACCCGTGGAGGCCGTGGCCTTTAGGTTCATCTTCAACTCTTCCAGTTTCAACGGAACACTGGGTACGCTCCCCTCGTCCTCGGGCGATCTTCGAGATAGGAACTGGGCTCTCTCCTGGCTCCTATTCAACGAGCCGTAGAATTGGTACAGGCAACTCAAGGGGTATGTGCTTAGGTACCTGGGCGATTCCAGCTCCTCCAGCGTGCGGCTGTGCGATCTCAGTTGGTGGACAATCTCTTTGCCCAAGGTCTTCTGCTTTGTTATCTCGTCCCGTATCTTGAGCGATTCCAACTGCTCCAGGAACTTGGTGGGTTTCGGGCCCGAGCCTCTGTCGCCCTGGCTCGCCTTGGTTAGGAACACGCTACCGCAAGGTCCGAGCCTCATAATTTCTCCATTCGCGTCGACACCGGGACTGCTCGAGTCCTCCCCGTACGCGGGACCTTCTTTCCGCGCGAACGCAAACTGCTCGTTCCTCAGCGTGAAGTGGTAGCACGATATCTCCCTCCTCACCTCGTCCCACGTGTCCATCGTGATCTCAGCTTCGAAGTAACACTCTGGACACTCCTTGGTGTCCATTGCGAGGCGCGGAACGATCGGGTACCGGAGCATGAGCGAAATGAAGTCCTGCAGCGAGTCCAAGGTGTTCAGAGACTCTTGGTGCGAGCGAGTGTTGAAATCCCTACTCAGATTCGCGTAGAGACCGATCGCTTCGGACAGCGTCAGCGGTTGACTCGGGTTTCCCACTATAGTCTCTGCGTTCTCCATGCCTCGGACCGTGAGCCAAACGGTGTATTCGTTCACCTGTCTGTTGCAAGGTTCTTCGGGCGTACGACACTGTAGCTTGGGCTCCTCGAACGAGTCCACAAAGTCCTGTAGTTCCGGGTCCACTTCCCCCCGCAACCTGGCTATGCAGGCCAGAGTGTACAGTTAGATCGCCTTCATTCGCCCGTCTCTCGGTCGTCTCCGGCCTCTGCCGCGCTCGATCCCAAAGCCTCTAGCGCTCCCGGGGCCACAGCGTCCGCGATGCCTCTCTGGTCATCCCACTCGGCCAGGCACAACATTAGTCCTATCCACCTTGGATCTCGTGAGCACGCTGGGTGTTTCACATCACCCCTCAAGGACATGGGGGGCCAACGCGCGGTCATTTGATCGAACAGAGGTATCCCGGTTTCGCTGACAAACCTATCCGGGAACACGTATTGCCTCGGGACCTTCTCGTCCCCGATCCGAAGCGGACGGGCCTCTCTCTCTAGGTTGTCGAGTAGCTCCCTGAACACATAGGCGCGGTCGCACGCTCGCATCCTGTGCTCCGCGGTGACCACTACGCAGCGGCCAATCTGGCGAGCGAGCTTCAGCGTCTCCTCCCTCCCCCGCCGTA
The DNA here is from genome assembly GCF_949606895.1 of Notothenia rossii. Classification (NCBI taxonomy): domain Eukaryota; kingdom Metazoa; phylum Chordata; class Actinopteri; order Perciformes; family Nototheniidae; genus Notothenia; species Notothenia rossii. The sequence continues at coordinate 53,003,805 of NC_136904.1, read as the reverse complement.
CCACAATTGCGATCCTAGGGCGGGTAGGATACACACCGGGGGAGAGTCTGTCTGCCAGGGCGAGCGTTCCCATGACTAGGTTCAGAACCCTCTCCCCCGCTGCGTCCGAGGAGCCCTGTGCAAAAACAGGTCTCAGTCCGCACCCGTACACCAGCACGGTACAGACATTGTACATCAGGGAGAAGAACTTGTGCGGTCTGTAATACTTGACGAGAGTTCCCCGCTCGTCCAGTCTCGCTCTGGCCCCGTGGGCTTCGTTGTGCACCGGCTCGAAGAACACGTGTCCGTCCTTGCAATGGACACTGGGCACAAATTCAATCTCTAGACGAGAATCGAGTAATAGGAAACTCGAAACACCCCTCTCGCGCCACTCGCAGTTCACGGTGATGTTTTGCGGGTTCCTTTCTTCTCCTTCTCCTTCTTCTTCTTCTTCTTCTTCTTCTTCTTCTTCTTCTTCTTCTTCACCTTCTCGATCTTCACCTTCGTATTCCATCCCTTCCTCGTGTCCATCTTCTATCTCGCGGAGCCCGTCCTTGCTCTCATCCGAGGCCAGGGAACCGTCTTCGTTCAGTCTAGAGTAGGAGTCCTTGTAGTCGCTTAGGTGCCAGAACCTTTCTCTCATAGGTATCAGTCTCCCGTCGGAGCACCTCTTCCACCCTCGCGGCTGCTTCCCGTGCCAAGAGCACCCACCGGGGCCTTGAGCGAGCGCATCCCTAGAGTCCCTCCTTCCTGACTCCCATCTGTACTTTAACTCGGACACCTTGGAACAAAAGGAACCCGGGTCCCTCTTTGACCAGGGGAAGGGTCTCGTCCAGGTTTCGGGGCCGCACACTCCGCTCGGAAGGCTACGTAGCTCGCAGAACACGCTCAGCGAACCCGGGCAACGAACGTGCACCTCGGCCACGTCGCTCTCGCCTCCTTTCGCACCGTCCACTGGCGTCCTGATGATCGCTTGCACCCTTGGCTCCCCTTGCATCACAGACACCTTCAACGTGCCCGGGTTAGAGTGCAACACCAGGTTTCCGGCCGAGCTCACGCGTATGACCCGTTTGGACTTTGAAAGCAGAACCTTCACGTCCTCCCTGTCTCCGCAAGGCTCCTTGCAGGACACCAGGTACCCGGTGGCACTTGTTCTCAGAAGGTCTAAAGCCGGTGGTAAAGTGTGAGTCCAGCCTTCCGAAACCGAGTCCGCTTCAGGCGTGAACACGGTCACCGCGCGCGACCTGAAGGGTCCGGTGGCACCCGCGAACCAGGCCAGCGCTCGCTGCAGGTAATTGTAGACCCCGTATCTCAGGCATCTGATCTCCAGGTCTTCGTGCACCTCTCCCGAGACCATTCTGTCAGCCAGGGCTTCCACGAATCCGTAAGAGGAGCACACCGAGGTGTGGACGAACGAGCCCTCGTCGAGACCACCGAGCCGCTCGGTCCCCTCGCTAACGGGGTCCTCGGCCTCGCGACAGGAAGACGCGTACCACTCTCCGGGACCCAATATCGTGATCAGGTTCGCCATCAGGACCAGAGCCTGGCGATTGAACGTTTTCAGTCCTTTGTTCACTACCTTGCACAGGCCTCTGGTCCAGACCCTTTCCGCTGGGCATGTGAGCACGCGAGAACACAATACGTCAAAGCCTCTCCATTCCGCCGGGTCCCGGATTCGAGCGGATCTAGAGTCGATTTCCACGCGTCCCGGCGCGCCGATCCCTTCGTTCGCACGTGCCTCCCCGGAGCTCTGTGCCCCCGAGGAGAAACCGACAGGAGGGCCGGAACAGAGCCACTTTACAGTAGGGGCGTTAGAACCCGGGTCTCCCATGACATTCAGCGACTCGGAGAGGGGATACTCCAGTTCCCAGTTGCGATCTAGATACCCCTCGCCCGGGGTCTTGCCGTACGTCTATCGGGAGCGTATCAGTCTGGACCAAGATCTCGGGTTCACCTGGTACCCCTCAAAGGGATCCCGGCCTCCGCGGCGCATGAACATCTCCTCGATCACCGAGCTCTTGTCCTTACAATTGATGCGTTCTCGCGGCTCTATCGGATCCGGACCGGGCCACTCGGGGTCTTCTTTCTTCAACACTTCCGTCCTGTACAGCGAGCTGCTCTCTACCACTACCGCGACAGACTCCAGCTTCTGCACCAAGGGCCCCTTGTCCCTCAGGTAGAATAACGGGGACTCGGACGCAAACGCTATAGTGTACCCGTCTACCACCGTGGTCCCGGGATACCGGACGCACGGGCTTCGGGAAGCAACACCTAGACAGTAGAGGCGCTAGCCTGTGATCCTGCGCGCACAGGAAGGCTCCGATCGTGTTCAACCTAACCCTCTGCGAGTGGAAGGGCGCTTCCGTGCCCCGCGTCCACGCAGAGGTGCCTCTGTGTCTACTCAGGGTGATCAACTTGTACACGGGAAAGCAGTGGACCCTGCAGCTTTCCGCCAAACGGCTGAGGAGAGCGTACACGGGCGACAGCTCGCCCCATCCGTGCAGCGCGAACTCGTAGTCGAGCATCACGTCTCCCACGACCATGTCCGGAATGCAGGAGTGCACGGATCTGTAGAACCAGGTCAGACACGCGCTCACGTCAAAGTTCTTCTTTGCGCCCCGCGTGACAGAGACCCTGGCGCAGTGTCCCAGTAGCACGGCCTCGTTCAAGCACGCCTCGTAGACCGAGCCGCATTCGCCCGAGGCCCTGTCGGCCCTAGCCCGGGAGCTCCGGTTCGGACGAGGGTTTACGGTCAGGTTCAGATTGTATTCCGAAAGGGGGTACGAGAGCATCTTCGCTCTCCTCCAAATTGGTTTCTCTGTCGATCTCTATAGAAGGGAAGAACTCCCCGTCCCCTATGGCGGAGGGACCGTTGGCGGACGGGCCCGTGCGTCTCCTTTGCTTTCCGAGCCAAGATCTCCTGTACAGAGGGCCCTGGCACACGGGGTCTTCGACGTCCGGCTCGTCGATCGCAACCTCGAACGCGCACTGCTGCGTTTTCCTGCGACACGTCTTGAAAATACGAAAGAGTCTCGGTTCCTCGTAGCCTCTTGCTGTCTCGCTACGTATGGCAAGCTCTATCCTAGACATCTCCACGAGTCCGAACCTATCCGCTGGGACATCCGAGTGTTCCTCTGCTGTCGCTGTCCCGGGAGAGTAGTTTAGTTGAAAGAAGCATTCGCTGCAATCGAGTGACGGGCCGGGCGGCGCGCCGGGTCCTCGCGCGGGTACCGTCAAGCACAAGTCATCGGTGAGCAACGTAGGACCCCGAGACCAGCCCGGCTCGGGTCAGACTCCGTTCGTGTTGGGGATCTTCAACACCGCTCTGCTGTGTCCGTGCTTCGAGTTGAACATGCCGCAGGCCCTCAATATCTTCAGGTTCACCAGCCCCAGCGTCCGTATCCCAACAGTGATACCCTTGAAATGCGAATGGCCGCCTCCCCCGCGTCCGAACAAGACAGAGTGACCCGTTCTATGACCGAAAGTATGAACGGAACAGATCGCTGAGCGTATGTGTGCTATGGCCCGGTCCTCGTCCTCCGTATCGTTCCCGGGCCCAGAATCGGAGTCGAAATCCTCGCTGTCATCTGCCCCGCGCTCAACGTCTCCCGGGGCCTCCTGTTCGGCCGCTGCCTTTTCGGTCTCGTGGCCGGCCTCCTCCTCTCCCGCCTCTTCGCTGTCCTCTCCCTCTTTGCTGCCCTCTTCGCTGTCCTCTCCCTCTGGGCTGTGCTTGCGCCCCTTGCTCGCTAGACCGCATCGGACACGAAATATGTCCTCTTCGAGCTCCTCACTCATTGTGCCCTCTCTGCCCGAAAGCTCCAATCCAGCTAGGTTCGAGTGCACCATTGGGTTTCCCGAGACGATCCGTCTGAGTTCAGCTAAAACAGAATGAGAGTTCACCGTAAACCCGAAACGGCTGCCGTGCCCCGATGCGAATGATTACGTGAGACACAGTTACGAGAGGAGCAGAGCCTGAGCCTCTCTCAGTGTCAGCGCGGATACGAACGAAAGCCGGACGGGGCTGCCGGCGCGCTCCTCTTGCTTCGTGCTGAGCTGTCCGAAGACCTGGAATGCGTACATGACGGCCACGCACCCTGCGAAACGTAGCACCTGCGGGGCGAGGATATCCATGGTCCCCGTGAGAAGACACACGGATTGATCGTAGAGGTAACCGCTCGAGCGGAACCCTCTCGGTACGGCCCTGTGATACTCGGAACTCCTCAGCACGCGCAGCGTGGGCGAACCGTGCGCGGAACGGTCCTCCTCTAGGTGCCCCGGTTCATCGTTACCCTCGATGTTGCAAGTTATCACGGCCGGAGGTAGCCCCGGTACGCCTCTTTCCACTGTAAACGCAGAGTACCCGCAGGGGAACCACTCTGTGATATACCCGCTGGGAACCGACCTCGTATCGCTCCTCAGCCGGACGGTCCCTCTGGGACAACACTTTTCCAAACCGGCCCTCCTCTTGGGTACGGCCACCACGGACTCTCTCAACACGTGTCTCAATACCACCACGTTCTCGTTCTCGGCCAGGACGGAGAAAGCCGAGGGGACCCTGGTCATGTCCACAAGACACGCAAAGCCTTGGCAGTTGCAGCGTGCTAGGGCACTGGCGTGTTCGTGCACGAGAGGCTCCGGTTCAACGTCCCGGGGCCCGTAGGTGTCTCGCGACGGGGAAGCCTGCTCCAGAGGACTGAGGTCTCTCAGGTCGAATCCTTTCCCTCCGTCAGAGAGCACGCATTTCAGTCTGAACTCTGTTCCTAACCCGCGGTCCCCCAAAGCCAGAGCGCACAGCGTGCGCACTATTCCCTCTCGGCATCCGTCCTCGAAGGTCAGACAGATGCCGGTCTTCCACGAAGACACCAGGCTGTACAGAGATAGGCCGTCCGTGGTGTAGATGTGAGCCGATCCCACCTTGGCGCCTCGAATATCGAGCTCCCTGACGGTGTAACGCGTTCGCCAATTCGAACACGCGCCCGTCCAAGCGTATCCCGGGTCCGAGCCCCGAGAGATCACCAGCGAAGGCCGGGCTCGCGCTCCTCCGCCTTGTATCCTAAAAGCCACGTCCGAGAACACGGACATGGTCTCCTCGAACGCAGCAAACGCACCGTCTCGAACCGTCTCGAACCGATAGTTTCCTAGGGGCAGGGGGGTCTGTGAGATTCTCGATTTGCAGCACGCGACCGCGTGCGTCGACCGTGGTAACGGTACCCTCGCCCTATTTAGGGGCAATGGATGTCCACTTGCGGGAGACGACAGACAGTGGTGCGGTTAGCCAAAGTGACAATGGATGTCCACTTGCGGGAGACGACAGACAGTGGTGCGGTTAGCCAAAGTGACAATGGATGTCCACTTGCGGGAGACGACAGACAGTGGTGCGGTTAGCCAAAGTGACAGACCTAATGTTAGACCAATTTACAGGCAATGGACGTCCACTCTCGGGAGAGAGACCTCCAGCATGTGTCCCTGACATGGAGACTCTGTTTATTTCACTCATCCAGGACAGAGACCGGGGAAATCTCCTCTCTGTGGCCCCTCCAAGACCCCCAAAGGACGGACCACAGACCTCCAGCATGTGTCCCTGACATGGGCACCTCCATAACCTTGCACACCGTGAGTCCCCGGACTCCCGGACTTAAGCACTCCCCCACGGACTAAACCCAGATGTTCACACCCTACAGAACTCCATGCCCCTGGTTAACCTAAAGGGGGTGGATTTTGCGGTGCTTTACCGTCCGCACATCGGTATCCATATTCGGCCTTATTCACGGCACCACCACCCCTTCTGTGGAGGATATTCTCATGCTCCTGGTAACCCTTTAAATAGTCTGATACTGTCAGGGCTCATCACCGCACTTTACAAGCCATAAATAATGTTTAAATGGTCGGGGAAAGTGTTTTTAAACGTCTGGAAGAGAGTTGTAGCCTGTCATTTTGCAGGATATAATCTAACATGGAACCTCTCCTGGAAATGCGCAGAGTATGTCCATTTCCAGGAGAGGTTCCATGTTAAATTATATCCTGCAAAATGACAGGCTATAAGCCAGGAACAAGTGTTTGAAAGGCGGGGAAAAGTTGTTTAAAATAGTCGGAAAAGTGTTTTTAAACGTCTGGAAGAGAGTTGTTGCCTGTCATTTTGCAGGATATAATTTAACATGGAACCTCTCCTGGAAATGCGCAGAGTATGTCCATTTCCAGGAGAGGTTCCATGTTAAATTATATCCTGCAAAATGACAGGCTATAAGCCAGGAACAAGTGTTTGAAAGGCGGGGAAAAGTTGTTTAAAATAGTCTGATACCTCCAGGGCGCATCACCGCATTTTACAAGCCAGGGAAGGTGTCGGAATCCTGGGTAAACATTGTTTAAATAGTCTGACACCTGGCACTGTATTTGCCCCTGGGAGAGGTTCCATGTTAAATTATATCCTGCAAAATGACAGGCTATAAGCCAGGAACAAGTGTTTGAAAGGCGGGGAAAAGTTGTTTAAAATAGTCTGATACCTCCAGGGCGCATCACCGCATTTTACAAGCCAGGGAAGGTGTCGGAATCCTGGGTAAACATTGTTTAAATAGTCTGACACCTGGCACTGTATTTGCCCCTGGGAGAGGTTCCATGTTAAATTATATCCTGCAAAATGACAGGCTATAAGCCAGGAACAAGTGTTTGAAAGGCGGGGAAAAGTTGTTTAAAATAGTCTGATACCTCCAGGGCGCATCACCGCATTTTACAAACCAGGGAAGGTGTCGGAATCCTGGGTAAACATTGTTTAAATAGTCTGACACCTGGCACTGTATTTGCCCCTGGGAGAGGTTCCATGTTAAATTATATCCTGCAAAATGACAGGCTATAAGCCAGGAACAAGTGTTTGAAAGGCGGGGAAAAGTTGTTTAAAATAGTCTGATACCTCCAGGGCGCATCACCGCATTTTACAAGCCAGGGAAGGTGTCGGAATCCTGGGTAAACATTGTTTAAATAGTCTGACACCTGGCACTGTATTTGCCCCTGGGAGAGGTTCCATGTTAAATTATATCCTGCAAAATGACAGGCTATAAGCCAGGAACAAGTGTTTGAAAGGCGGGGAAAAGTTGTTTAAAATAGTCTGATACCTCCAGGGCGCATCACCGCATTTTACAAGCCAGGGAAGGTGTCGGAATCCTGGGTAAACATTGTTTAAATAGTCTGACACCTGGCACTGTATTTGCCCCTGGGAGAGGTTCCATGTTAAATTATATCCTGCAAAATGACAGGCTATAAGCCAGGAACAAGTGTTTGAAAGGCGGGGAAAAGTTGTTTAAAATAGTCTGATACCTCCAGGGCGCATCACCGCATTTTACAAGCCAGGGAAGGTGTCGGAATCCTGGGTAAACATTGTTTAAATAGTCTGACACCTGGCACTGTATTTGCCCCTGGGAGAGGTTCCATGTTAAATTATATCCTGCAAAATGACAGGCTATAAGCCAGGAACAAGTGTTTGAAAGGCGGGGAAAAGTTGTTTAAAATAGTCTGATACCTCCAGGGCGCATCACCGCATTTTACAAGCCAGGGAAGGTGTCGGAATCCTGGGTAAACATTGTTTAAATAGTCTGACACCTGGCACTGTATTTGCCCCTGGGAGAGGTTCCATGTTAAATTATATCCTGCAAAATGACAGGCTATAAGCCAGGAACAAGTGTTTGAAAGGCGGGGAAAAGTTGTTTAAAATAGTCTGATACCTCCAGGGCGCATCACCGCATTTTACAAGCCAGGGAAGGTGTCGGAATCCTGGGTAAACATTGTTTAAATAGTCTGACACCTGGCACTGTATTTGCCCCTGGGAGAGGTTCCATGTTAAATTATATCCTGCAAAATGACAGGCTATAAGCCAGGAACAAGTGTTTGAAAGGCGGGGAAAAGTTGTTTAAAATAGTCTGATACCTCCAGGGCGCATCACCGCATTTTACAAGCCAGGGAAGGTGTCGGAATCCTGGGTAAACATTGTTTAAATAGTCTGACACCTGGCACTGTATTTGCCCCTGGGAGAGGTTCCATGTTAAATTATATCCTGCAAAATGACAGGCTATAAGCCAGGAACAAGTGTTTGAAAGGCGGGGAAAAGTTGTTTAAAATAGTCTGATACCTCCAGGGCGCATCACCGCATTTTACAAGCCAGGGAAGGTGTCGGAATCCTGGGTAAACATTGTTTAAATAGTCTGACACCTTGCACTGTATTTGCCCCTGGGAAACTTCAAGGTTATATTCATGTTTTATTATTTATTTAATAATCACATGATTTTTACAAAAACAGTATACACAGTATACATATATACAATAATAATAATAATAATAATATAACAATATACATAATAAAAACATGAAAAGTGGTGAAAATGAGAAAATGTATCCGAAAATAGTGCCTCCTAATGCGGGCATGTGGACAGTAGCCACAGACTCACAGGCACACACACACATGCAGAGATCCAGGGGGCGGAGCACATGGCTTTTTTTACCCAGAAATAAGTCTATGAGAGGCGGGGAGACTCAGAGGACAGGCTGCGTCACCTCACTTTGTAACCCAGGAAAAGAGCAGGAATTCTGGCTGCGTGAGTGTTAAAAGTGCATTCATCTGTGTTAATCCGACAGCCGCAGAGGTGCTGACGCAAAGCAGGCGGAACAAATTGATTATTTGAACCAGGAATAAATGTTTGCAAGGCGGGGAAAGTGTTCCTGCAGCCCCTCCATAACGGTAATAATGATTATAAATGATTTCCAGGGCAGAAAGCGTTTTTTAAATGTGGAAAAAAATATGTTAAACTGTTTAAAAAGCACAAAGTGATTTGAGTGCAGTTCTCATGTGTCCCCACAGGAGGGCGCGTCGTCCCAGGGAGCACAGTGCATGGTGACAAGGTACGATTTATACCCTAAAATAGCATGCTAAGTGTGGGTGGATTAGTTTCAAAGCATGCACACTCTGCTCGTGTCAGACTTCCATCAAATAGACCGGGGAAAACACCTCTCATTAGCCCCTCACAGACCACCAAAGGACGGACTAAGCAGCTCCAGCACGGCTCCCTCACATGGAGCTCAGGTTATTTCATACCTCCAGGAGAGGGACCGGGAAAACCACCTCTCTGTAGCCCCTGACAGAGCCCCAAAGGACGGACTAAGGACCTCCGGCAACAGTGGCACTTCCATAACCTCGTGCACCGTGAGACCCCCGGGCCCCCGGACTTAAGCACTCCCCCACGGACTAAACCCAGATGTTCACACCCTGCAGAATCTTATGCCCCTGGTCACCTTTAAGGGGGGGTGGATTTTGCGGTGCTTTACCGTCCGAACACAAGCATCAATATTCGTCCTCCTTCACAGCAGCAGCAGCAGCAGCAGCAGCAACACCTGCCCTGCTGCACTTCCATAACCTCATGCACCGTGAGACCCCGGGCCCCCGGACTTAAGCACTCCCCCACGGACTAAACCCAGATGTTCACACCCTGCAGAATCTCATGCCCCTGGTCACCTTTAAGGGGGGGTGGATTTTGCGGTGCTTTACCGTCCGAACACAAGCATCAATATTCGTCCTCCTTCACAGCAGCAGCAGCAGCAGCAGCAGCAGCAGCAGCAGCAGCAGCAGCAGCAGCAGCAGCAGCAGCAGCACCTGCCCTGCTGGAGGTTCACACTTTAACTTATTTGTATTCGTTTTTTTTTGTTCCCCTCCTCTGCCTTACACATCCTCCCACGCTCGAGCACTCCTCACTCGGACTAAACCCCTCCATGCACACCGCCAGAACCAGAACCTCACGCCCCTGGTGACCTTAAAGGTGTTTGTCTTTGTTTGTTTTTGTACTCCACATAGACAGGCAGGTGTTCAGCACCACGGACAGAGCGGGCCCGCTGCTGCTGCTGCTGGAAGGTGGAACACTTTGAGTCTTTTTATTTTCTCTTTTCTCCCTGCTCCTGCACACACTTTTTGTTCCCCTCCTCTGCATTACACATCCTCCCACGCCCATGCCCATGCCCATGCCCTGGTTACCCTAAAGGGGTGGATTTTGCGGTGCTTTACCGTCCGCACATCGGCATACATATTCGGCCTTATTCATGACACTACCACCCCTTCTTTGGAGGATATTGCAGGATATAATTTAACATGGAACCTCTCCTGGAAATGCACAGAGTATGTCCATTTCCAGGAGAGGTTACATGTTAAATTATATCCTGCAAAATGACAGGCACTGTATTTGCCCCTGGGAACCTTCAAGGTTATACTAATGTTTTTTTTTTATTTTTTATTTAATTATCACACCACTAATACAAAAAACAGTATACAAAATAAACATAATAACAACATGATTAACAGGGGCCTGGGGGCCATATTAGCCGTCTAACTTGTACAGTGCACCGGGGAAAAAAGGTTGAGTCCACGGCCCCTTTCCCCTCATCAGGAGTACCAATCGGTCCTGAAGAAGAGGTATCGCTGCTCTCCGCCCCTGAATCCTCTTCGGAGGTAGCTGACGGTGGTAGACCTCCTTCTGATGATGATGCTGCTGCAGCTGCTGCCGCCGCCCTGAACATGGAGCGGATCTTCAATGCCTCCTTTATTCCAGGCGTATTCGCGTAGAACCGGTCTGCAGTGCTTACGTCGTGGCACATAAACCTAGCCAGAATCGACCTGCTTTCTGGATCTTGGTGATGCTTGATATTGTCAGCCAGGGCAGTGCGCAAGATGGTGAAGGTGACGGCTGTTTCTAGCCCAGCATCAGCCCAAGCCCTCTTCAAGTGAGCGTTCAGGTTCTTGGAAGCCTGCTTCCCCGATGTGAAAAGGAAGAATGAAGAATTCATTCTGAGGACCCGACAAGCCCTCTTTTATCCCCATCCACCGCATGACCCAGCTAAACTCCTTTATTGTAAGCACCAGCTGTGCTTCACCAAATGTCTTGGCAGTCTTGTGATCCTGCACGTGGATGATGTAGCCCTCAGCAGTGCCCCTTCTGTCCGCCTCAAAGACCTCCGTGTTGGTCATGTTTGCATACACACCCGGACGGTGGCCATACAGGAGGCTCCAATGGAGGGTTAGATAGCCATATAGCAGGTACTGGGTGATTGTGGTCGGATTGCTAGCCATCAGGTCAAGGAGATCAGGGATGCGCTTCTCAGCGGCCGCCATGGCGGCGAGAAGCTCCGCCTGGCTCGGCAGACGATCCAGCTTGTCCCTCTTCACCTTAAACTGGTGGAGAGTGACAGACTTTTTCAAATCGTTAATGTTGGCTTTCACCTCTCTGATGATGTTGGTCATATCAGACTGGGTGAGCCTGCACCCCCGGAGCTTTGATGCAGACAAGTACCTCAGGAAATGGTTCACAGTCTTCAGGAACAACAGCGATGTTGTGACTGTCCGGCCCGACTCTGAAATATACTTGCTCCAGCCACGGACCCTCTTTGTGTCTTTTAGAAACAGCCAGTCTGACAGCCGGTCAAAACCATGGGCCATGAATACTATGAAGTTCTTTATCCGGCTGACATTGGACATACAATTCTCTTTCCGTTTTACTGTCGGTGCAAGACCCTCACAATGACCTCTGTATGTCTGAATGTACGTCTCCATGCTTTTAGGCAACGTGATTTCACGCATGGTATTCCGCAGTCCCTTCCCAGTGCACCATTGATTTTGGGAAGAGGGCCAGTCCTTAGCCAGATTAGCTTTCAGCTTATTGGAGACAGACGCACGGGTCTTCTGGCATACAGGGGTCTCACTACAGGAGGCTTCTACGGACCGCATGACAGTCTGCATCGGGGTCTTGCTTCCGGAGGCTTCTGGGGACCGCATCACAGACTTGAGAGGGATCTCACTCGCAGAGGCTTCTATGGACCGCATGACAGTCTTCACTGGGGTCTCACTACCGGAGGCTTCTGGGGACCACATGACAGTCTTCACTGGGGTCTTGCTTCCGGAGGCTTCTGGGGACCGCATCACAGACTTGAGAGGGGTCTCTCTACCGGAGGCTTTGTCGGACCGCATGACAGTCTTCACCGGGGTCTTGCTTCCGGAGGCTTCTGGGGACCGCATGACAGTCTTCACCGGGGTCTCACTACCGGAGGCTTTGTCGGACCGCATGACAGTCTTCACCGGGGTCTTGCTTCCGGAGGCTTCTGGGGACCGCATCACAGACTTGAGGGGGGTCTCACTCGCAGAGGCTTCTATGGACCGCATGACAGTCTTCACCGGGGTCTTGAGAGGGGTATTGCTGCCGGAGGCTACTGAGTTCATGTCGGGGGTACTTGGGATTGCTACGCCCTTAAATCGTATACATTCTTCGTCTTCCTCAAGCAGAGCAGCAGTGGCATTCTGCTTCCTGGGTTTTAGACCCTGTTTTAGCCTGGAGCGCAGGGTCTTCACCTCATCAATGAGGGCATCCTTCTGAGCCCTCAATGCCACATTGTCCAGCCTCACCTGCATGCAGTCCTCTTCGTCACACTCGGTATGTGGGGAGAAGGGTGGAGGGTGCACCGGGTATTCCTCCTCATTGTCTATATCCAATGATGTAGCCATTCCAATGATGGGATTAGTCTCTCGGAGGTCATGGAGCAACTGCAGGGCCACACTATGCTTCAGCCTTGCCATGACCTGATGTGCCTCATCTCGGGAGAACTCAGGGTGGTCACGAGTTACATGACGGTGTAGTTTCCTCCCAGCATACGAACACCCTGTGATGGGACAGGGTTTGGTCCGAACATTTATTCTACCACTGGCCATTTTAAGAATGATGCCTCTTTCATCCAGGTTCCGCACTGCATGTTTGTGCTTAAGGTGCTTATTCAAAGCCAGATAGCGGAGGCTGCACACCGGGCATTCGGTCAACATCCTTCCAAAAACACACACAATGAATTCTATTTAAATGGTTTTCTGTTTCTCCGTTTATATGCGTTAGCCAACTGCTGATTGCAACCATGGGTCTGATGCTTCAATGCAGGGAACACGGACCAAGGGGAGGACTTGGGTTACCACCTGGTTAAAATGGTCCCACCTCCGCACCAACGCGACTGGCGATGGGTCCGATACATTGATTGTTTTTTGTTTCATGGTTCTGCCACGAACTCACAAGACAGTTTTGGGTACAAAACGTGGGGGTAACAGTACCTCCGGGCGCTCCGTCCCGCTCCGGCTTTCGCCGCAGCGGGGGGAGGAGGCATTGAACCCCTCGCACCTGCCCCCGGAGGAGGCAGGGGAGTCAGGTACCCGGAGGCGCACGGTGGACGGCCAGGGCGAGACCGCCACACCGCACTGGAGTCAGAGTTCCGAGTTTTTCGAGCCAGGTCCCGGTGAAACGCAGTACGGAGCACCCGGCAGGAACCTCCAGCAGACCCCCCCGCGCGGTTCCCTCGTCCCTCGGAAGAGGCGGAGAGGTGGGTGTTTTTCATCTGCTGGCGGACTGCCGGGGAGAACGTGCTGCTCGGGAGCCAGGCTCAGAGTTAGTGGAAGTGAGAGCCCGTGCACCTGCCTTTTACAGCAGGCACGCGCTGGTATCGGGGTGGGGAGAGAAGGTAGATGCAGAGGCTGCAGAAACAGCCAGAGCCTTTCCCCTCTAACACACCCCTCATTTGGTTCATGAGCACTGGGCAGAGTCCCCTGTCAACTCTCCTTATATTCCTCCGGAGACCAGTTGGGAAATGGCAGCATCCCACTTCACCTGGTAGACCATATCGTTAAATGAGCTCAGTAATGTACTGCACAACATCACATGGGTAAAATGAGCTATATCATGCACTGCAAAATCACATTTGGTTTATTTCCAAAAAGCCTGGAAAAAACACATATCCATCATGTCCTGTAAAATATCATTATTTGTTTATGTCCGCTCCAGGATTACCCGTAGTTTGGATGAACCGACCGCCAAGCACCGGAAGCTGGACCCGGGGGAGGAGGCCCTCCGATGGCGGGTCAAAGTTGATGATACCGCAGCTGGCTGGACACTAGCCGTAGAAGAACACCTGGGCGGGACCAGGCATGTCCCTCTTTGCAGACAAGCATATATGCGCTCCCAGGAGCAGAGTCAATCCCACAGTTTGGAGGAACCGACCGCCAAGCACCGGAAGCTGGACCCGGGGAGGAGGCCCTCCGATGGCGGGTCAAAGTTGATGATACCGCAGCTGGCTGGACACTAGCCGTAGAAGAACACCTGGGCGGGACCAGGCATGTCCCTCTTTGCAGACAAGCATATGCGCTCCCAGGAGCAGAGTCAATCCCACAGTTTGGAGGAACCGACCGCCAAGCACCGGAAGCTGGACCCGGGGAGGAGGCCCTCCGATGGCGGGTCAAAGTTGATGATACCGCAGCTGGCTGGACACTAGCCGTAGAAGAACACCTGGGCGGGACCAGGCATGTCCCTCTTTGCAGACAAGCATATGTGCTCCCAGGAGCAGAGTCAATCCCACAGTTTGGAGGAACCGACCGCCAAGCACCGGAAGCTGGACCCGGGGAGGAGGCCCTCCGATGGCGGGTCAAATTTGATGATACCGCAGCTGGCTGGACACTAGCCGTAGAAGAACACCTGGGCGGGACCAGGCATGTCCCTCTTTGCAGACAAGCATATGCGCTCCCAGGAGCAGAGTCAATCCCACAGTTTGGAGGAACCGACCGCCAAGCACCGGAAGCTGGACCCGGGGAGGAGGCCCTCCGATGGCGGGTCAAAGTTGATGATACCGCAGCTGGCTGGACACTAGCCGTAGAAGAACACCTGGGCGGGACCAGGCATGTCCCTCTTTGCAGACAAGCATATGTGCTCCCAGGAGCAGAGTCAATCCCACAGTTTGGAGGAACCGACCGCCACGCACCGGAAGCTGGACCCGGGGAGGAGGCCCTCCGATGGCCGGTCAAATTTGATGATACCGCAGCTGGCTGGACACTAGCCGTAGAAGAACACCTGGGCGGGACCAGGCATGTCCCTCTTTGCAGACAAGCATATGCGCTCCCAGGAGCAGAGTCAATCCCACAGTTTGGAGGAACCGACTGCCAAGCACCGGAAGCTGGACCCGGGGAGGAGGCCCTCCGATGGCGGGTCAAAGTTGATGATACCGCAGCTGGCTGGACACTAGCCGTAGAAGAACACCTGGGCGGGACCAGGCATGTCCCTCTTTGCAGACAAGCATATGTGCTCCCAGGAGCAGAGTCAATCCCACAGTTTGGAGGAACCGACCGCCAAGCACCGGAAGCTGGACCCGGGGGAGGAGGCCCTCCGATGGCGGGTCAAATTTGATGATACCGCAGCTGGCTGGACACTAGCCGTAGAAGAACACCTGGGCGGGACCAGGCATGTCCCTCTTTGCAGACAAGCATATGTGCTCCCAGGAGCAGAGTCAAACCCGCAGTTTGGAAGAACCGACCGCCAGAGCACCGGCACGAAGCCGGGCCGGCGGAGGCCTTCCGATGGCAGGTCACGTTTGCCATTCGATCAATGTCTTTGCAGACAAGCATATATGTGGTTGTTACGCAGGATCAAACAGGTAGTTTGATGAAGTAGGGTCCTGTGCCCGGAGCAAGGCCAATTGCTGAATGCCGCAGCCGACTAAGGCCGCTATGCCACAGTGGAGGATGAGAGAAACAGGTGTTTGTCTTGCATTCCGCGGCGAAGTGGGGAGGTGGAACTTCCACCCCGCTACGGAACCCGTGGTGGGACCCCTGAGTCAGACGGTTCGTCTTGGAAACGCTTCATATCGGTCGGCCTGGGAGGTAAGAGACACGCAGGGTAACGGACACGCAGGGTTACCCCCACGCAGCCCACGCAACACGGAGGAGGCAGGGGAGTCTGGTACCCGGAGGCGCATGGCCGCAACACCGCACTGGAGTCAGGGTTTCGAGTTTTTCGAGCCAGGTCCCAGTGAACGCAAGACTCCAGCAGGAGCCTCCAGCAGACCCCCCCGACGTTTCCCTCGTCCCTCCCGGCCATCAGAGTCGAACCTGCAGTTCGGAGGAACCGACCGCCAGAGCACCGGCACGAGGCCGGGCCGGTGGAGGCCCTCCGATGGCGGGTCGCGTTTGCCATTCAATCAGTGAGAAATCAGAAGAGGAAGGGAAAAAAAAGACTAACTTGTCTTTTTGGAGTTCCATAAAAAATGGGTGAAAATGAAAAAATGTATTCGAGAATAGTGCCCCATAAGGCGGATTGAGTCCCCTGTCAACTCCCCTCGCATTCCTCCACACTCTGAAAAAGTCAGAGTTATTTTTTGGAGAACCATCAAAAATGGCTTAAAGTGTTGAAATGTATCCGAGAATAGTGCCCCATAAGGCGGGAAAAGTCCCCTGTCAACTCCCCTTGCATTCCTCCACACTCTGAAAAAGTCAGTTATTTTTTGGAAAACCATCAAAAATGGCTAAAAGTGTTGAAATGTATCCGAGAATAGTGCCTCATGAGGCGGATTGAGTCCCCTGTCAACTCCCCTTGCATTCCTCCACACTCTGAAAAAGTCAGAGTTATTTTTTGGAGAACCATCAAAAATGGCTAAAAGTGTTGAAATGTATCCGAGAATAGTGCCCCATAAGGCGTGTAAAGTCCCCTGTCAACTCCCCTTGCATTCCTCCACACTCTGAAAAAGTCAGTTATTTTTTGGAGAACCATCAAAAATGGCTAAAAGTGTTGAAATGTATCTGAGAATAGTGCCTCATGAGGCGGATTGAGTCCCCTGTCAACTCCCCTTGCATTCCTCCACACTCTGAAAAAGTCAGTTATTTTTTGGAGAACCATCAAAAATGGCTAAAAGTGTTGAAATGTATCTGAGAATAGTGCCTCATGAGGCGGATTGAGTCCCCTGTCAACTCCCCTTGCATTCCTCCACACTCTGAAAAAGTCAGTTATTTTTTGGAGAACCATCAAAAATGGCTAAAAGTGTTGAAATGTATCCGAGAATAGTGCCCCATAAGGCGGGTAAAGTTCCCTGTCAACTCCCCTTGCATTCCTGCACACTCTGAAAAAGTCAGAGTTTTTTTTTGGAGAACCATCAAAAATGGCTAAAAGTGTTGAAATATATCCGAGAATAGTGCCCCATAAGGCGGGTAAAGTCCCCTGTCAACTCCACTTAAATTCCTCCACACTCTGAAAAAGTCAGAGTTATTTTTTGGAGAACCATCAAAAATGGCTAAAAGTGTTGAAATGTACCCCGTGAATGATAAGACCCATCATTTAAATGCAAAAACCCCCATTAAAAGTCACTTTTAGGGGGAAAAAACAGCCTCTGTCCACTTCGTTAACAAACTGATAGGCAAATGGACAAAAGTGTGATTAAAGCATATGCGGGACCCCCGCGAGCTCCAGACTATGTGCATTGTGTCGGGGACCCCCGTGAATGATAAGACCCATCATTTAAATGCAAAAACCACCATTAAAAGTCACTTTTAGGGGCGAAAAACAGCCTCTGTCCACTTCGTTAACAAACTGATAGGCAAATGGACAAAAGTGGGATTAAAGCATATGCGGGACCCCCGCGAGCTCCAGACTGTGTGCATTGTGTCGGGGACCCTCCACAATGATAAGACCCATCATTTAAATGCAAAAACCACCGTTAAAAGTAACTTTTAGGGGCGAAAAACAGCCTCTGTCCACTTCGTTAACAAACTGATAGGCAAATGGACAAAAGTGGGATTAAAGCATATGCGGGACCCCCGCGAGCTCCAGACTATGTGCATTGTGTCAGGGACCCTCCACAATGATAAGACCCATCATTTAAATGCAAAAACCACCGTTAAAAGTCACTTTTAGGGGCGAAAAACAGCCTCTGTCCACTTCGTTAACAAACTGATAGGCAAATGGACAAAAGTGTGATTAAAGCATATGCGGGACCCCCGCGAGCTCCAGACTATGTGCATTGTGTCGGGGACCCTCCACAATGATAAGACCCATCATTTAAATGCAAAAACCACCGTTAAAAGTCACTTTTAGGGGCAAAAAACAGCCTCTGTCCACTTCGTTAACAAACTGATAGGCAAATGGACAAAAGTGTGATTAAAGCATATGCGGGAGCCCAGCGAGCTCCAGACTATGTGCATTGTGTCAGGGACCCCCGTGAATGATAAGACCCATCATTTAAATGCAAAAACCCCCATTAAAAGTTACTTTTAGGGGGAAAAAACAGCCTCTGTCCACTTCGTTAACAAACTGATAGGCAAATGGACAAAAGTGTGATTAAAGCAATTTTCGGGACCCCAGCGAGCTCCAGACTATGTGCATTGTGTCAGGGAGCCAGGTCAAACCCCTCCAGGCACACCGCCAGAACCAGAACCTCACGCCCCTGGTGTCCTTAAAGGTGTTTGTCTTTGTTTGTTTTTGTATTCCACATAGACAGGCTGGGGTTCAGCACCACGGCCAGAGCCTGCCCGCTACCTCCAGGGTGCATCACCACATTTTACAAGCCAGGAAAGGTGCATGGATCCTGGGTAAACATTGATTAAGTGTTTTTAAATGTGTGGAACAGTGTTTTGTCACTTTCAAAACTCTCCTGTCATTGACCGGAGAATTTGGGTCGATGTTGTATTCAATCTGGCCATTAATATTCCAGTGAGACGAAGTACGTACATTGACCGGAGTGATCCCATGTTAATTTTGTCCAAATACCGGAACATTCCCTAACCCAAGGGTAGCGAATGATTTAACGCGTCGCTTCTCTTCCAGAGCGAAGCGGGCTCGTTCGGGATCGCCATGGGCTCGAGAACAACTCGCGGGGTACTCAAACCTTCCGCGAGTGTTAGGTCCAAAGAGTGCAGCAGCTCGAGACCCCTCGTACATGTACTACGTGTAAACCTGCCTCAGATGGGGAAGGTACTGGCTCACGGACGATGAACTCCCATGCATGTTTGGCGGGCGCAGCCTTGCGTTCCCTGAAATAGATCCCACGTGGGCGTCTAGGTTCATCGGCAGGTGCGGGACCGTGTACCGGAGGGAACTGAAGCTGTCCCTTTCTTGTTCTCCCTTAGAGATATCAGATAAGGTGTACAGGATGAGAACGGGTTAGGGAATGTTCCGGTATTTGGACAACATTAACATGGGATCACTCCGGTCAATGTACGTACTTCGTCTCACTGGAATATTAATGGCCAGATTGAATACAACATCGACCCAAATTCTCCGGTCAATGACAGGAGAGTTTTGAAAGTGACAAAACACTGTTCCACACATTTAAAAACACTTAATCAATGTTTACCCAGGATCCATGCACCTTTCCTGGCTTGTAAAATGTGGTGATGCGCCCTGGAGGTAGCGGGTAGGCTCTGTGCGTGGTGCTGAACCCCAGCCTGTCTATGTGGAATACAAAAACAAACAAAGACAACACCTTTAAGGTCACCAGGGTCGTGAGGTTCTGGTTCTGGCGGTGTGCATGGAGGGGTTTAGTCCGAGTGAGGAGTGCTCGAGCGTGGGAGGATGTGTAAGGCAGAGGAGGGGAACAAAAGGTGTGTGCAGGAGCAGGGAGAAAAGAGAAAATAAAAAGACTCAAAGTGTTCCACCTTCCAGCAGCAGCAGCAGCGGGCCCGCTCTGTCCGTGGTGCTGAACACCTGCCTGTCTATGTGGAGTACAAAAACAAACAAAGACAAACACCTTTAAGGTCACCAGGGTCGTGAGGTTCTGGTTCTGGCGGTGTGCATGGAGGGGTTTGACCTGGCTCCCCGACACAATGCACATAGTCTGGAGCAGCGGAGCAGCGGCTGGGCCGTGTTCCCCCTTCTGTCCATTTGCCTATCAGTTTGTTAACGAAGTGGACAGAGGCTGTTTTTCGCCCCTAAAAGTGACTTTTAATGGTGGGTTTTGCATTTAAATGATGGGTCTTATCATTGTGGAGGGTCCCCAAGACAATGAAACTAGTCTGGAGCTCGCTGGTGTCCCGCAAATGCTTTAATCACACTTTTGTCCATTTGCCCATCAGTTTGTTAACGAAGTGGACAGAGGCTGTTTTTTGCCCCTAAAAGTGACTTTTAATGGTGTTTTTGGCATTTAAATGATGGGTCTTATCGTTCTCCAGGGTCCCCGACACAATGAAACTAGTCTGGAGCTCGCTGGTGTCCCGCAAAATGATTTAATGACACTTTTGTCCATTTTCCTATCAGTTTGTTAACGAAGTGGACAGAGGCTGTTTTTTGCCCTTAAAAGTGACTTTTAATGGTGTTTTTTGTATTTAAATGATGGGTCTTATCCTTGTGGAGGGTCCCCAAGACAATGCAACTAGTCTGGAGCTCGCTGGCGTCCCGCAAATGCTTTAATCACACTTTTGTCCATTTGCCCATCAGTTTGTTAACGAAGTGGACAGAGGCTGTTTTTTGCCCCTAAAAGTGACTTTTAATGGTGTTTTTTGTATTTAAATGATGGGTCTTATCGTTCTCCAGGGTCCCCGACACAATGAAACTAGTCTGGAGCTCGCTGGTGTCCCGCAAAATGCTTTAATGACACTTTTGTCCATTTTCCTATCAGTTTGTTAACGAAGTGGACAGAGGCTGTTTTTTGCCCTTAAAAGTGACTTTTAATGGTGTTTTTTGTATTTAAATGATTGGTCTTATCATTGCGGAGGGTCCCCGACACAATGCAACTAGTCTGGAGCTCGCTGGGGTCCCGCAAAATGCTTTAATCACGATTTTGTCCATTTCCCCATCAGTTTGTTAACGAAGTGGACAGAGGCTGTTTTTTGCCCTTAAAAGTGACTTTTAATGGTGTTTTTTGTATTTAAATGATGGGTCTTATCCTTGTGGAGGGTCCCCAAGACAATGCAACTAGTCTGGAGCTCGCTGGGGTCCCGCAAATGCTTTAATCACACTTTTGTCCATTTGCCCATCAGTTTGTTAACGAAGTGGACAGAGGCTGTTTTTTGCCCCTAAAAGTGACTTTTAATGGTGTTTTTTGTATTTAAATGATGGGTCTTATCGTTCTCCAGGGTCCCCGACACAATGAAACTAGTCTGGAGCTCGCTGGTGTCCCGCAAAATGCTTTAATGACACTTTTGTCCATTTTCCTATCAGTTTGTTAACGAAGTGGACAGAGGCTGTTTTTTGCCCTTAAAAGTGACTTTTAATGGTGTTTTTTGTATTTAAATGATTGGTCTTATCCTTGTGGAGGGTCCCCAAGACAATGCAACTAGTCTGGAGCTCGCTGGTGTCCCGCAAATGCTTTAATCACACTTTTGTCCATTTGCCCATCAGTTTGTTAACGAAGTGGACAGAGGCTGTTTTTTGCCCTTAAAAGTGACTTTTAATGGTGTTTTTTGTATTTAAATGATGGGTCTTATCATTGCGGAGGGTCCCCAACACAATGCAACTAGTCTGGAGCTCGCTGGGGTCCCGCAAAAATGCTTTAATCACGATTTTGTCCATTTCCCCATCAGTTTGTTAACGAAGTGGACAGAGGCTGTTTTTTGCCCTTAAAAGTGACTTTTAATGGTGTTTTTTGTATTTAAATGATGGGTCTTATCCTTGTGGAGGGTCCCCAAGACAATGCAACTAGTCTGGAGCTTGCTGGGGTCCCGCAAATGCTTTAATCACACTTTTGTCCATTTGCCCATCAGTTTGTTAACGAAGTGGACAGAGGCTGTTTTTTGCCCCTAAAAATGACTTTTAATGGTGTTTTTTGTATTTAAATGATGGGTCTTATCGTTCTCCAGGGTCCCCGACACAATGAAACTAGTCTGGAGCTCGCTGGTGTCCCGCAAAATGCTTTAATGACACTTTTGTCCATTTTCCTATCAGTTTGTTAACGAAGTGGACAGAGGCTGTTTTTTGCCCTTAAAAGTGACTTTTAATGGTGTTTTTTGTATTTAAATGATTGGTCTTATCATTGCGGAGGGTCCCCGACACAATGCAACTAGTCTGGAGCTCGCTGGGGTCCCGCAAAATGCTTTAATCACGATTTTGTCCATTTCCCCATCAGTTTGTTAACGAAGTGGACAGAGGCTGTTTTTTGCCCTTAAAAGTGACTTTTAATGGTGTTTTTTGTATTTAAATGATGGGTCTTATCCTTGTGGAGGGTCCCCAAGACAATGCAACTAGTCTGGAGCTCGCTGGGGTCCCGCAAATGCTTTAATCACACTTTTGTCCATTTGCCCATCAGTTTGTTAACGAAGTGGACAGAGGCTGTTTTTTGCCCCTAAAAGTGACTTTTAATGGTGTTTTTTGTATTTAAATGATGGGTCTTATCGTTCTCCAGGGTCCCCGACACAATGAAACTAGTCTGGAGCTCGCTGGTGTCCCGCAAAATGCTTTAATGACACTTTTGTCCATTTTCCTATCAGTTTGTTAACGAAGTGGACAGAGGCTGTTTTTTGCCCTTAAAAGTGACTTTTAATGGTGTTTTTTGTATTTAAATGATTGATCTTATCATTGCGGAGGGTCCTCGACACAATGCAACTAGTCTGGAGCTCGCTGGGGTCCCGCAAAATGCTTTAATCACGATTTTGTCCATTTCCCCATCAGTTTGTTAACGAAGTGGACAGAGGCTGTTTTTTGCCCTTAAAAGTGACTTTTAATGGTGTTTTTTGTATTTAAATGATGGGTCTTATCCTTGTGGAGGGTCCCCAAGACAATGCAACTAGTCTGGAGCTCGCTGGGGTCCCGCAAATGCTTTAATCACACTTTTGTCCATTTGCCCATCAGTTTGTTAACGAAGTGGACAGAGGCTGTTTTTTGCCCCTAAAAGTGACTTTTAATGGTGTTTTTTGTATTTAAATGATGGGTCTTATCGTTCTCCAGGGTCCCCGACACAATGAAACTAGTCTGGAGCTCGCTGGTGTCCCGCAAATGCTTTAATCACACTTTTGTCCATTTGCCCATCAGTTTGTTAACGAAGTGGACAGAGGCTGTTTTTTGCCCTTAAAAGTGACTTTTAATGGTGTTTTTTGTATTTAAATGATTGGTCTTATCATTGCGGAGGGTCCCCGACACAATGCAACTAGTCTGGAGCTCGCTGGGGTCCCGCAAAATGCTTTAATCACGATTTTGTCCATTTCCCCATCAGTTTGTTAACGAAGTGGACAGAGGCTGTTTTTTGCCCTTAAAAGTGACTTTTAATGGTGTTTTTTGTATTTAAATGATGGGTCTTATCCTTGTGGAGGGTCCCCAAGACAATGCAACTAGTCTGGAGCTCGCTGGGGTCCCGCAAATGCTTTAATCACACTTTTGTCCATTTGCCCATCAGTTTGTTAACGAAGTGGACAGAGGCTGTTTTTTGCCCCTAAAAGTGACTTTTAATGGTGTTTTTTGTATTTAAATGATGGGTCTTATCGTTCTCCAGGGTCCCCGACACAATGAAACTAGTCTGGAGCTCGCTGGTGTCCCGCAAATGCTTTAATCACACTTTTGTCCATTTGCCCATCAGTTTGTTAACGAAGTGGACAGAGGCTGTTTTTTGCCCTTAAAAGTGACTTTTAATGGTGTTTTTTGTATTTAAATGATTGGTCTTATCATTGCGGAGGGTCCCCGACACAATGCAACTAGTCTGGAGCTCGCTGGGGTCCCGCAAAATGCTTTAATCACGATTTTGTCCATTTCCCCATCAGTTTGTTAACGAAGTGGACAGAGGCTGTTTTTTGCCCTTAAAAGTGACTTTTAATGGTGTTTTTTGTATTTAAATGATGGGTCTTATCGTTCTCCAGAGTCCCCGACACAATGCACATAGTCTGGAGCTCGCTGGTGTCCCGCAAATGCTTTAATCAGGCGTTTTAACACTTTTCCCCACGAAAATGATTTTTAATCATTTTTTGGGGGCTATATAAATCAAATTCCCGTTAATGCCGAGCACAATCGTATCTTTTACTATTTTAATGTATTTGCATGATATATCTTTGGGCTATAAAAGCGACATGTTTGGATGACTTTGTCAGTTTATGGAGCTTATCCCACAAATCCCAGATGATCCGGGCCAAATTTGGGAGCTCATAGGCAGCCTGCCATAGGCCCCCACCCGTGGAATGAAAAAAAAATGAAAGAAAACGGTCAATTATATGTTAAAATAATCAAAAAATGAACTTTTAAAATTACATGGGAGAGGGGATCTGAAAATTGGAGAAGGGGAAAAGTGTTCGGCGCTTCGGGATGAAGCGCCGAACACTTTTCCCCTCCCCCGTTGCAAGGTACAACGGAGAGGGGAATCCAGACTTCCCCTCCTCCGTTGTAAAAAACCGTTCATGTTTTACAAGCTACCTTCTGCACGAAATCGGAAATCCGGTTTTTGAGAGGACTCAGAAAAAAAACGGCTGTGTAACTTCATGGAGGAATTCATCCGCTGTATGTGCACTTTGGCTCGGATACATTTTGTTGCCTGGAGACCCCCCAGCATGGTTCTTACCAAACTTAAAGTTTTTGAACTGGGCTCTGGAGGAAGGTGAGGGGAGTTGACAGGGGACTTTATCCGCCTTATGGGGCACTATTCTCGGATAAATTTCAACACTTTTAGCCCTTTTTGATGGAACTCCAAAAAATAACTCTGACTTTTTCAGAGTGTGGAGGAAGGTGAGGGGAGTTGACAGGGGACTTTACCCGCCTTATGGGGCACTATTCTCGGATACATTTTTTCATTTTCACCCATTTTTGATGGTTCTCCAAAAAATAACTCTGACTTTTTCATAGTGTGGAGGAAGGTGAGGGGAGTTGACAGGGGACTTTACCCGCCTTATGGGGCACTATTCTCGTATTCTCGGATACATTTTTTCATTTTCACCCATTTTTGATGGTTCTCCAAAAAATAACTCTGACTTTTTCAGAGTGTGGAGGAAGGTGAGGGGAGTTGACAGGGGACTTTACCCGCCTTATGGGGCACTATTCTCGGATACATTTTTTCATTTTCACCCATTTTTGATGGTTCTCCAAAAAATAACTCTGACTTTTTCAGAGTGTGGAGGAAGGTGAGGGGAGTTGACAGGGGACTTTACCCGCCTTATGGGGCACTATTCTCGGATACATTTTTTCATTTTCACCCATTTTTGATGGTTCTCCAAAAAATAACTCTGACTTTTTCAGAGTGTGGAGGAAGGTGAGGGGAGTTGACAGGGGACTTTACCCGCCTTATGGGGCACTATTCTCGGATACATTTTTCATTTTCACCCATTTTTGATGGTTCTCCAAAAAATAACTCTGACTTTTTCAGAGTGTGGAGGAAGGTGAGGGGAGTTGACAGGGGACTTTACCCGCCTTATGGGGCACTATTCTCGGATACATTTTTTCATTTTCACCCATTTTTGATGGAACTCCAAAAGACAAGTTTGTCTTTTTTCTTCCCCCTTCCTCTTCTGATTTCTCACTGATCGAATGGCAAACGCGACCCGCCATCGGAGGGCCTCCGCCGGCCCGGCCTCGTGCCGGTGCTCTGGCGGTCGGTTCCTCCGAACTGCGGGTTCGACTCTGATGGCCGGGAGGGACGAGGGAAACGTCGGGGGGGTCTGCTGGAGGCTCCTGCTGGAGTCTTGCGTTCACTGGGACCTGGCTCGAAAAACTCGAAACCCTGACTCCAGTGCGGTGTTGCGGCCATGCGCCTCCGGGTACCAGACTCCCCTGCCTCCTCCGTGTTGCGTGGGCTGCGTGGGGGTAACCCTGCGTGTCCGTTACCCTGCGTGTCTCTTACCTCCCAGGCCGACCGATATGAAGCGTTTCCAAGACGAACCGTCTGACTCAGGGGTCCCACCACAGGTTCCGTAGCGGGGTGGAAGTTCCACCTCCCCTCTTTGCCGCGGAATGCAAAACAAACACCTGTTTCTCTCATCCTCCACTGTGGCATAGCGGCCTTAGTCGGCTGCGGCATTCAGCAATTGGCCTTGCTCCGGGCACAGGACCCTACTTCATCAAACTACCTATTTGATCCTGCGTAACAACCACATATATGCTTGTCTGCAAAGACATTGATCGAATGGCAAACGTGACCCCGCCATCGGAAGGCCTCCGCCGGCCCGGCTTCGTGCCGGTGCTCTGGCGGTCGGTTCTTCCAACTGCGGGTTTGACTCTGCTCCTGGAGCACATATGCTTGTCTGCAAAGAGGGACATGCCTGGTCCCGCCCAGTGTTCTTCTACGGCTAGTGTCCAGCCAGCTGCGGTATCATCAAATTTGACCCGCCATCGGAGGGCCTCCTCCCCGGTCCAGCTTCCGGTGCTTGGCGGTCGGTTCCTCCAAACTGTGGGATTGACTCTGCTCCTGGGAGCGCATATGCTTGTCTGCAAAGAGGGACATGCCTGGTCCCGCCCAGGTGTTCTTCTACGGCTAGTGTCCAGCCAGCTGCGGTATCATCAAATTTGACCCGCCATCGGAGGGCCTCCTCCCCGGTCCAGCTTCCGTGCTTGGCGGTCGGTTCCTCCAAACTGTGGGATTGACTCTGCTCCTGGGAGCACATATGCTTGTCTGCAAAGAGGGACATGCCTGGTCCCGCCCAGGTGTTCTTCTACGGCTAGTGTCCAGCCAGCTGCGGTATCATCAAATTTGACCCGCCATCGGAGGGCCTCCTCCCCGGGTCCAGCTTCCGGTGCTTGACGGTCGGTTCCTCCAAACTGTGGGATTGACTCTGCTCCTGGGAGCACATATGCTTGTCTGCAAAGAGGGACATGCCTGGTCCCGCCCAGGTGTTCTTCTACGGCTAGTGTCCAGCCAGCTGCGGTATCATCAAATTTGACCCGCCATCGGAGGGCCTCCTCCCCCGGGTCCAGCTTCCGGTGCTTGGCGGTCGGTTCCTCCAAACTGTGGGATTGACTCTGCTCCTGGGAGCACATATGCTTGTCTGCAAAGAGGGACATGCCTGGTCCCGCCCAGGTGTTCTTCTACGGCTAGTGTCCAGCCAGCTGCGGTATCATCAACTTTGACCCGCCATCGGAGGGCCTCCTCCCCCGGGTCCAGCTTCCGGTGCTTGGCGGTCGGTTCCTCCAAACTGTGGGATTGACTCTGCTCCTGGGAGCACATATGCTTGTCTGCAAAGAGGGACATGCCTGGTCCCGCCCAGGTGTTCTTCTACGGCTAGTGTCCAGCCAGCTGCGGTATCATCAAATTTGACCCGCCATCGGAGGGCCTCCTCCCCCGGGTCCAGCTTCCGGTGCTTGGCGGTCGGTTCATCCAAACTACGGGTAATCCTGGAGCGGACATAAACAAAGAATGATATTTTACAGGACATGATGGATATGTGTTTTTTCCAGGCTTTTTGGAAATAAACCAAATGTGATTTTGCAGTGCATGATATAGCTCATTTTACCCATGTGATGTTGTGCAGTACATTACTGAGCTCATTTAACGATATGGTCTACCAGGTGAAATGGGATGCTGCCATTTCCCAACTGGTCTCCGGAGGAATATAAGGAGAGTTGACAGGGGACTCTGCCCAGTGCTCATGAACCAAATGAGGGGTGTGTTAGAGGGGAAAGGCTCTGGCTGTTTCTGCAGCCTCTGCATCTACCTTCTCTCCCCACCCCGATACCAGCGCGTGCCTGCTGTAAAAGGCAGGTGCACGGGCTCTCACTTCCACTAACTCTGAGCCTGGCTCCCGAGCAGCACGTTCTCCCCGGCAGTCCGCCAGCAGATGAAAAACACCCACCTCTCCGCCTCTTCCGAGGGACGAGGGAACCGCGCGGGGGGGTCTGCTGGAGGTTCCTGCCGGGTGCTCCGTACTGCGTTTCACCGGGACCTGGCTCGAAAAACTCGGAACTCTGACTCCAGTGCGGTGTGGCGGTCTCGCCCTGGCCGTCCACCGTGCGCCTCCGGGTACCTGACTCCCCTGCCTCCTCCGGGGGCAGGTGCGAGGGGTTCAATGCCTCCTCCCCCCGCTGCGGCGAAAGCCGGAGCGGGACGGAGCGCCCGGAGGTACTGTTACCCCCACGTTTTGTACCCAAAACTGTCTTGTGAGTTCGTGGCAGAACCATGAAACAAAAAACAATCAATGTATCGGACCCATCGCCAGTCGCGTTGGTGCGGAGGTGGGACCATTTTAAGGCGAGACACTACAGGTGAATAGGGTAATTTTTTTAACTTAAAGATATCAGCTAGAAATTTCTCCAGTTAATTACTTACAATAAGGCAATTGTTTTTTGTATTACAAGTTTTCAGAAATAGCATGTTTAAGTATGCAAATTAGCCATAATCTCATTAAATATGCGCATATTTTAACACATTTCAGGAAACGAATTTTTTTTATTGGATAAAGCCAGGTTCAAAATTCTTGTTTCATTTTGTTGTCATATTAGAATTGAAGGCTTTTACAGAAGGGATTTTTTATATCTCTTTTTATCACTAAATAAATCAGAAAATACTGTCAACAGCCCTAAAATATCAATTTTCGCCATGTTTTTAGGTATAAAATGTTATATAATTCAGGCTATGAATGATAAATGAACAAACCCTTCTGTAAAAGCCTTCAGAATATGGATAGGAATATAACTGGAAGGTTTGGTGTGTCTACGTGCTACTGAAGTGGACATTTTGTGCTCAGAGTAGGAGAAAAAACTCATTTTGAGAAAACGACCTTTAAAGATATGTATTGTCAAATTCCATATTTTTTTTATTGGAAGACACTATTTTCAGACACAATATCTAATCTAATACTTACAACAACAACAATATAGAACATATAAAACACAATACAACTGAAAACTGAGTAACACAGTATGTACCTGATGAACAAAACCACAGTAACACACACACACTACGACCACAGTAACACACGCACTGCAGAACTGCCACCCTAGTCCATGCCTGCTCCATAAGTAGGCCCCTCCTGCATCTCCTGCTGATGTCTTTTCACCTTTTTTGCTGTGCTTAGACTCTTGCGCCTATATTTCAAACTAGCAGATGTAATGGCCTCAGCTTTTGAAATTCTCAGCAAATCACTTTGTCTCATTGCGCTGACAGTAACAGCTGTGCTCTGGAGCCACAACTTCTCCATAACAGCCAGCATGGCAGAGGCACCTTCATTAAAGGTGGAGATGGCCATACTTGCAGCTGCCTCAACCCTGCTTTTCCCCACAAAGACCGTTTTTGGACACCGCGCCCATATCACAGAGTTGAGGCACTCATTGGCATTTTGAGTACCTCCATGCTGCATTCTCTGGAGCAGGCTGTCACTTGACATGCGGTGGTACACAGGGATAAGCTTCTCCCCCACCTCTCGCTTTAAAAAGTTTCCAGCATGTTCTTTGTGGCTACCAGGTGTTTCCCCATTATCCTCTGCTTTCCTATACCAACACCAGGAGGGATTGCACCTGGTGTGTAAGGGGCTGTCATCAGTAGACATGCCGTGGAGGAGACCTGCCCATATTTCTCCCTTCATTTTATCGATTGAACCCTGGTTGTTGAGAATTGCCCCCCTGTAATAATTTTGCAAAGTTTTGCATTTCTTTGCAGTCAGCTTCCCTACACCCTTCCCTCCTAACTTTTTCTGTGAACTCATTTTTCTGAGTGCTGTACCCATTCGCTTGTGGGCATGATTAATGCACTCTAATTTCGCCACTTCATGCCCAGGGTATGGGTTCAGTGCAACCACCTCCCTAAATGCTGCGCTATCCCCATCTGACAACATCTCTGTGTACCGCACCTGGTGGCGATTCACAGACCTGGCCCACATCCTCTTGGCTGACTCCTGCTCCATTACCTTGCTTGACCCTGCAAAGTTTCTTGCACAATCACTATGTGTCTGTTGCCAACTGTCATACTCCTCTTCTGTAATCTTTTGCTCTTGCTTGGCATTTCCCTTTAGAGCACAAGCATGGCAATAGGATGATAGGATTTCATAGTCTATCACCAATCCAGTAAGGATGTCAATGCACACACCGATCCCATAATGGGATGTGAAGCCTCGCTTTTGCCATGTGCCATCAAATGACACGCTGATGTTTATAACTGCCTCTGCATCCTCCCTCAGCAACTCTGCAACATCTGGGTCCACATCTGCATAAGCCTGCCTGACCTGCTCCCTTGTCCTGTGAAGTGACTCCAGGCCTCTCTCTATTTCTGCCACTAATAAGAGAAAAAAATAAGTCAACTGAATGTCCTGATAAGTTATACTCTGAAGTCAATAGTTCAAGTTTTCTTGGTCTCAATCCTGTTTCTATACCTGTCACTCTCTTGTCATGTCTCTGATAGGTTTTGAGATGAAGTGCAGGAATCCCCAACACTTTGCTTATTTTCTTCAGAGCTGCATAGCCCAAGCCTAACTCGTGCACTAAGAGCACCATTCTCACATTCACATCAAAAGCAACATCCTTCCTGGTTTCGTCTTGAAGACGTGTAGATGTGTACACACTTTTGCGGTACCCACCATCACACAGACTGCACTCTAAAATTAAGCTGCTACAGAAACCATGGTTTTGCGGATCGATGTTAACTTTTTGGGGCGCAATTTGGGCAAATCAACCCACTGAGCAGTTCATTCAGCCGCGCTACATGTATTATCAGCCAATGCTGTGTGGCGCTATCTAAACCCTCCTGCTCTTTGGGTGACAGCTTGCGCATTGACGCACTAAGTGAAGGTTTTTCAGGTTCGGGGTCATTTGTTTTGTCTTCTACCTTGCTATGTGCAAGTGACAATTGTTGTCCTCTTCTCTTTGAACGATTTTTTCGCGGATGTTTCGGCATTTTGAGATTTAAATTTTCAGCGCAAATATAAACAAGGAAGTGTCATGGCGCACCACGTGACGCATCTGAACGAATCACGTTGTCAGAAATTGACACCAGCCA
The DNA here is from genome assembly GCF_949606895.1 of Notothenia rossii. Classification (NCBI taxonomy): domain Eukaryota; kingdom Metazoa; phylum Chordata; class Actinopteri; order Perciformes; family Nototheniidae; genus Notothenia; species Notothenia rossii. The sequence goes on along the minus strand of NC_136904.1, from coordinate 52,973,199 downwards.
ATAAGATTCCGTTCTTTGGTCAGATGACCCCTTTGTACTTTCACGATTGGTTGCTGATACAAAGGAAATGACCATATTTGGATCCAATGAGATTGTGCAGGAGACCCTGAGCTTTCCAACGGTACCTCTCATGACATGGAGCAAACAGCGGTCACGGCACTTTATGTTACGTTAGATTGCTAACTTTTGGTGAATTTAGGAGAAATCTACCGACGGAAATAGACAAACTATAGTAAAATAAACACCTAAATGTGTATTTTGTACGTTTTCCTTCCAAAAGCCTGAAAGAAAACATCTTATTGAATCAAAATAGCACAAAATCTCAAAATTGACATGGGCATGAAAAACGATGTTTTTGCCTGCCGTGTCTCGCCTTAACCAGGTGGTAACCCAAGTCCTCCCCTTGGTCCGTGTTCCCTGCATTGAAGCATCGGACCCATGGTTGCAATCAGCAGTTGGCTAACGCATATAAAAGGAGAAACAGAAAACCATTTAAATAGAATTCATTGTGTGTGTTTTTGGAAGGATGTTGACCGAATGCCCGGTGTGCAGCCTCCGCTATCTGGCTTTGAATAAGCACCTTAAGCACAAAACATGCAGTCCTTTTCACATCGGGGAAGCAGGCTTCCAAGAACCTGAACGCTCACTTGAAGAGGGCTTGGGCTGATGCTGGGCTAGAAACAGCCGTCACCTTCACCATCTTGCGCACTGCCCTGGCTGACAATATCAAGCATCACCAAGATCCAGAAAGCAGGTCGATTCTGGCTAGGTTTATGTGCCACGACGTAAGCACTGCAGACCGGTTCTACGCGAATACGCCTGGAATAAAGGAGGCATTGAAGATCCGCTCCATGTTCAGGGCGGCGGCAGCAGCTGCAGCAGCATCATCATCAGAAGGAGGTCTACCACCGTCAGCTACCTCCGAAGAGGATTCAGGGGCGGAGAGCAGCGATACCTCTTCTTCAGGACCGATTGGTACTCCTGATGAGGGGAAAGGGGCCGTGGACTCAACCTTTTTTCCCCGGTGCACTGTACAAGTTAGACGGCTAATATGGCCCCCAGGCCCCTGTTAATCATGTTGTTATTATGTTTATTTTGTATACTGTTTTTGTATTAGTGGTGTGATAATTAAATAAAAAATAAAAAAAAAACATTAGTATAACCTTGAAGGTTCCCAGGGGCAAATACAGTGCCTGTCATTTTGCAGGATATAATTTAACATGTAACCTCTCCTGGAAATGGACATACTCTGTGCATTTCCAGGAGAGGTTCCATGTTAAATTATATCCTGCAATATCCTCCAAAGAAGGGGTGGTAGTGTCATGAATAAGGCCGAATATGTATGCCGATGTGCGGACGGTAAAGCACCGCAAAATCCACCCCTTTAGGGTAACCAGGGGCATGAAGTTCTGTAGGGTGTGAACATCTGGGTTTAGTCCGAGTGAGGAGTGCTCGAGCGTGGGAGGATGTGTAATGCAGAGGAGGGGAACAAAAAGTGTGTGCAGGAGCAGGGAGAAAAGAGAAAATAAAAAGACTCAAAGTGTTCCACCTTCCAGCAGCAGCAGCAGCGGGCCCGCTCTGTCCGTGGTGCTGAACACCTGCCTGTCTATGTGGAGTACAAAAACAAACAAAGACAAACACCTTTAAGGTCACCAGGGGCGTGAGGTTCTGGTTCTGGCGGTGTGCATGGAGGGGTTTAGTCCGAGTGAGGAGTGCTCGAGCGTGGGAGGATGTGTAAGGCAGAGGAGGGTAACAAAAGGTGTGTGCAGGAGCAGGGAGAAAAGAGAAAATAAAAAGACTCAAAGTGTTCCACCTTCCAGCAGCAGCAGCAGCGGGCCCGCTCTGTCCGTGGTGCTGAACACCTGCCTGTCTATGTGGAGTACAAAAACAAACAAAGACAAACACCTTTAAGGTCACCAGGGGCGTGAGGTTCTGGTTCTGGCGGTGTGCATGGAGGGGTTTAGTCCGAGTGAGGAGTGCTCGAGCGTGGGAGGATGTGTAAGGCAGAGGAGGGGAACAAAAAAAAACGAATACAAATAAGTTAAAGTGTGAACCTCCAGCAGGGCAGGTGCTGCTGCTGGATGCTGCTGCTGCTGCTGCTGCTGCTGCTGCTGCTGCTGCTGCTGTGAAGGAGGACGAATATTGATGCTTGTGTTCGGACGGTAAAGCACCGCAAAATCCACCCCCCCTTAAAGGTGACCAGGGGCATGAGATTCTGCAGGGTGTGAACATCTGGGTTTAGTCCGTGGGGGAGTGCTTAAGTCCGGGGGCCCGGGGTCTCACGGTGCACGAGGTTATGGAAGTGCCACTGTTGCCGGAGGTCCTTAGTCCGTCCTTTGGGGCTCTGTCAGGGGCTACAGAGAGGTGGTTTTCCCGGTCCCTCTCCTGGAGGTATGAAATAACCTGAGCTCCATGTGAGGGAGCCGTGCTGGAGCTGCTTAGTCCGTCCTTTGGTGGTCTGTGAGGGGCTAATGAGAGGTGTTTTCCCCGGTCTATTTGATGGAAGTCTGACACGAGCAGAGTGTGCATGCTTTGAAACTAATCCACCCACACTTAGCATGCTATTTTAGGGTATAAATCGTACCTTGTCACCATGCACTGTGCTCCCTGGGACGACGCGCCCTCCTGTGGGGACACATGAGAACTGCACTCAAATCACTTTGTGCTTTTTAAACAGTTTAACATATTTTTTTCCACATTTAAAAAACGCTTTCTGCCCTGGAAATCATTTATAATCATTATTACCGTTATGGAGGGGCTGCAGGAACACTTTCCCCGCCTTGCAAACATTTATTCCTGGTTCAAATAATCAATTTGTTCCGCCTGCTTTGCGTCAGCACCTCTGCGGCTGTCGGATTAACACAGATGAATGCACTTTTAACACTCACGCAGCCAGAATTCCTGCTCTTTTCCTGGGTTACAAAGTGAGGTGACGCAGCCTGTCCTCTGAGTCTCCCCGCCTCTCATAGACTTATTTCTGGGTAAAAAAAGCCATGTGCTCCGCCCCCTGGATCTCTGCATGTGTGTATGTGCCTGTGAGTCTGTGGCTACTGTCCACATGCCCGCATTAGGAGGCACTATTTTCGGATACATTTTCTCATTTTCACCACTTTTCATGTTTTTATTATGTATATTGTTATATTATTATTATTATTATTATTGTATATATGTATACTGTGTATACTGTTTTTGTAAAAATCATGTGATTATTAAATAAATAATAAAACATGAATATAACCTTGAAGTTTCCGAGGGGCAAATACAGTGCCAGGTGTCAGACTATTTAAACAATGTTTACCCAGGATTCAGACACCTTCCCTGGCTTGTAAAATGAGGTGATGCGCCCTGGAGGTATCAGACTATTTTAAACAACTTTTCCCCGCCTTTCAAACACTTGTTCCTGGCTTATAGCCTGTCATTTTGCAGGATATAATTTAACATGGAACCTCTCCCAGGGGCAAATACAGTGCCAGGTGTCAGACTATTTAAACAATGTTTACCCAGGATTCAGACACCTTCCCTGGCTTGTAAAATGCGGTGATGCGCCCTGGAGGTATCAGACTATTTTAAACAACTTTTCCCCGCCTTTCAAACACTTGTTCCTGGCTTATAGCCTGTCATTTTGCAGGATATAATTTAACATGGAACCTCTCCCAGGGGCAAATACAGTGCCAGGTGTCAGACTATTTAAACAATGTTTACCCATGATTCAGACACCTTCCCTGGCTTGTAAAATGCGGTGATGCGCCCTGGAGGTATCAGACTATTTTAAACAACTTTTCCCCGCCTTTCAAACACTTGTTCCTGGCTTATAGCCTGTCATTTTGCAGGATATAATTTAACATGGAACCTCTCCTGGAAATGGACATACTCTGCGCATTTCCAGGAGAGGTTCCATGTTAAATTATATCCTGCAAAATGACAGGCAACAACTCTCTTCCAGACGTTTAAAAACACTTTTCCGACTATTTTAAACAACTTTTCCCCGCCTTTCAAACACTTGTTCCTGGCTTATAGCCTGTCATTTTGCAGGATATAATTTAACATGGAATCTCTCCTGGAAATGGACATATTCTGTGCATTTCCAGGAGAGGTTACATGTTAAATGATATCCTGCAAAATGACAGGCTACAACTCTCTTCCAGACGTTTAAAAACACTTTCCCCGACCATTTAAACATTATTTATGGCTTGTAAAGTGCGGTGATGAGCCCTGACAGTATCAGACTATTTAAAGGGTTACCAGGAGCATGAGAATATCCTCCACAGAAGGGGTGGTGGTGCCGTGAATAAGGCCGAATATGGATACCGATGTGCGGACGGTAAAGCACCGCAAAATCCACCCCCTTTAGGTTAACCAGGGGCATGGAGTTCTGTAGGGTGTGAACATCTGGGTTTAGTCCGTGGGGGAGTGCTTAAGTCCGGGAGTCCGGGGACTCACGGTGTGCAAGGTTATGGAGGTGCCCATGTCAGGGACACATGCTGGAGGTCTGTGGTCCGTCCTTTGGGGGTCTTGGAGGGGCCACAGAGAGGAGATTTCCCCGGTCTCTGTCCTGGATGAGTGAAATAAACAGAGTCTCCATGTCAGGGACACATGCTGGAGGTCTCTCTCCCGAGAGTGGACGTCCATTGCCTGTAAATTGGTCTAACATTAGGTCTGTCACTTTGGCTAACCGCACCACTGTCTGTCGTCTCCCGCAAGTGGACATCCATTGTCACTTTGGCTAACCGCACCGCTGTCTGTCGTCTCCCGCAAGTGGACATCCATTGCCCCTAAATAGGGCAAGACCTTGAGCAGGGTGGTCGGAGACATATTCTCGAGATACGAGAACGCGTTGAAAGGGTACGCTCTCTCTCGAGAGAGCCGAGTTCCCTCCGTTCCCGATCGCGCCCGTCCCCCTAGCTACGTAGACTCGAACTCCTTTGTGTCCATGGAGCAGGGGAACGTAGATCGCGAACGCGAGCGCGAGAAAGGCCCGTGCTTCGAGACAGTAAGTATGGGTTCCGAGTATTCCTCTCGTGTTCTACCCTAGACCCAGCTTAAAGGCATACATTTTGACGAAAGCGACAGCGAGGAGACCATGTCAATACCTTACTACTACTTTGAGGAGGAAGAGGACTACTGTCACCGCAACAAAGACCAAGGCTATCCCTGGGCCCCTGACACGGATTGTCCACCGTGGAGAGCTACGCAGTGGACCACGGGAGACCCGTGTAGGGAAGCACCTCGCTGCGGGGCACGTGCTTTGTGAGCGATCCGCTCCGAGCTTAGGTGCGTGCGATGCGAGGCCTACGATGCGCACTGCAAAGCGAGCGCCGAAGACTACAGACGTACCCTGACGAGCTACACCAAGACCGTGTCCGAGCTGATGATAGGCTTCAGGAAGATCCTAGAGAGGTACCCCGAGTTGAGGGTCGAGTCCGGCGACGAGCACCTACACTACACCGTGCAGGCCGCGCTAGGGCGCAACAACCTAGTGCGGGAGATGGTTTGCCTGGCGGCAAAGAGGCAGACGCGAGAAGCCCTCGATGCGGAGCATTGCGGCGGAGAGGCCAAGTGCGACCGCGCGGTCGTGGCTGTCCATGAAGCCCTAGGCGCGTGCTATGCCGACGGCGAGGCGGTGAGGATGATCCTCCAGCGCTACACCGATCTGTACGTGCGGTACATACAGGTGTGGAGAGAGATGTGTTCCAAGGTCTCGCGGGACATCACCGTGATGGGGTTTATCCACCTGACCCGGGACAGGCCCGGCGTGAGCCACGGAGAATCGTGGTCCAAGGCGAGAGCGTACATAGCTCGTATGCTAGAGAAGGTGGGCTCTCTCACACCGAGGACCCTGGGGGAAGCTTGTAAAGGTCTCCTGAGGGAAATAGACTTCCACCTAGCCTCGGCACCCGCGGATCTCGCGAAACGCAAAGACCTAGTTGACGCATCCATAGAAGATGTCCGCGTCCGACTGGACAGTGGTTCGCAAAAGTGGAGTTGGGACTCGTGCATGAACGACCTGTACTTCGATATCCGCAGCGATCTTACGGTCCTGGAGGCCCTCGTGGGCGTGGGCGAAGTCTCCGTGAAGACTCTGCTGCACGAGAGGACTATGCTCGTTGCACAAGTGAGAAGGATCCCGAAGAACGAGGGTTCTCTCGAACTGCAGGCGGCCGAGGCTCGGTCCAAGCTCAGAGAGTATGTCATTCGGGGCAGGCACGCAGAGGTGAATGCGCTGGAGTGAATGCGCTGCCCTGTGCGCTATCCGTCCTAAAGAAAGTGTAATCCCATTGCTCCGTTCTTGTTCTGTATCCATGTGTTTTCACGTTCCCTGAATAAAAACCAGTACAACTGCAACCGGTTTCAGAGACACCTAGTCTTTATTGTCACACGTTACAAACTGTCAGAGAAGAGGATACTTTATTCACATTGTCATCAGAGACCCAGCTCGGTCGATCCGTAGTACAAGTTACACTGGTCCACTGAGATCATATAGGCAGTAGTCGAGTTGAGGGGGGATGGGGGGGGATGGCATCCCCCTTAGGTATTAAAATGGTCAAAACCATCCCCCTTGTCCCCCTTCCCATCCCCTGTTATTTGATCAATTAATGTGGAAATATTGCCAATGTTTAATTTTCAACATTCTACATTTTATATGTGCACGTCACGTGCCCCTCGTCCACATTATTTTAGCCGCTAAAATACTGTTGACGAGGGGCTCGTGCACATATCACGATCACGAAATTGATGTCAAGTCAGTCAGCGTCAACGATAGCAGCGCAGCCTGTGCAAGCATCATGGCCAGTAAGCGACAAGGACAGCTTGACCTGAGGGACTACTTCGGCTTTAAGAGGACAAAAAGTACCACTGAAGGTAAGTCAAGAATACTTTTGATATGTCACCAAATGTGTAATCTCTGGACAGAGGCGATAACAACAGAGTTATAGTTTGGGAGCTTACGTTTTTTTTCTTGTTAACTAGCCTAACGCCAGGCAGCTAGTACTAGCTGCTATAGTAACCAACGTCAGGTTAGACCTTTCTTATATTCACAAAGTTAATGTCAGATTTGATTTCTTTTTCACATGGAATATCTCGCAGGGTTTCCCACAGCTCTTTACTGCTTAGGCGGCCGCATAAGCAACACACTTAACTAGCCTAGAGATGTTCAGTCGGGGAAAAAAGTTAAATGTAATTTAGGATGAGGCAGAGCAAGCTAGTGTACAAGCAGAGACGACAGGGGCAGAAGAACACAGAGAAGAACAGGTGTCGTTGACGGTTCCTGAAACAGCCGGTGAAGTTCAGTTAAGGATGGTAGATAGTCCAAGTTTGGGATTCTTCAGTATGAAAACTGGTTCCGAAAGAACCCATTTGAATTAAGGTTCCTGGAGGATCTTTAGGCTGATTTTGTGTATCAATGCGATGATCATGTATCCACTAGTGATTTAAGCACTTTGTTTGATAAGCTTTCCATTCATTTTAGTGAGATCATATAATATAAATTAAGTGTGAAAATTGCACCTTTAGTCACTGTGAGCGACCAAAATGTATTACTTAAAAAGCTTTAAATGTGATGCATGCCTCCGAATCGTGTGATAGTGGCTTCTGGTGGTTGAATGTCATCGCTCTTATTGTATATGAAAAAAAAACACAACTTGACAGTAGGCCTACTTCACTGTCTGCTCATTCTAACAAAACCATAATGCCGTTGTTTTCTTCATATAGAGGATAATCATGGCGAGGAAGCAGGAAGGAGAGCAGAGGAGACTAGAGCTGGAGAAGGAACAGGTTTGATATTTCTAAATAGACACTTTTCTTTTTCGAAGAGGGGGAAATGTAGCTAATCCTACCAAGGGGGGATTTTAACAGATTTTATGTTTTTGTGGTAGAAAAAAGAAGAGAGGAGGAGGCAGAAGCAGAGGAGCCTAGAGCTGCAGAAGGAACAGGTTTGATAATTCTAAATAGACACTTTTCTTTTTCGAAGAGGGGAAATGTATCTTACCAAGTGGGGTTTTAACATAGATTTTATGTTTTTGTGGTAGAAAAAAGAAGAGAGGAGGAGGCAGAAGCAGAGGAGCCTAGAGCTGGAGAAGGAACAGGTTTGATAATTCTAAATAGACACTTTTCTTTTTCGAAGAGGGGAAATGTATCTTACCAAGTGGGGTTTTAACATAGATTTTATGTTTTTGTGGTAGAAAAAAGAAGAGAGGAGGAGGCAGAAGCAGGGCGAGATAGTGTCGATGATTCTGACCAAAATAACCAGGGAGATAATGAGCAAGATATCCCTGAATGCTGGACATCTACCAAGTTCAGGGAGAAAAAAAAGTATTATCCATGGCTAATATGTCAAAGCAAAAAACTTGGCTGCCTAACCTGCCAGAAAATGAAAGTGGTTGGGCCAAGTACAGGTGGGAGCAGCCAGTTGCATATTGCTGAGGAGTGGTCCAACGTTAAGGTTACAGCCTATGGTACAAACCGAGCAGCACAGCTGCAGTCTCTTCGTAAGAAAATACACAAGCATAAAATGTCAGACTATCACCAAGCAGCTGAGAAAACCATCGAAAAAGCAAAAGAAAAGACATTGGAAACATTGACTTCTGAAATGCAAAGGGATCACTTCTTAACTACTGATAGCAGTGATGCAAATTAGTCGCTTTTCGGCGCCTCCCGCTTTTTTAACGCTGCTTTGGGTGACTTGTGTAATTCGTGGAGAACCGACGAGTTTTCATTTTGGGGGGGGGTGGGGGTCCGTTAGTCCGTCCGTTAGTCCGTCCGACTGACGAACAACTTCTCACTTCAAAAAAGAAGAAGAAATCTAGATCGCAAAATAATTAAACAAGCGAGTGCCTGTTTTTCCTGGCCAAGGACAGGTTCCTTGAACACAACACGAGCGTAACGTGTCTTCACGTGGTTATTTCTCGTCTGAAAGGAGTGTAGACTAGACTTGAGTGCTTACGGAGGGCACCGGAACGCCGCTCCAGCTCTTCAAATATTGCAGTACCCATAAGGAGCCGTACACATGCCGCAGTGTTTGCGTGGCTGTGTCTTTAGTTGTAAGCACAGTGGCGATCTGTTGTTATTAGCATCTGGTTAGCTAGCTATGCTAACGAATTTAAAGAGCTTTTCTACAACCAGGTGGAAGAGAGCTCTCTCATGAGAGGCTCAAATAACCTCAGCTCAGTGAGGTTAAGGCACACCTTGATATGATCATTATAATTATTAATGAGACATTAGAGACTAAATTAAAAACAGGTATAAAATACTATATGACAGTAACAAAAAAGTTGTTAAAATAACAAGAATAGAGTTTAAAAGGGGAGTGATTTGTAAAATATCTAAAAAGAAAAATCTGCTTACAGTTCTGTTTCAAATGGGTGTTGAAAGATGTACCCATAGATCTCCTCATGTTGCTCTCAAAGTGCACCAGATTGATGCTTTTAACTTCAATATTTAAGAAAAAATCTTCCCGGGGGAGCATGCCCCCGGACCCCCCTAGAGAAGGTTAGGTCCCCCCCACTTAAATCATGTTCACATGGATACTAAGTACATTTGCACACATCTTGTGTCCATATCTTTCTGTTGTGGTGGTCATGCCACACCGTCCACACATGCATGCAGGCATGCATGCGCGAGTCATGGTGAGATATCTGGATTAAGAGGTTGCGTTTTCTTTGCACAGCATGAAAGAAAGGCCAAATGAATTGTCTGTGATTTTAGTTTTTTTAAGCAGATGTTGAGTTCAATCATTTGTAGGGACCTCGGAGGATGTTGTAAAAATTGAAAGGAAAAAGGTTCCCCACCCCTGCTGTAAATAATAATAAAAACCCCTGATTTATAACTTAAAATATCTGTCTCCTATTGATCTGAGTATATTATAAATAATAAACAGTTAATTGAAGCATTATAGCACAGGCCTTTGTCAGATGGTATATTACGCTGTTTCTTTCTGCTTCGGATAGTTCTCTCTTTTTTCACCATACCTGTGTTTGCATCACTGTGATAGGGTATTTCGTACAGTTTACAAGATTGTGAAATCTGGAAGGCCTTTCACAGATCTACCGTCCGATATTGATCTGCAAGTCTTGAATGGACTAGACATGGGAAGAACTTTACATTCAGACTATTCCTGTGCAACAATAAGCCAACACATAGCAAATGAAATGTGAAAGAGAGTAGTTGGAAAGGTCCTTCAAAGTGGAACAAAACTTTCTGTTATGATAGATGAAGCTACAACTGACAGTAACAAATCAGTATTGATCATTTATATTAGAGCGAGCTTAGGGATGAGTGAAGAGCCCCTAACATTCTTCTTGGATCTAGTTGAGCTTTCTGCTACCAATGCAGGTGAAATCTATCAAGCTCTAATGAAAAATCTGTCACATCATGGCTTCTCTGAAGCTATTCTGAGTGAACGCTTTGTTTGCTTTGCATCAGATGGAGCTTCTGTAATGCTTGGAAGTAAAGCAGGTGTTGCAACCAAAATCGTAGAAAAGTTTCCAAACGTAATGGTGTGGCACTGCATGAACCACCGTCTTGAGCTGAGTGTTGGAGATGCTGTTGAAGAAACTGTAGGGATGAATGACTTCCAGTTTTTCTTTGACAAAGTGTACAGTCTCTATCATGCATCGGCCAAAAACCGCCGTGAGCTCACTGAATGTTGTGAGGAACTTGCTTTACAGTGTCTGAACATAGGGAGAATTCTCAGCACTAGATGGGTGGCATCCAGTTACAGGACCATTAAAGCTGTATGGCAGCAGTACCCTGCAATCCACAAGCACTTTTCCAATGCCTCAGTTGATCCTAAAAGAAGTTCAACAGAGAAATGCATGTTCAGTGGTTTAATAGATCGCCTTTCTAATGTCACCTTTGTGCACAATCTTGGAATCATGTATGATGCTTTAGAAGAGTTGTCTGAATTCTCTCTCTCTCTTCAAGACAGAAACATGACGCTCCCCAAGGCTTTAGCAATACTCAGTCGGCAGGTCCGTGTGTTGAAGTCCATGGCAGAGCAGCCTGGACCAGCGGCAGAAGTGGCTCAGACTGCAATCGGTTTGAAGCTATTCAAAGGGATGCCACTAACAAATAATTTAAGACACAGCAGAGAAATAAACCACCAACATTTTTTTCATGCTTTGGCTGCTAAAATTGAGACAACAATGGGATCACTGCCTGGAAAACAGAGAAGCAAAGAAGAGTACCAGAGCTTTCTTGACAATGTCAAAGTGCTGCAGCCATCAAACTGGCCAGATGTGTGTGGTGTTCGTTATGCCGAAAAGGAAATACAGGAACTCTGCTACTTTTTCAAGCTTGATGATGGCAGACAAATTCAGAGAGGAATGAGGGAATATGTTGATATGGTGAAACTCAAAACTGTTGATGAAATGACACCACAAGCACCAGAAGAGCTAAAACCCCTCCTTCAAGCAGTGAACACACTGGTCATCTCCACAGCTGAGTGTGAGCGTGGGTTCAGTCAGATGAACATTTTAACCACAACTAGAAGCACGCTAGAGGTAAAAAGTATGTCAGCCTTGCTTTTCATCAAGTGTGTTGGCCCTCCACTACAAATGTTCAAACCAGAAGTGTATGTCAAGTCTTGGCTTCAAAGTCGTAGCTTGGCTAATGATCTGAGAGCAAGAGCCCGGAAAGTTGTCATTAAAAAACATGATTATGAAACTCTTTGGAAGATCCTATGAGATACTACAGTATAGGGGAGAATTGGGTTGGTAGCCATTGAATAAAACTGTTTATTTGTATTTGTATATCATATTATATGTATTATTTTCAGATTTTGTAAATAGTATATTTGTTTAATCCATGTTCTTGCACTTGAATTAAAATGGACTTGACTAGAGAGGATTCATGTTCAATGTTTTGTGAGGTTTTGTTTCAACATTTAATGGATGAATTCCCAGTAGATTTATAGGTATTGTGAGTGTGAAGTTGAAGTTGAAGTTGCACTTGCACCCAGTGGGAAAATGTGTCCTCTGCATTTACCCTAACTATGTAGGAGCAGTGGTAGCCATGGGACCAACTCTAATTCTGAGGTGCCTTGGTCAAGATCAATGACAGGAGTATCTGACACGTAATATATCCATAGCATGCAAGTTGTTTTACAGTAATAGAATATAATAATTATCTTTGTGCTTAAACACTAATCAAAAGGGTACAACGTTGGTCTCCCACCAAATGCGCTGTCATCAGATCAAATTAAGGGCCCTTAAGGCAGTCAGCACCAAACATATATCCAGTCTACTCAACTACCCTGAATTGCAGGTTAGTTTTTGTTTTTAATCTCCGGGGGGGGGGGCATGCAGATCCACCATCCCCCCTGGCTTTTTTTTACAACTTGACCACTGGGTGTACCCATCTGTCCCATAGCAGAACCTATGGGCAGCGCCTTAGTTCTTGAGTGTATAAATGATCTCAGGGTTTATGTGGCACTTCTCACCGACAGAGACCAGGAGCTGCTTCTGACTCCAGGAGGACAAGAGACCACTGCAGCTTATATTAATTAAGGTAAGAGCCATTGTGTACAATGTGTATTATATAATACTGCTGATATTCCATGTAGGTTGTTATTGTCCTGGTTTGTGAACAGTGGCTGGGTGAAAGATATTAAAGCTGCGACAAACGGCTAATTTGATAATCGATTCATCTAATGCCATGACTAGTCAATTAGGTAGTTGGCAACTACTTTGGTCATCGGTTTCTATCGATTAAGTCGACAAGTTATCACACCCGTGAATAATAATAATAGTTGTATCCCGTTTTTAAATGTCATTTTTAAATATCTTTAAATATTTGTCGCAGAGAAATAATACAGTATAATAGTGTAAAGTCAGTCAAATGCTTTGGTAAAGAGATAAGTCTATGTATTACTACCATTTCGGTGATTTGCAGTTTTTATATGCTATGTTAGATCAAAGCCGATGTAGCTATCTCGTTATTAAGCCATGTCTCCACTAAGCAGATGCAATCTAAGTTATCTTCTTTGATCAGATCATTAACTAAAAAGGTTTTATTATTCAGAGATCTGACATCTAGGAAGACTAATTCTATTTGTTGGACTTGTATGTCATGAGAGCAGATGTGCTTTGGCTGGACTTTGATAACCTTTAGGTTAACGGCACGTGCAGGCCTATTCGATGGTGCATAGCTTTTACCATGCCATTTCTGGTTAAGTTTACCGGTATGTTGGAGATGGCCTGGCGTCTGTAATGATATTATTTATTAATATTAACTCTATTGTGTATTAAAGATGAACGGTACAATTAAATACAGTCCCCCGTGTCTATTCTCTCTAGATATTCAATCTTTATTTCAGACTCAAGGTCCATATCACATACAGAATGACAAGATACACACCAATAAATAAGATTAAAAAGCTAAACACAAAACAAACAGATACAAAACATAGAATCGGTCCAATTACAGCTAGCCACACATGCTCACTGTCTGTTATATATATATATATATATTGTATACATATGGATATTGACAAGACATAGACCGATCCAAGACTTAATTAGATTTTTAATCTAATACGTTGATTAGTTATTGCACCCCTGAAATTACTTAATTAGTTATTAAATAGTGATATTACAAATAATAATAATCTACTTTGGCTTTTAGTTTCTTCTTTCCAATGTTGTAAATACTTGTCTTTACATTGTGTTATTCTCTCTCTCTCTCACTCTCACTCTCTCTCTCTCACTCACAGAGAATAATGGAGTACTTGACGATTGTTGTGAGATGGACCAATCCTCCCAAGGAGCACATAAACTTCCTCTCAGAGGCCTTGATACACTGGCACCTGGGCAGATGGCAGCTGCAGAACCATACACGTCCAGATATTACAGTACTCTGTGCACAGGTTGCCTCTGTAAATGTTGATGAATGTAGCGCCCGCATGCTAGACACACTGAAACACTTATGGGTGGATGTGGATTCTAATGTTATGCGAAAGGAAGGGCTCAGTAGAATGCTGGTAGAGTCAAATGTGTTCCCCGACGGGAACCTGTACAGTGTCACACACGCAGACATACAACGAGGACTCAGCTTCTTAGATCATTTGACTGAGATCGGCACTGAGTGAGCGCGGTTGGGAACAGTGCAAGCCTTTTGCGGTTTCAGACCCGAGTACAAGCTTTAAGATACAATGCAATCACGTAAGTCTCTACACCGCACCTGATTTATACCTAAAGGACGTTTGAGCTCCTCCTAACAACCCTCTTCACCTTTCACCCTTAGGAACCTCACAGCGTGGTGGTGTTACTGCCGGGGTCTAGGAAAATGATGATAACGGTGCAATGTAGCGAGCCGCAGAGAATACACGAGCTGATGAAGAAGTACGGCCTGACGTGCTCCGGTGTTTTCGACTCCACGGTATGCGTGTCGGCCAGGTCTCCTTGTATCGCGCTGTGTGACTACAACATGACGGTGGTAAACTTAACCATCATACCATCGGACGACCCCTTTTGCGACGAGCCCGGCCTGTCAAACTTCTACCACAACATGAGACACGTGCAGATACGCGCACGGCGCAGTACCCTGAGACAAAAACCCTACCCTAGCCAGCACCTGATCGGGGACCTAGAAGACACCAGGCGAAAGGGTATACGGATCGCCCTGTACTACAATGCGCACAGGAACGACTTGATCAGGGTTATCAAGGAAGACGGAAGATTCCTAGATGATGTCCAGTGTACCGCTCCTGGTACTGCACAGTGGGCGTGTTGCACGCAGCAACTGAGACCGGGATCCGAGCTGATCCTCCGTAAGGACAGTCTTATCCATATGCCTTGATGTGCAACGGTTTTGTCTAGTGGCTGATGTGTCTCTTTCTCTAGGTACTGGAGCACGGGACTCGGATGACTCGGAGGGATCCGATGGGGAGACCGCACGTAAGAACGTCATTACTTGATACACCTATCATATGCCTTCACGCGATTGCTGTTTATGTGCAACAGTTCTGTCTAGTTACTAGGGGTTCACCAACTAATCGACTAGTCAACTAGTCGACTACCTTTACCACTAGTCGGCGCTGTAGGCCCTAGTCGACTAGTCGTGAAAAAAATTGAGGTAAACGAGGTGCTGCAAAATGCTCCAAAACACGTCCGACATTCTTATGTATGGAAGTACTTCAACGAAGATGTAACCAACTCCACAGTGAAGTGTCAGTTGTGTACAGCTGTACTGAAGTACAATACAAATGCATCTGCTATGCGCAACCATCTGAAGATGAGACACCCGCTGCCGACAGCTAGCACTAGCAGTAATGCTAGCACCAGTGAGCAACGGACCGGCGTCAGCACTGAACAGAGGCAAACGAACAGCAAGAAAACACGGGTCAACAGTGATGCGGATGATGAGCTACGGGATTACTGCCAGCGGACACCGCATATCCCCACAATGGATAATCCACTGGAGTGGTGGGCAGAAAACGTGCACCGCTCCCCCCGCTTTCGAGGAGCTACCTGGCTATTCCAGCCACAAGCACCCCGAGTGAGAGGGTTTTTTCCCTGCCAGGCAACACTGTCACCCGAAAGCGGTCAAGCCTCCTTCCCTCACATGTCGATGCGTTGGTGTTCAAACCAAACCAAAAATATGGAAAGGTGGACGTTATCGTGGAGGACAGCGAATAAAGTGTTGCGCACTGGATTTACGTGGCATTTATGTAAACAAGAGTTTTTTGCTGTCGATTTTGGTGAGTCCAGTTACTGTTTGTTATTTACTCAGCCATGTAACACAAATTAAAATGCAGGGTTTAATGTTACTGTATGAGTTCCAATATAAAATACAGTTGTACACTTCTCTTTGTGTGTCTTTATTATGACGTAACGACTAGTCGACTAGTCGACTACTATTTTTAAAAATGTGTCGACTAGTAAATATTGGTAGTTGTGAAACCCCTACTAGTGACTGATGTGTCTCTTTCTATAGCTACAGGGGGTCGGGAGGACAGCGATGTCACGGTAGACTCCGAAGAGGAAACTGCCCGTAAGAACACATCCAATGTCCTGGCTTACACCTTTACGCAATCGCTGTTTATGTGCAACGGTTCCTTCTAGTGGCTGAAACTTCTCTTTCTGTAGCTACCGGGGCTTCGAACGACACGGAGGGAGTGGGACCTGGAACAGAGCTGACCTCCCGTAAGAACATACATGTTGTCTTTACATTGTGTTATAATATATCTCTCTCACGGTGAACAATATCGAAAAAAGCATGATAAATACAATTATACCTTAATACAATTAGACCTTAATGTAATTGCTCTGTATGAACAATAGGTTTGTCTAGTTGCTGATGTGTCTCTTTCTGCAGGCACTGGAGTTTCGGAGGACAGGCCCCATGTCTGTTTCTGCTGCTATGGATCGGCTGACACGTGCCTTAGCTGCGGACACCTTTGTTGCTCGTCTTGTCTACACCAAATGACAATTAACGGTACCGCACGCTGCGGTGTGTGCAGAAGCATATCAACGTCCCAGATGGAAATTCACACACCTAGGAACTTCAAGTTCGTATGCGGCTACTGCAAACAGTTGAAGGAATGGCTGGCGGATTGCGGACATCTAAAATGTGACGGATGCTACAATGACAGATGTATTGTATGTGATCGGCCATCCGTAACCCGTAGAAGGGTATTTCCCTCAGGACGATAAAGGGTTAGGGAATGTTCCGGTATTTGGACAAAATTAACATGGGATCACTCCGGTCAATGTACGTACTTCGTCTCACTGGAATATTAATGGCCAGATTGAATACAACATCGACCCAAATTCTCCGGTCAATGACAGGAGAGTTTTGAAAGTGACAAAACACTGTTCCACACATTTAAAAACACTTAATCAATGTTTACCCAGGATCCATGCACCTTTCCTGGCTTGTAAAATGTGGTGATGCGCCCTGGAGGTAGCGGGCAGGCTCTGTGCGTGGTGCTGAACCCCAGCCTGTCGATGTGGAATACAAAAACAAACAAAGACAAACACCTTTAAGGTCACCAGGGTCGTGAGGTTTTGGTTATGGCGGTGTGCATGGAGGGGTTTGACCTGGCTCCCTGACACAATGCACATAGTCTGGAGCTCGCTGGGGTCCCGCATATGCTTTAATCACACTTTTGTCCATTTGCCTATCAGTTTGTTAACGAAGTGGACAGAGGCTGTTTTTTCCCCCTAAAAGTGACTTTTAATGGTGGTTTTTGCATTTAAATGATGGGTCTTATCATTGTGGAGGGTCCCCGACACACTGCATATAGTCTGGAGCTCGCGGGGGTCCCGCATATGCTTTAATCACACTTTTGTCCATTTGCCTATCAGTTTGTTAACGAAGTGGACAGAGGCTGTTTTTTCCCCCTAAAAGTGACTTTTAATGGGGGTTTTTGCATTTAAATGATGGGTCTTATCATTCACGGGGGTCCCCGACACAATGCACATAGTCTGGAGCTCGCTGGGGTCCCGAAAATTGCTTTAATCACACTTTTGTCCATTTGCCTATCAGTTTGTTAACGAAGTGGACAGAGGCTGTTTTTTCCCCTAAAAGTGACTTTTAATGGGGTTTTTGCATTTAAATGATGGGTCTTATCATTGTGGAGGGTCCCCGACACAATTCACATAGTCTGGAGCTCGCGGTGGTCCAGCATATGCTTTAATCACACTTTTGTCCATTTGCCTATCAGTTTGTTAACGAAGTGGACAGAGGCGGTTTTTCGCCCCTAAAAGTGACTTTTAACGGTGTTTTTTGCATTTAAATGATGGGTCTTATCATTCACGGGGGTCCCCGACACAATGCACATAGTCTGGAGCTCGCGGGGGTCCCGCATATGCTTTAATCACACTTTTGGCCATTTGCCTATCAGTTTGTTAACGAAGTGGACAGAGGCTGTTTTTCGCCCCTAAAAGTGACTTTTAACGGTGGTTTTTGCATTTAAATGATGGGTCTTATCATTCACGGGGGTCCCCGACACAATGCACATAGTCTGGAGCTCGCGGGGGTCCCGCATATGCTTTAATCACACTTTTGTCCATTTGCCTATCAGTTTGTTAACGAAGTGGACAGAGGCTGTTTTTCGCCCCTAAAAGTGACTTTTAATGGTGGTTTTTTGCATTTAAATGATGGGTCTTATCATTCTCGAGGGTCCCCGACACAATGCACATAGTCTGGAGCTCGCTGGGGTCCCGCATATGCTTTAATCCCACTTTTGTCCATTTGCCTATCAGTTTGTTAACGAAGTGGACAGAGGCTGTTTTTCGCCCCTAAAAGTGACTTTTAATGGTGGTTTTTGCATTTAAATGATGGGTCTTATCATTGTGGAGGGTCCCCGACACAATGCACATAGTCTGGAGCTCGCGGGGGTCCCGCATATGCTTTAATCACACTTTTGTCCATTTGCCTATCAGTTTGTTAACGAAGTGGACAGAGGCTGTTTTTCGCCCCTAAAAGTGACTTTTAACGGTGGTTTTTGCATTTAAATGATGGGTCTTATCATTGTGGAGGATCCCCGACACAATGCACATAGTCTGGAGCTCGCGGGGGTCCCGCATATGCTTTAATCACACTTTTGTCCATTTGCCTATCAGTTTGTTAACGAAGTGGACAGAGGCTGTTTTTTCCCCCTAAAAGTTACTTTTAATGGGGATTTTTGCATTTAAATTATGCGTCTTATCATTCACGGGGGTCCCCGACACAATGCACATAGTCTGGAGCTCGCGGGGGTCCCGCATATGCTTTAATCACACTTTTGTCCATTTGCCTATCAGTTTGTTAACGAAGTGGACAGAGGCTGTTTTTCGCCCCTAAAAGTGACTTTTAACGGTGGTTTTTGCATTTAAATGATGGGTCTTATCATTGTGGAGGGTCCCCGACAAAATGCACATAGTCTGGAGCTCACGGGGGTCCCGCATATGCTTTAATCCCACTTTTGTCCATTTGCCTATCAGTTTGTTAACGAAGTGGACAGAGGCTGTTTTTCGCCACTAAAAGTGACTTTTAATGGTGGTTTTTGCATTTAAATGATGGGTCTTATCATTCTCCAGGGTCCCCGACACAATGCACATAGTCTGGAGCTCGCTGGGGTCCCGAAAATTGCTTTAATCACACTTTTGTCCATTTGCCTATCAGTTTGTTAACGAAGTGGACAGAGGCTGTTTTTTGCCCTTAAAAGTGACTTTTAATGGTGGTTTTTGTATTTAAATGATGGGTCTTATCATTCTCCAGGGTCCCCGACACAATGCAACTAGTCTGGAGCTCGCGGGGGTCCCGCAAATGCTTTAATCACACTTTTGTCCATTTGCCTATCAGTTTGTTAACGAAGTGGACAGAAGCTGTTTTTCGCCACTAAAAGTGACTTTTAATGGTGGTTTTTGCATTTAAATGATGGGTCTTATCATTCTCCAGGGTCCCCGACACAATGCACATGGTCTGGAGCTCGCTGGGGTCCCGAAAATTGCTTTAATCACACTTTTGTCCATTTGCCTATCAGTTTGTTAACGAAGTGGACAGAAGCTGTTTTTTAGGCCCCTAAAAGTGACTTTTAACGGTGGTTTTTGCATTTAAATTATGGGTCTTATCGTTCTCCAGGGTCCCCGACACAATGCACATAGTCTGGAGCTCGCGGGGATCCCGCATATGCTTTAATCCCACTTTTGTCCATTTGCCTATCAGTTTGTTAACGAAGTGGACAGAGGCGGTTTTTCGCCACTAAAAGTGACTTTTAACGGTGGTTTTTGCATTTAAATGATGGGTCTTATCATTGTGGAGGGTCCCCGACACAATGCACATAGTCTGGAGCTCGCGGGGGTCCCGCATATGCTTTAATCCCACTTTTGTCCATTTGCCTATCAGTTTGTTAACGAAGTGGACAGAGGCTGTTTTTCGCCCTTAAAAGTGACTTTTAATGGTGGTTTTTGTATTTAAATGATGGGTCTTATCGTTCTCCAGGGTCCCCGACACAATGCAACTAGTCTGGAGCTCGCTGGTGTCCCGCATATGCTTTAATCACACTGTTGTCCATTTGCCTATCAGTTTGTTAACGAAGTGGACAGAGGCTGTTTTTCGCCCCTAAAAGTGACTTTTAATGGTGTTTTTTGTATTTAAATGATGGGTCTTATCGTTCTCCAGGGTCCCCGACACAATGCAACTAGTCTGGAGCTCGCTGGGGTCCCGCAACATACTTGAATCACACTTTTGTCCATTTGCCTATCAGTTTGTTAACGAAGTGGACAGAGGCTGTTTTTTGCCCTTAAAAGTGACTTTTAATGGTGTTTTTGGCATTTAAATGATGGGTCTTATCATTCTCCAGGGTCCCCGACACAATGCAACTAGTCTGGAGCTCGCTGGGGTCCCGCAAATGCTTTAATCACACTTTTGTCCATTTGCCTATCAGTTTGTTAACGAAGTGGACAGAGGCTGTTTTTCGCCCCTAAAAGTGACTTTTAATGGTGTTTTTTGTATTTAAATGATGGGTCTTATCGTTCTCCAGGGTCCCCGACACAATGCAACTAGTCTGGAGCTCGCGGGGGTCCCGCAAATGCTTTAATCACACTTTTGTCCATTTGCCTATCAGTTTGTTAACGAAGTGGACAGAGGCTGTTTTTTGCCCTTAAAAGTGACTTGCAACTAGTCTGGAGCTCGCTGGGGTCCCGCAAATGCTTTAATCACACTTTTGTCCATTTGCCTATCAGTTTGTTAACGAAGTGGACAGAGGCTGTTTTTTGCCCTTAAAAGTGACTTTTAATGGTGTTTTTTGTATTTAAATGATGGGTCTTATCGTTCTCCAGGGTCCCCGACACAATGCAACTAGTCTGGAGCTCGCTGGGGTCCCGCAAATGCTTTAATCACACTTTTGTCCATTTGCCTATCAGTTTGTTAACGAAGTGGACAGAGGCTGTTTTTCGCCCCTAAAAGTGACTTTTAATGGTGTTTTTTGTATTTAAATGATGGGTCTTATCGTTCTCCAGGGTCCCCGACACAATGCAACTAGTCTGGAGCTCGCGGGGGTCCCGCAAATGCTTTAATCACACTTTTGTCCATTTGCCTATCAGTTTGTTAACGAAGTGGACAGAGGCTGTTTTTTGCCCTTAAAAGTGACTTTTAATGTTGTTTTTTGTATTTAAATGATGGGTCTTATCGTTCTCCAGGGTCCCCGACACAATGCAACTAGTCTGGAGCTCGCGGGGGTCCCGCATATGCTTTAATCCCACTTTTGTCCATTTGCCTATCAGTTTGTTAACGAAGTGGACAGAGGCTGTTTTTCGCCACTAAAAGTGACTTTTAATGGTGGTTTTTGCATTTAAATGATGGGTCTTATCATTCTCCAGGGTCCCCGACACAATGCACATAGTCTGGAGCTCGCTGGGGTCCCGAAAATTGCTTTAATCACACCTTTGTCCATTTGCCTATCAGTTTGTTAACGAAGTGGACAGAGGCTGTTTTTCGCCCCTAAAAGTGACTTTTAACGGTGGTTTTTGCATTTAAATGATGGGTCTTATCATTGTGGAGGGTCCCCGACACAATGCACATAGTCTGGAGCTCGCGGGGGTCCCACATATGCTTTAATCCCACTTTTGTCCATTTGCCTATCAGTTTGTTAACGAAGTGGACAGAGGCTGTTTTTCGCCCCTAAAAGTGACTTTTAATGGTGGTTTTTGCATTTAAATGATGGGTCTTATCATTGTGGAGGGTCCCCGACACAATGCACATAGTCTGGAGCTCACTGGGGTCCCGAAAATTGCTTTAATCACACTTTTGTCCATTTGCCTATCAGTTTGTTAACGAAGTGGACAGAGGCTGTTTTTCGCCCCTAAAAGTGACTTTTAATGGTGGTTTTTGCATTTAAATGATGGGTCTTATCATTGTGGAGGGTCCCCGACACAATGCACATAGTCTGGAGCTCGCGGGGGTCCCGCATATGCTTTAATCACACTTTTGTCCATTTGCTTATCAGTTTGTTAACGAAGTGGACAGAGGCTGTTTTTCGCCCCTAAAAGTGACTTTTAACGGTGGTTTTTGCATTTAAATGATGGGTCTTATCATTGTGGAGGGTCCCCGACACAATGCACATAGTCTGGAGCTCGCGGGGGTCCCGCATATGCTTTAATCCCACTTTTGTCCATTTGCCTATCAGTTTGTTAACGAAGTGGACAGAGGCTGTTTTTTCCCCCTAAAAGTTACTTTTAATGGGGATCTTTGCATTTAAATTATGCGTCTTATCATTCACGGGGGTCCCCGACACAATGCACATAGTCTGGAGCTCGCGGGGGTCCCGCATATGCTTTAATCACACTTTTGTCCATTTGCCTATCAGTTTGTTAACGAAGTGGACAGAGGCTGTTTTTCGCCCCTAAAAGTGACTTTTAACGGTGGTTTTTGCATTTAAATGATGGGTCTTATCATTGTGGAGGGTCCCCGACAAAATGCACATAGTATGGAGCTCACGGGGGTCCCGCATATGCTTTAATCCCACTTTTGTCCATTTGCCTATCAGTTTGTTAACGAAGTGGACAGAGGCTGTTTTTCGCCACTAAAAGTGACTTTTAATGGTGGTTTTTGTATTTAAATGATGGGTCTTATCATTCTCCAGGGTCCCCGACACAATGCAACTAGTCTGGAGCTCGCGGGGGTCCCGCAAATGCTTTAATCACACTTTTGTCCATTTGCCTATCAGTTTGTTAACGAAGTGGACAGAGGCTGTTTTTTGCCCTTAAAAGTGACTTTTAATGTTGTTTTTTGTATTTAAATGATGGGTCTTATCGTTCTCCAGGGTCCCCGACACAATGCAACTAGTCTGGAGCTCGCTGGGGTCCCGCAAATGCTTTAATCACACTTTTGTCCATTTGCCTATCAGTTTGTTAACGAAGTGGACAGAGGCTGTTTTTCGCCCCTAAAAGTGACTTTTAATGGTGTTTTTTGTATTTAAATGATGGGTCTTATCGTTCTCCAGGGTCCCCGACACAATGCAACTAGTCTGGAGCTCGCGGGGGTCCCGCAAATGCTTTAATCACACTTTTGTCCATTTGCCTATCAGTTTGTTAACGAAGTGGACAGAGGCTGTTTTTTGCCCTTAAAAGTGACTTTTAATGGTGTTCTTTGTATTTAAATGATGGTTCTTATCGTTCTCCAGGGTCCCCGACACAATGCAACTAGTCTGGAGCTCGCGGGGGTCCCGCAAAATGCTTTAATCACACTTTTGTCCATTTGCCTATCAGTTTGTTAACGAAGTGGACAAAGGCTGTTTTTTGCCCTTAAAAGTGACTTTTAATGGTGTTTTTGGCATTTAAATGATGGGTCTTATCATTCTCCAGGGTCCCCGACACAATGCAACTAGTCTGGAGCTCGCTGGGGTCCCGCAAATGCTTTAATCACACTTTTGTCCATTTGCCTATCAGTTTGTTAACGAAGTGGACAGAGTCTGTTTTTCGCCCCTAAAAGTGACATTTAATGGTGTTTTTTGTATTTAAATGATGGGTCTTATCGTTCCCCAGGGTCCCCGACACAATGCAACTAGTCTGGAGCTCGCTGGGGTCCCGCAAATGCTTTAATCACACTTTTGTCCATTTGCCTATCAGTTTGTTAACGAAGTGGACAGAGGCTGTTTTTTGCCCTTAAAAGTGACTTTTAATGGTGTTTTTTGTATTTAAATGATGGGTCTTATCGTTCTCCAGGGTCCCCGACACAATGCAACTAGTCTGGAGCTCGCTGGGGTCCCGCAAAATACTTGAATCACACTTTTGTCCATTTGCCTATCAGTTTGTTAACGAAGTGGACAGAGGCTGTTTTTCGCCCCTAAAAGTGACTTTTAATGGTGTTTTTTGTATTTAAATGATGGGTCTTATCGTTCTCCAGGGTCCCCGACACAATGCAACTAGTCTGGAGCTCGCGGGGGTCCCGCAAATGCTTTAATCACACTTTTGTCCATTTGCCTATCAGTTTGTTAACGAAGTGGACAGAGGCTGTTTTTTGCCCTTAAAAGTGACTTTTAATGGTGTTTTTTGTATTTAAATGATGGGTCTTATCGTTCTCCAGGGTCTCCAACACAATGCAACTAGTCTGGAGCTCGCTGGGGTCCCGCAAATGCTTTAATCACACTTTTGTCCATTTGCCTATCAGTTTGTTAACGAAGTGGACAGAGGCTGTTTTTCGCCCCTAAAAGTGACTTTTAATGGTGTTTTTTGTATTTAAATGATGGGTATTATCGTTCTCCAGGGTCCCCGACACAATGCAACTAGTCTGGAGCTCGCGTGGGTCCCGCAAATGCTTTAATCACACTTTTGTCCATTTGCCTATCAGTTTGTTAACGAAGTGGACAGAGGCTGTTTTTTGCCCTTAAAAGTGACTTTTAATGGTGTTTTTTGTATTTAAATGATGGGTCTTATCGTTCTCCAGGGTCCCCGACACAATGCAACTAGTCTGGAGCTCGCTGGGGTCCCGCAAAATGCTTTAATCAGGCGTTTTAACACTTTTCCCCACGAAAATGATTTCTTAATCATTTTTTGGGGGCTATATAAATCAAATTCCGGTTCATGCCGAG
The DNA here is from genome assembly GCF_949606895.1 of Notothenia rossii. Lineage (NCBI taxonomy): Eukaryota > Metazoa > Chordata > Actinopteri > Perciformes > Nototheniidae > Notothenia > Notothenia rossii. The sequence continues at coordinate 52,948,691 of NC_136904.1, read as the reverse complement.
CACAATCGTACCTTTTACTATTTTAATGTATTTGCATGATATATCTTTGGGCTATAAAAGCGACATATTTGGATGACTTTGTCAGTTTATGGAGCTTATCCCACAAATCCCGGATGATCCAGGCCAAATTTGGGAGCTCATAGGCAGCCTGCCATAGGCCCCCACCCGTGGAAAGAAAAAAAAATGAAAGAAAACGGTCAATTATATGTTAAAATAATCAAAAAATGAACTTTTAAAATTACATGGGAGAGGGGATCTGAGAAGGGGAGAAGGGGCTCAAGTGTTCGGCGCTTCGTGACGAAGCGCCGAACACTTTTCCCCTCCCCCGTTGCAAGGTACAACGGAGAGGGGAATCCAGACTTCCCCTCCTCCGTTGTAAAAAACCGTTCATGTTTTACAAGCTACCTTCTGCACGAAATCGGAAACCCGGTTTTTGAGAGGACTCAGAAAAAAAACGGCTGTGTAACTTCATGGAGGAATTCATCCGCTGTATGTGCACTTTGGCTCGGATACATTTTGTTGCCTGGAGACCCCCCAGCATGGTTCTTACCAAACTTAAAGTTTTTGAACTGGGCTCTGGAGGAAGGTAAGGGGAGTTGACAGGGGACTTTATCCGCCTTATGGGGCACTATTCTCGGATACATTTCAACACTTTTAGCCCTTTATGATGGTTCTCCAAAAAATAACTCTGACTTTTTCAGAGTGTGGAGGAAGGTGAGGGGAGTTGACAGGGGACTCAATCCGCCTTATGGGGCACTATTCTCGGATACATTTCAACACTTTTAGCCCTTTATGATGGTTCTCCAAAACATAACTCTTGACTTTTTCAGAGTGTGGAGGAAGGTGAGGGGAGTTGACAGGGGACTTTACCTGCCTTATGGGGCACTATTCTCGGATACATTTCAACACTTTTAGCCCTTTTTGATGGTTCTCCAAAAAATAACTCTGACTTTTTCAGAGTGTGGAGGAAGGTGAGGGGAGTTGACAGGGGACTTTATCCGCCTTATGGGGGCACTATTCTCGGATACATTTCAACACTTTTAGCCCTTTATGATGGTTCTCCAAAAAATAACTCTGACTTTTTCAGAGTGTGGAGGAAGGTGAGGGGAGTTGACAGGGGACTCAATCCGCCTTATGGGGCACTATTCTCGGATACATTTCAACACTTTTAGCCCTTTATGATGGTTCTCCAAAAAATAACTCTGACTTTTTCAGAGTGTGGAGGAAGGTGAGGGGAGTTGACAGGGGACTTTACCTGCCTTATGGGGCACTATTCTCGGATATATTTCAACACTTTTAGCCCTTTTTGATGGTTCTCCAAAAAATAACTGACTTTTTCAGAGTGTGGAGGAAGGTGAGGGGAGTTGACAGGGGACTTTACCTGCCTTATGGGGCACTATTCTCGGATACATTTCAACACTTTTAGCCCTTTTTGATGGTTCTCCAAAAAATAACTCTGACTTTTTCAGAGTGTGGAGGAAGGTGAGGGGAGTTGACAGGGGACTCAATCCGCCTTATGGGGCACTATTCTCGGATACATTTCAACACTTTTAGCCCTTTATGATGGTTCTCCAAAACATAACTCTGACTTTTTCAGAGTTTGGAGGAAGGTGAGGGGAGTTGACAGGGGACTTTACCTGCCTTATGGGGCACTATTCTCGGATACATTTCAACACTTTTAGCCCTTTTTGATGGTTCTCCAAAAAATAACTCTGACTTTTTCAGAGTGTGGAGGAAGGTGAGGGGAGTTGACAGGGGACTTTACCTGCCTTATGGGGCACTATTCTCGGATACATTTCAACACTTTTAGCCCTTTTTGATGGTTCTCCAAAAAATAACTCTGACTTTTTCAGAGTGTGGAGGAAGGTGAGGGGAGTTGACAGGGGACTTTATCCGTCTTATGGGGCACTATTCTCGGATACATTTCAACACTTTTAGCCCTTTTTGACGGTTCTCCAAAAAATAACTCTGACTTTTTCAGAGTGTGGAGGAAGGTGAGGGGAGTTGACAGGGGACTTTATCCGCCTTATGGGGCACTATTCTCGTATACATTTTTTCATTTTCACCCATTTTTTATGGAACTCCAAAAAGACAAGTTAGTCTTTTTTTTTCCCCTTCCTCTTCTGATTTCTCACTGATTGAATGGCAAACACGACCCGCCATCGGAGGGCCTCCGCCGGCCCGGCCTCGTGCCGGTGCTCTGGCGGTCGGTTCCTCCGAACTGCGGGTTCGACTCTGATGGCCGGGAGGGATGAGGGAAACGTCGGGGGGGTCTGCTGGAGGCTCCTGCTGGAGTCTTGCGTTCACTGGTACCTGGCTCAAAAAACTCGAAACCCTGAGTCCAGTGCGGTGTTGCGGCCATGCGCCTCCGGGTACCAGACTCCCCTGCCTCCTCCGTGTTGCGTGGGCTGCGTGGGGGTAACCCTGCATGTCCGTTACCCTGCGTGTCTCTTACCTCCCAGGCCGACCGATATGAAGCGTTTCCAAGACGAACCGTCTGACTCAGGGGTCCCACCACAGGTTCCGTAGCGGGGTGGAAGTTCCACCTCCCCACTTCGCGGCGGAATGCAAGACAAACACCTGTTTCTCTCATCCTCCACTGTGGCATAGCGGCCTTAGTCGGCTGCGGCATTCAGCAATTGGCCTTGCTCCGGGCACAGGACCCTACTTCATCAAACTACCTGTTTGATCCTGCGTAACAACCACATATATGCTTGTCTGCAAAGACATTGATCGAATGGCAAACGTGACCCGCCATCGGAAGGCCTCTGCCGGCCCGGCTTTGTGCCGGTGCTCTGGCGGTCGGTTCCTCCAAACTGTGGGTTTGACTCTGCTCCTGGGAGTGCATATATGCTTGTCTGCAAAGAGGGACATGCCTGGTCCCGCCCAGGTGTTCTTCTACGGCTAGTGTCCAGCCAGCTGCGGTATCATCAAATTTGACCCGCCATCGGAGGGCCTCCTCCCCGGGTCCAGCTTCCGGTGCTTGGCGGTCGGTTCATCCAAACTGCGGGTTTGACTCTGCTCCTGGGAGCGCATATATGCTTGTCTGCAAAGAGGGACATGCCTGGTCCCGCCCAGGTGTTCTTCTACGGCTAGTGTCCAGCCAGCTGCGGTATCATCAAATTTGACCCGCCATCGGAGGGCCTCCTCCCCGGGTCCAGCTTCCGGTGCTTGGCGGTCGGTTCATCCAAACTGCGGGTTTGACTCTGCTCCTGGGAGCGCATATATGCTTGTCTGCAAAGAGGGACATGCCTGGTCGGCGGTCGGTTCATCCAAACTACGGGTAATCCTGGAGCGGACAAAGATATGTGTAATTGCCTGAAGGATGGAAATAAACAAAGAATGATATTTTACAGGACATGATGGATATGTGTTTTTTCCAGGCTTTTTGGAAATAAACCAAATGTGATTTTGCAGTGCATTATATAGCTCATTTTACCCATGTGATGTTGTGCAGTACATTACTGAGCTCGTTTAACGATATGGTCTACCAGGCGAAGTGGGATGCTGCCATGTCCCAACTGGTCTCCGGAGGAATATAAGGAGAGTTGACAGGGGACTCTGCCCAGTGCTCATGCACCAAATGAGGGGTGTGTTAGAGGGGAAAGGCTCTGGCTGTTTCTGCAGCCTCTGCATCTACCTTCTCTCCCCACCCCGATACCAGCGCGTGCCTGCTGTAAAAGGCAGGTGCACGGGCTCTCACTGCCACTAACTCTGAGCCTGGCTCCCGAGCAGCACGTTCTCCCCGGCAGTCCGCCAGCAGATGAAAAACACCCACCTCTCCGCCTCTTCCGAGGGACGAGGGAACCACGCGGGGGGGTCTGCTGGAGGTTCCTGCCGGGTGCTCCGTACTGCGTTTCACCGGGACCTGGCTCGAAAAACTCGGAACTCTGACTCCAGTGCGGTGTGGCGGTCTCGCCCTGGCCGTCCACCGTGCGCCTCCGGGTACCTGACTCCTCCGGGGGCAGGTGCGAGGGGTTCAATGCACCAAATGAGGGGTGTGTTAGAGGGGAAAGGCTCTGGCTGTTTCTGCACCCTCTGCATCTACCTTCTCTCCCCACCCCGATACCAGAACGTGCCTGCTGTAAAAGGCAGGTGCACGGGCTCTCACTGCCACTAACTCTGAGCCTGGCTCCCGAGCAGCACGTTCTCCCCGGCAGTCCGCCAGCAGATGAAAAACACCCACCTCTCCGCCTCTTCCGAGGGACGAGGGAACCGCGCGGGGGGGTCTGCTGGAGGTTCCTGCCGGGTGCTCCGTACTGCGTTTCACCGGGACCTGGCTCGAAAAACTCGGAACTCTGACTCCAGTGCGGTGTGACGGTCTCGCCCTGGCCGTCCACCGTGCACCTCCGGGTACCTGACTCCCCTGCCTCCTCCGGGGGCAGGTGCGAGGGGTTCAATGCACCAAATGAGGGGTGTGTTAGAGGGGAAAGGCTCTGGCTGTTTCTGCACCCTCTGCATCTACCTTCTCTCCCCACCCCGATACCAGAACGTGCCTGCTGTAAAAGGCAGGTGCACGGGCTCTCACTGCCACTAACTCTGAGCCTGGCTCCCGAGCAGCACGTTCTCCCCGGCAGTCCGCCAGCAGATGAAAAACACCCACCTCTCCGCCTCTTCCGAGGGACGAGGGAACCGCGCGGGGGGGTCTGCTGGAGGTTCCTGCCGGGTGCTCCGTACTGCGTTTCACCGGGACCTGGCTCGAAAAACTCGGAACTCTGACTCCAGTGCGGTGTGACGGTCTCGCCCTGGCCGTCCACCGTGCACCTCCGGGTACCTGACTCCCCTGCCTCCTCCGGGGGCAGGTGCGAGGGGTTCAATGCCTCCTCCCCCCGCTGCGGCGAAAGCCGGAGCGGGACGGAGCGCCCGGAGGTACTGTTACCCCCACGTTTTGTACCCAAAACTGTCTTGTGAGCTCGTGGCAGAACCATGAAACAAAAAACAATCAATGTATCGGACCCATCGCCAGCCGCGTTGGTGCGGAGGTGGGACCATTTTAACCAGGTGGTAACCCAAGTCCTCCCCTTGGTCCGTGTTCCCTGCATTGAAGCATCGGACCCATGGTTGCAATCAGCAGTTGGCTAACGCATATAAACGGAGAAACAGAAAACCATTTAAATATAATTCATTGTGTGTGTTTTTGGAAGGATGTTGACCGAATGCCCGGTGTGCAGTCTCCGCTATCTGGCTTTGAATAAGCACCTTAAGCACAAACATGCAGTGCGGAACCTGGATGAAAGAGGCATCATTCTTAAAATGGCCAGTGGTAGAATAAATGTTCGGACCAAACCCTGTCCCATCACAGGGTGTTCGTATGCTGGGAGGAAACTACACCGTCATGTAACTCGTGACCACCCTGAGTTCTCCTGAGATGAGGCACATCAGGTCATGGCAAGGCTGAAGCATAGTGTGGCCATGCAGTTGCTCCATGACCTCCGAGAGACTAATCCCATCATTGGAATGGCTACATTATTGGATATAGACAATGAGGAGGAATACCCGGTGCACCCTCCACCCTTCTCCCCACATACCGAGTGGGACGAAGAGGACTGCATGCAGGTGAGGCTGGACAATGTGGCATTGAGGGCTCAGAAGGATGCCCTCATTGATGAGGTGAAGACCCTGCGCTCCAGGCTAAAACAGGGTCTAAAACCCAGGAAGCAGAATGCCACTGCTGCTCTGCTTGAGGAAGACGAAGAATGTATACGATTTAAGGGTGTAGCAATCCCAAGTACCCCCGACATGAACTCAGTAGCCTCCGGCAGCAATACCCCTCTCAAGACCCCGGTGAAGACTGTCATGCGGTCCATAGAAGCCTCTGCGAGTGAGACCCCCCTCAAGTCTGTGATGCGGTCCCCAGAAGCCTCCGGAAGCAAGACCCCGGTGAAGACTGTCATGCGGTCCGACAAAGCCTCCGGTAGTGAGACCCCGGTGAAGACTGTCATGCGGTCCCCAGAAGCCTCCGGAAGCAAGACCCCGGTGAAGACTGTCATGCGGTCCCCAGAAACCTCCGGAAGCAAGACCCCGGTGAAGACTGTCATGCGGTCCGACAAAGCCTCCGGTAGTGAGACCCCTCTCAAGTCTGTGATGCGGTCCCCAGAAGCCTCCGGAAGCAAGACCCCGGTGAAGACTCATGCGGTCCGACAAAGCCTCCGGTAGTGAGACCCCTCTCAAGTCTGTGATGCGGTCCCCAGAAGCCTCCGGAAGCAAGACCCCGGTGAAGACTGTCATGTGTTCCCCAGAAGCCTCCGGTAGTGAGACCCCGGTGAAGACTGTCATGCGGTCCATAGAAGCCTCTGCGAGTGAGATCCCTCTCAAGTCTGCGATGCGGTCCCCAGAAGCCTCCGGAAGCAAGACCCCGATGAAGACTGTCATGCGGTCCGTAGAAGCCTCCTGTAGTGAGACCCCTGTATGCCAGAAGACCCGTGCGTCTGTCTCCAATAAGCTGAAAGCTAATCTGGCTAAGGACTGGCCCTCTTCCCAAAATCAATGGTGCACTGGGAAGGGACTGCGGAATACCATGCGTGAAATCACGTTGCCTAAAAGCATGGAGACGTACATTCAGACATACAGAGGTCATTGTGAGGGTCTTGCACCGACAGTAAAATGGAAAGAGAATTGTATGTCCAATGTCAGCCGGATAAAGAACTTCATAGTATTCATGGCCCATGGTGTTGACCGGCTGTCAGACTGGCTGTTTCTAAAAGACACAAAGAGGGTCCGTGGCTGGAGCAAGTATATTTCAGAGTCGGGCCCGACAGTCACAACATCGCTGTTGTTCCTGAAGACTGTGAACCATTTCCTGAGGTACTTGTCTGCATCAAAGCTCCGGGGGTGCAGGCTCACCCAGTCTGATATGACCAACATCATCAGAGAGGTGAAAGCCAACATTAACGATTTGAAAAAGTCTGTCACTCTCCACCAGTTTAAGGTGAAGAGGGACAAGCTGGATCGTCTGCCGAGCCAGGCGGAGCTTCTCGCCGCCATGGCGGCCGCTGAGAAGCGCATCCCTGATCTCCTTGACCTGATGGCTAGCAATCCGACCTCAATCACCCAGTACCTGCTATATGGCTATCTAACCCTCCATTGGAGCCTCCTGTATGGCCACCGTCCGGGTGTGTACGCAAACATGACCAACACGGAGGTCTTTGAGGCGGACAGAAGGGGCACTGCTGAGGGCTACATCATCCACGTGCAGGATCACAAGACTGCCAAGACATTTGGTGAAGCACAGCTGGTGCTTACAATAAAGGAGTTTAGCTGGGTCATGCGGTGGATGGGGATAAAAGAGGGCTTGTCGGGTCCTCAGAGTGAATTCTTCCTTTTCACATCGGGGAAGCAGGCTTCCAAGAACCTGAACGCTCACTTGAAGAGGGCTTGGGCTGATGCTGGGCTAGAAACAGCCGTCACCTTCACCATCTTGCGCACTGCCCTGGCTGACAATATCAAGCATCACCAAGATCCAGAAAGCAGGTCGATTCTGGCTAGGTTTATGTGCCACGACGTAAGCACTGCAGACCGGTTCTACGCGAATACGCCTGGAATAAAGGAGGCATTGAAGATCCGCTCCATGTTCAGGGCGGCGGCAGCAGCTGCAGCAGCATCATCATCAGAAGGAGGTCTACCACCGTCAGCTACCTCCGAAGAGGATTCAGGGGCGGAGAGCTGTGATACCTCTTCTTCAGGACCGATTGGTACTCCTGATGAGGGGAAAGGGGCCGTGGACTCAACCTTTTTTCCCCGGTGCACTGTACAAGTTAGACGGCTAATATGGCCCCCAGGCCCCTGTTAATCATGTTGTAAGTATGTTTATTTTGTATACTGTTTTTGTAAAAGTGGTGTGATAATTAAATAAAAAATAAAAAAAAACATTAGTATAACCTTGAAGGTTCCCAGGGGCAAATACAGTGCCAGGTATCAGACTATTTAAACAATGTGTACCAATGATTAAGACACCTTCCCCGGCTTGTAAAATGCGGTGATGCGCCCTGGAGGTATCAGACTATTTTAAAAATCTTTTCCCTGCCTTTCAAACACGTATCCCCTGGGTGTTTTAGCCTGTCATTTTGCAGGATATAATTTAACATGTAACCTCTCCTGGAAATGGACATACTCTGTGCATTTCCAGGAGAGGTTACATGTTAAATTATATCCTGCAAAATGACAGGCTACAACTCTCTTCCAGATGTTTAAAAACACTTTTCCCGACCATTTAAACATTATTTCTGGCTTGTAAAGTGCGATGATGAGCCCTGACAGTATCAGACTATTTAAAGGGTTACCAGGAGCATGAGAATATCCTCCAAAGAAGGGGTGGTAGTGTCATGAATAAGGCCGAATATGTATGCCGATGTGCGGACGGTAAAGCACCGCAAAATCCACCCCCCCTTAAAGGTGACCAGGGGCATGAGATTCTGCAGGGTGTGAACATCTGGGTTTAGTCCGTGGGGGAGTGCTTAAGTCCGGGGGCCCGGGGTCTCACGGTGCACAAGGTTATGGAAGTGCCACTGTTGCCGGAGGTCCTTAGTCCGTCCTTTGGGGCTCTGTCAGGGGCTACAGAGAGGTGGTTTTCCCGGTCCCTCTCCTGGAGGTATGAAATAACCTGAGCTCCATGTGAGGGAGCCGTGCTGGAGCTGCTTAGTCCGTCCTTTGGTGGTCTGTGAGGGGCTAATGAGAGGTGTTTTCCCCGGTCTATTTGATGGAAGTCTGACACGAGCAGAGTGTGCATGCTTTGAAACTAATCCACCCACGCTTAGCATGCTATTTTAGGGTATAAATCGTACCTTGTCACCATGCACTGTGCTCCCTGGGACGACGCGCCCTCCTGTGGGGACACATGAGAACTGCACTCAAATCACTTTGTGCTTTTTAAACAGTTTAACATATTTTTTTCCACATTTAAAAAACGCTTTCTGCCCTGGAAATCATTTCTAATCATTATTACCGTTATGGGGGGGCTGCAGGAACACTTTCCCCGCCTTGCAAACATTTATTCCTGGTTCAAATAATCAATTTGTTCCGCCTGCTTTGCGTCAGCACCTCTGCGGCTGTCGGATTAACACAGATGAATGCACTTTTAACACTCACGCAGCCAGAATTCCTGCTCTTTTCCTGGGTTACAAAGTGAGGTGACGCAGCCTGTCCTCTGAGTCTCCCCGCCTCTCATAGACTTATTTCTGGGTAAAAAAAGCCATGTGCTCCGCCCCCTGGATCTCTGCATGTGTGTGTGCCTGTGAGTCTGTGGCTACTGTCCACATGCCCGCATTATGAGGCACTATTTTCGGATACATTTTCTCATTTTCACCACTTTTTATGTTTTTATTATCCATCCATCCATCCATCTTCTCCCGCTTATCCGTGGTCGGGTCGCGGAGGTAGCAGTTCCAGCAGAGAGCCCCAAACTTTCTTTTCCCTGGCCACATCAACCAGCTCTGACTGGGGGATCCCAAGGCGCTCCCAGGCCAGAGAAGAGATATAATCCCTCCATCTGGTTCTAGGTCTACCCCTTGGTCTCTTCCCAGCTGGACGTGCCTGGAACACCTCCCTAGGGAGGCGCCCAGGTGGCATCCTAACTAGGTTCCCGAACCACCTCAACTGGCTCCTTTCGACGCGAAGGAGGAGCGGTTCAACTCCGAGTCCCTCCCGGATGACCGAACTTCTCACCTTATCCCTAAGGGAGACACCAACCACCCTGCGGAGAAAACCCATCTCGGCCGCTTGTACCCGCAATCTCGTTCTTTCGGTCATGACCCATCCTTCATGACCATAGGTGAGGGTAGGAACGAAAATGGCCCGGTAGACAGAGAGCTTTGCCTTCTGGCTCAGCTCCCTTTTCGTCACAACGGTGCGGTAAAGAGACTGCAGTACCGCTCCCGCTGCTCCGATTCTCCGACCCATCTCACGCTCCATTGTTCCCTCACTCGAGAACAAGACCCCGAGATACTTGAACTCCTTCACTTGGGGTAAGGACTCATTCCCTACTTGGAGTGGACAGTCCATCGGTTTCCTGCTGAGAACCATGGCCTCGGATTTGGAGGTGCTGATCCTCATCCCAGCCGCTTCACACTCGGTTGCGAACCGATCCAGTGAGTGCTGAAGGTCGCAGACCGATGAAGCCATCAGAACCACATCATCTGCAAAAAGCAGTGGTGCAATCCTTAGTCCACCGAACTGCAGACCCCCTCCCCCACGACTACGCCTCGAAATCCGATCCATGTATATTACAAACAGGATTGGTGACAAAGCGCAGCCCTGGCGGAGGCCAACCCTCACCTGAAATGGGTCCGACTTACTGCCGAGGACCCGGACACAGCTCTCGCTTTGGGAGTACAGAGATTGGATGGCCCTGAGTAGAGACCCCCTCACCCCATACTCCCGCAGCACCTCCCACAGTGACTCCCTGGGAACCCGGTCATACGCCTTCTCCAAGTCTACAAAACACATGTAGACTGGATAAGCATACTCCCAGGCCCCCTCCAGGATCCTTGCGAGAGTAAAAAGCTGATCCGTCGTTCCACGACCAGGACGGAATCCGCATTGTTCCTCCTCAATCTGAGGTTCGACAATTGGCCTGACCCTCCTTTCGAGTACCTTAGAGTAAACTTTCCCGGGGAGGCTGAGTAGTGTGATGCTTCGGTAATTGGCACACACCCTCTGATCCCCCTTTTTGAAAAGGGGAACCACCACTCCGGTCTGCCACTCCTTCGGTACTGTTTCCGACTTCCACGCAACGTTGATGAGACGTGTCAACCATGACAGTCCCTCAACACCCAGAGCCTTCAGCATTTCTGGGCGGATCTCATCCACCCCCGGGGCTTTGCCACTGTGAAGTTGTTTGACGACCTCAGTGACCTCCCCCCGGGAGATTGGTGTCGATCCCCCTTCATACTCCAGCTCTGCCTCTAACATAGAGGGCGGAGTTGTCGGGTTCAGGAGTTCCTCAAAGTGCTCCTTCCAACGCCCTAACACTCCATCAGTTGAGGTCAACAACGTCCCATCCTTACTGTACACAGCTTGGATGGTTCCCTGCTTCCCCCTCCTGAGGTGTCGGACAGTTTTCCAGAACAACTTTGGTGCCGCCCGAAAGTCTTTTTCCATGTCTTCTCCGAACTTCTCCCACACCCGCTGCTTTGCCTCGGCCACGGCTGAGGCTGCTGCCCTTCGGGCCTGTCGGTACCTTGCAACTGCCTCGGGAGTCCCCCGAGATAACAAATCCCTGAAGGCCTCCTTCTTCAGTCGGACGGCTTCCCTGACCACCGGTGTCCACCAGGAGGTTCGAGGGTTACCGCCCCTTGAGGCACCTAGGACCTTGAGACCACAGCTCCCCGCCGCGGCTTCGGCAATAGAGGCTTTGAACACCGACCACTCTGGTTCAATGTCCCCAACCTCCACAGGAATGCCCGAAAAGCTCCGCCGGAGGTGTGAGTTGAAGGCCTCCTGAACTTGGGCCTCCTCCAGACGTTCCCAGTTCACCCGAACTACACGTTTGGGCTTACCAGGTCTATCCAGAGGCTTCCCCCGCCACTCGACCCAACTCACCACCAGATGGTGATCAGTTGACAACTCCGCCCCTCTCTTTACCCGAGTGTCCAAAACATACGGCCTCAGGTCCGATGATACGATAACCAAATCGATCATGGACCTTCTGCCTAGGGTGCTCTGGTACCACGTACACTTATGAGCATCCTTATGTTCGAACATGGTGTTTTTTATGGCCAATCCATGACTAGCACAGAAGTCCAGTAACAAACCACCACTCCGGTTCAGATCAGGGGGGCCGTTCCTCCCAATCACTCCCCTCCAAGTGTCTCCATCATTGCCCACATGTGCGTTGAAGTCTCCCAGCAAGATTAAAGAGTCCCCTTCAGGAGCCCCATACAGGAATCTTTCCAGGGTCTCCAAGAAGGCCGTATACTCTGAACTGCTGTTGGGTGCATAAGCACACACAACAGTCAGAGTTTTCCCCCCCATAACCCGCAGGCGTAGGGAGGCAACCCTCTCGTCCACTGGGGTAGACTCCAACAACGAAGCACCCAACCGGGGACTTGTGAGTATCCCCACACCCGCCCGGCGCCTCACACCTTGAGCAACTCCGGAGAAGAATAGAGTCCAACCCCTATCCAGAAGTAAGGTTCCAGAGCCGACGCTGTGCGTAGAGGTGAGCCCAACCAGATCCAACTGGTAACGCTCCACCTCCCGCACAAGCTCCGACTCCTTCCCCCCCAGAGAGGTGACGTTCCACGTCCCCAAAGCCAGCTTCTGTCGCCCGGGTCTGGTCCGTCGAGACCCTCTGCCTTCACTGCCACCCTTCTGGCAGCGCACCCGACCCCATCGCTGTTTCCCGTAGGTGGTGGGGTCGGGGGACGGAGAAGCGGAGGTGTTGCCCACGTCGCCTTTTCGGGCTGTGCCCGGCCGGGCTCCGTGGCAAGCCCGGGCCGGGTATCCTCACTTCGTGTGTCGTCTTTCATGAGGTCTTTTGAACCAATCTTAGTCTGGCCCCTTGCCTGGGACCAATTTGCCATGGGAGACCCTACCAGGAACACAAGGTTCCAGACAACACAGCCCCCAGGTTCATCAGGGCACACAAACCTCTCTACCACAGTAAGGTGCTGGTTCTTCAGAGAGGATGTTTTTATTATGTATATTGTTATATTATTATTATTATTATTATTATTATTGTATATATGTATACTGTGTATACTGTTTTTGTAAAAATCATGTGATTATTAAATAAATAATAAAACATGAATATAACCTTGAAGTTTCCCAGGGGCAAATACAGTGCCAGGTGTCAGACTATTTAAACAATGTTTACCCAGGATTCAGACACCTTCCCTGGCTTGTAAAATGCGGTGATGCGCCCTGGAGGTATCAGACTATTTTAAACAACTTTTCCCCGCCTTTCAAACACTTGTTCCTGGGTTATAGCCTGTCATTTTGCAGGATATAATTTAACATGTAACCTCTCCTGGAAATGGACATACTCTGTGCATATCCAGGAGAGGTTACATGTTAAATGATATCCTGCAAAATGACAGGCTACAACTCTCTTCCAGACGTTTAAAAACATTTTTCCGACTATTTTAAACAACTTTTCCCCGCCTTTCAAACACTTGTTCCTGGGTTATAGCCTGTCATTTTGCAGGATATAATTTAACATGTAACCTCTCCTGGAAATGGACATACTCTGTGCATTTCCAGGAGAGGTTCCATGTTAAATTATATCCTGCAAAATGACAGGCAACAACTCTCTTCCAGACGTTTAAAAACACTTTTCCGACTATTTTAAACAACTTTTCCCCGCCTTTCAAACACTTGTTCCTGGGTTATAGCCTGTCATTTTGCAGGATATAATTTAACATGGAATCTCTCCTGGAAATGGACATATTCTGTGCATTTCCAGGAGAGGTTACATGTTAAATGATATCCTGCAAAATGACCGGCTACAACTCTCTTCCAGACGTTTAAAAACACTTTTCCGACTATTTTAAACAACTTTTCCCCGCCTTTCAAACACTTGTTCCTGGGTTATAGCCTGTCATTTTGCAGGATATAATTTAACATGGAATCTCTCCTGGAAAGTGACATATTCTGTGCATTTCCAGGAGAGGTTACATGTTAAATGATATCCTGCAAAATGACAGGCTACAACTCTCTTCCAGACGTTTAAAAACACTTTTCCGACTATTTTAAACAACTTTTCCCCGCCTTTCAAACACTTGTTCCTGGGTTATAGCCTGTCATTTTGCAGGATATAATTTAACATGGAATCTCTCCTGGAAATGGACATATTATGTGCATTTCCAGGAGAGGTTACATGTTAAATGATATCCTGCAAAATGACAGGCTACAACTCTCTTCCAGACGTTTAAAAACACTTTTCCGACTATTTTAAACAACTTTTCCCCGCCTTTCAAACACTTGTTCCTGGCTTATAGCCTGTCATTTTGCAGGATATAATTTAACATGGAATCTCTCCTGGAAATGGACATATTCTGTGCATTTCCAGGAGAGGTTACATGTTAAATGATATCCTGCAAAATGACAGGCTACAACTCTCTTCCAGATGTTTAAAAACACTTTTCCCGACCATTTAAACATTATTTCTGGCTTGTAAAGTGCGATGATGAGCCCTGACAGTATCAGACTATTTAAAGGGTTACCAGGAGCATGAGAATATCCTCCACAGAAGGGGTGGTGGTGCCGTGAATAAGGCCGAATATGGATACCGATGTGCGGACGGTAAAGCACCGCAAAATCCACCCCCTTTAGGTTAACCAGGGGCATGAAGTTCTGTAGGGTGTGAACATCTGGGTTTAGTCCGTGGGGGAGTGCTTAAGTCCGGGAGTCCGGGGACTCACGGTGTGCAAGGTTATGGAGGTGCCCATGTCAGGGACACATGCTGGAGGTCTGTGGTCCGTCCTTTGGGGGTCTTGGAGGGGCCACAGAGAGGAGATTTCCCCGGTCTCTGTCCTGGATGAGTGAAATAAACAGAGTCTCCATGTCAGGGACACATGCTGGAGGTCTGTGGTCCGTCCTTTGGGGGTCTTGGAGGGGCCACAGAGAGGAGATGTCCCCGGTCTCTGTCCTGGATGAGTGAAATAAACAGAGTCTCCATGTCAGGGACACATGCTGGAGGTCTCTCTCCCGAGAGTGGACGTCCATTGCCTGTAAATTGGTCTAACATTAGGTCTGTCACTTTGGCTAACCGCACCACTGTCTGTCGTCTCCCGCAAGTGGACATCCATTGTCACTTTGGCTAACCGCACCACTGTCTGTCGTCTCCCGCGAGTGGACATCCATTGCCCCTAAATAGGGTTAGGGAATGTTCCGGTATTTGGACAACATTAACATGGGATCACTCCGGTCAATGTACGTACTTCGTCTCACTGGAATATTAATGGCCAGATTGAATACAACATCGACCCAAATTCTCCGGTCAATGACAGGAGAGTTTTGAAAGGTGACAAAACACTGTTCCACACATTTAAAAACACTTAATCAATGTTTACCCAGGATCCATGCACCTTTCCTGGCTTGTAAAATGTGGTGATGCGCCCTGGAGGTAGCGGGTAGGCTCTGTGCGTGGTGCTGAACCCCAGCCTGTCTATGTGGAATACAAAAACAAACAAAGACAAACACCTTTAAGGTCACCAGGGTCGTGAGGTTCTGGTTCTGGCGGTGTGCATGGAGGGGTTTGACCTGGCTCCCCGACACAATGCACATAGTCTGGAGCAGCGGAGCAGCGGCTGGGCCGTGTTCCCCCTTCTGTCCATTTGCCTATCAGTTTGTTAACGAAGTGGACAGAGGCTGTTTTTCGCCCCTAAAAGTGACTTTTAATGGTGTTTTTTGTATTTAAATGATGGGTCTTATCATTGCGGAGGGTCCCCGACACAATGCAACTAGTCTGGAGCTCGCTGGGGTCCCGCAAAATGCTTTAATCACACTTTGGTCCATTTGCCTATCAGTTTGTTAACGAAGTGGACAGAGGCTGTTTTTTGCCCCTAAAAGTGACTTTTAATGGTGGGTTTTGCATTTAAATGATGGGTCTTATCATTCTCCAGGGTCCCCGACACAATGCACATAGTCTGGAGCTCGCTGGGGTCCCGCAAATGCTTTAATCACACTTTTGTCCATTTGCCTATCAGTTTGTTAACGAAGTGGACAGAGGCTGTTTTTTGCCCCTAAAAGTGACTTTTAATGGTGGGTTTTGCATTTAAATGATGGGTCTTATCATTCTCCAGGGTCCCCGACACAATGCACATAGTCTGGAGCTCAATGGGGTCCCGCAAATGCTTTAATCACACTTTTGTCCATTTGCCTATCAGTTTGTTAACGAAGTGGACAGAGGCTGTTTTTTGCCCCTAAAAGTGACTTTTAATGGTGGGTTTTGTATTTAAATGATGGGTCTTATCGTTCTCCAGGGTCCCCGACACAATGCACATAGTCTGGAGCTCGCTGGTGTCCCGCAAATGCTTTAATCAGTCGTTTTAACACTTTTCCCCACGAAAATGATTTTTAATCATTTTTTGGGGGCTATATAAATCAAATTCCGGTTAATGCCGAGCACAAACGTACCTTTTACTATTTTAATGTATTTGCATGATATATCTTTGGGCTATAAAAGCGACATATTTGGATGACTTGGTCAGTTTATGGAGCTTATCCCACAAATCCCGGATGATCCGGGCCAAATTTGGGAGCTCATAGGCAGCCTGCCATAGGCCCCCACCCGTGGAATGAAAAAAAAATGAAAGAAAACGGTCAATTATATGTTAAAATAATCAAAAAATGAACTTTTAAAATTACATGGGAGAGGGGATCTGAGAATTGGAGAAGGGGAAAAGTGTTCGGCGCTTCGGGACGAAGCGCCGAACACTTTTCCCCTCCCCCGTTGCAAGGTACAACGGAGAGGGGAATCCAGACTTCCCCTCCTCCGTTGTAAAAAACCGTTCATGTTTTACAAGCTACCTTCTGCACGAAATCGGAAACCCGGTTTTTGAGAGGACTCAGAAAAAAAACGGCTGTGTAACTTCATGGAGGAATTCATCCGCTGTATGTGCACTTTGGCTCGGATACATTTTGTTGCCTGGAGACCCCCCAGCATGGTTCTTACCAAACTTAAAGTTTTTGAACTGGGCTCTGGAGGAAGGTAAGGGGAGTTGACAGGGGACTCAATCCGCCTTATGGGGCACTATTCTCGGATACATTTCAACACTTTTAGCCCTTTTTGATGGTTCTCCAAAAAATAACTCTGACTTTTTCAGAGTGTGGAGGAAGGTGAGGGGAGTTGACAGGGGACTTTACCCGCCTTATGGGGCACTATTCTCGGATACATTTTTTCATTTTCACCCATTTTTTATGGAACTCCAAAAAATAACTCTGACTTTTTCAGAGTGTGGAGGAAGGTGAGGGGAGTTGACAGGGGACTTTACCCGCCTTATGGGGCACTATTCTCGGATACATTTTTTCATTTTCACCCATTTTTTATGGAACTCCAAAAAATAACTCTGACTTTTTCAGAGTGTGGAGGAAGGTGAGTGGAGTTGACAGGGGACTTTACCCGCCTTATGGGGCACTATTCTCGGATACATGTTTTCATTTTCACCCATTTTTTATGGAACTCCAAAAAATAACTCTGACTTTTTCAGAGTGTGGAGGAAGGTGAGGGGAGTTGACAGGGGACTTTACCCGCCTTATGGGGCACTATTCTCGGATACATTTTTTCATTTTCACCCATTTTTTATGGAACTCCAAAAAATAACTGACTTTTTCAGAGTGTGGAGGAAGGTGAGGGGAGTTGACAGGGGACTTTACCCGCCTTATGGGGCACTATTCTCGGATACATTTTTTCATTTTCACCCATTTTTTATGGAACTCCAAAAAATAACTCTGACTTTTTCAGAGTGTGGAGGAAGGTGAGGGGAGTTGACAGGGGACTTTACCCGCCTTATGGGGCACTATTCTCGGATACATTTGTTCATTTTCACCCATTTTTTATGGAACTCCAAAAAATAACTCTGACTTTTTCAGAGTGTGGAGGAAGGTGAGGGGAGTTGACAGGGGACTTTACCCGCCTTATGGGGCACTATTCTCGGATACATTTTTTCATTTTCACCCATTTTTTATGGAACTCCAAAAAGACAAGTTAGTCTTTTTTTTCCCCCTTCCTCTTCTGATTTCTCACTGATCGAATGGCAAACGCGACCCGCCATCGGAGGGCCTCCGCCGGCCCGGCCTCGTGCCGGTGCTCTGGCGGTCGGTTCCTCCGAACTGCGGGTTCGACTCTGATGGCCGGGAGGGACGAGGGAAACGTCGGGGGGGGTCTGCTGGAGGCTCCTGCTGGAGTCTTGCGTTCACTGGGACCTGGCTCGAAAAACTCGAAACCCTGACTCCAGTGCGGTGTTGCGGCCATGCGCCTCCGGGTACCAGACTCCCCTGCCTCCTCCATGTTGCGTGGGCTGCGTGGGGGTAACCCTGCGTGTCCGTTACCCTGCGTGTCTCTTACCTCCCAGGCCGACCGATATGAAGCGTTTCCAAGACGAACCGTCTGACTCAGGGGTCCCACCACAGGTTCCGTAGCGGGGTGGAAGTTCCACCTCCCCTCTTTGCCGCGGAATGCAAGACAAACACCTGTTTCTCTCATCCTCCACTGTGGCATAGCGGCCTTAGTCGGCTGCGGCATTCAGCAATTGGCCTTGCTCCGGGCACAGGACCCTACTTCATCAAACTACCTGTTTGATCCTGCGTAACAACCACATATATGCTTGTCTGCAAAGACATTGATCGAATGGCAAACGTGACCCGCCATCGGAAGGCCTCCGCCGGCCCGGCTTCGTGCCGGTGCTCTGGCGGTCGGTTCTTCCAAACTGCGGGTTTGACTCTGCTCCTGGGAGCGCATATGCTTGTCTGCAAAGAGGGACATGCCTGGTCCCGCCCAGGTGTTCTTCTACGGCTAGTGTCCAACAACCACATATATGCTTGTCTGCAAAGACATTGATCGAATGGCAAACGTGACCCGCCATCGGAAGGCCTCCGCCGGCCCGGCTTCGTGCCGGTGCTCTGGCGGTTGGTTCCTCCAAACTGTGGGTTTGACTCTGCTCCTGGGAGCGCATATGCTTGTCTGCAAAGAGGGACATGCCTGGTCCCGCCCAGGTGTTCTTCTACGGCTAGTGTCCAGCCAGCTGCGGTATCATCAGATTTGACCCGCCATCGGAGGGCCTCCTCCCCGGGTCCAGCTTCCGGTGCTTGGCGGTCGGTTCCTCCAAACTGTGGGTTTGACTCTGCTCCTGGGAGCGCATATGCTTGTCTGCAAAGAGGGACATGCCTGGTCCCGCCCAGGTGTTCTTCTACGGCTAGTGTCCAGCCAGCTGCGGTATCATCAGATTTGACCCGCCATCGGAGGGCCTCCTCCCCGGGTCCAGCTTCCGGTGCTTGGCGGTCGGTTCCTCCAAACTGTGGGTTTGACTCTGCTCCTGGGAGCGCATATGCTTGTCTGCAAAGAGGGACATGCCTGGTCCCGCCCAGGTGTTCTTCTACGGCTAGTGTCCAGCCAGCTGCGGTATCATCAAATTTGACCCGCCATCGGAGGGCCTCCTCCCCGGGTCCAGCTTCCGGTGCTTGGCGGTCGGTTCATCCAAACTACGGGTAATCCTGGAGCGGACATAAACAAAGAATGATATTTTACAGGACATGATGGATATGTGTTTTTTCCAGGCTTTTTGGAAATAAACCAAATGTGATTTTGCAGTGCATGATATAGCTCATTTTACCCATGTGATGTTGTGCAGTACATTACTGAGCTCATTTAACGATATGGTCTACCAGGCGAAGTGGGATGCTGCCATTTCCCAACTGGTCTCCGGAGGAATATAAGGAGAGTTGACAGGGGACTCTGCCCAGTGCTCATGAACCAAATGAGGGGTGTGTTAGAGGGGAAAGGCTCTGGCTGTTTCTGCAGCCTCTGCATCTACCTTCTCTCCCCACCCCGATACCAGCGCGTGCCTGCTGTAAAAGGCAGGTGCACGGGCTCTCACTTCCACTAACTCTGAGCCTGGCTCCCGAGCAGCACGTTCTCCCCGGCAGTCCGCCAGCAGATGAAAAACACCCACCTCTCCGCCTCTTCCGAGGGACGAGGGAACCGCGCGGGGGGGTCTGCTGGAGGTTCCTGCCGGGTGCTCCGTACTGCGTTTCACCGGGACCTGGCTCGAAAAACTCGGAACTCTGACTCCAGTGCGGTGTGGCGGTCTCGCCCTGGCCGTCCACCGTGCGCCTCCGGGTACCTGACTCCCCTGCCTCCTCCGGGGGCAGGTGCGAGGGGTTCAATGCCTCCTCCCCCCGCTGCGGCGAAAGCCGGAGCGGGACGGAGCGCCCGGAGGTACTGTTACCCCCACGTTTTGTACCCAAAACTGTCTTGTGAGCTCGTGGCAGAACCATGAAACAAAAAACAATCAATGTATCGGACCCATCGCCAGTCGCGTTGGTGCGGAGGTGGGACCATTTTAACCAGGTGGTAACCCAAGTCCTCCCCTTGGTCCGTGTTCCCTGCATTGAAGCATCGGACCCATGGTTGCAATCAGCAGTTGGCTAACGCATATAAACGGAGAAACAGAAAACCATTTAAATAGAATTCATTGTGTGTGTTTTTGGAAGGATGTTGACCGAATGCCCGGTGTGCAGCCTCCGCTATCTGGCTTTGAATAAGCACCTTAAGCACAAACATGCAGTGCGGAACCTGGATGAAAGAGGCATCATTCTTAAAATGGCCAGTGGTAGAACAAATGTTCGGACCAAACCCTGTCCCATCACAGGGTGTTCGTATGCTGGGAGGAAACTACACCGTCATGTAACTCGTGACCACCCTGAGTTCTCCCGAGATGAGGCACATCAGGTCATGGCAAGGCTGAAGCATAGTGTGGCCCTGCAGTTGCTCCATGACCTCCGAGAGACTAATCCCATCATTGGAATGGCTACATCATTGTATATAGACAATGAGGAGGAATACCCGGTGCACCCTCCACCCTTCTCCCCACATACCGAGTGTGACGAAGAGGACTGCATGCAGGTGAGGCTGGACAATGTGGCATTGAGGGCTCAGAAGGATGCCCTCATT
The DNA here is from genome assembly GCF_949606895.1 of Notothenia rossii. Taxonomy (NCBI): domain Eukaryota; kingdom Metazoa; phylum Chordata; class Actinopteri; order Perciformes; family Nototheniidae; genus Notothenia; species Notothenia rossii. The sequence continues at coordinate 52,928,083 of NC_136904.1, read as the reverse complement.
GATGAGGTGAAGACCCTGCGCTCCAGGCTAAAACAGGGTCTAAAACCCAGGAAGCAGAATGCCACTGCTGCTCTGCTTGAGGAAGACGAAGAATGTATACGATTTAAGGGCGTAGCAATCCCAAGTACCCCCGACATGAACTCAGTAGCCTCCGGCAGCAATACCCCTCTCAAGACCCCGGTGAAGACTGTCATGCAGTCCATAGAAGCCTCTGCGAGTGAGACCCCCTTCAAGTCTGTGATGCGGTCCCCAGAAGCCTCCGGAAGCAAGACCCCGGTGAAGACTGTCATGCGGTCCGACAAAGCCTCCGGTACTGAGACCCCGGTGAAGACTGTCATGCGGTCCCCAGAAGCCTCCGGAAGCAAGACCCCGGTGAAGACTGTCATGCGGTCCGACAAAGCCTCCGGTAGTGAGACCCCTCTCAAGTCTGTGATGCGGTCCCCAGAAGCCTCCGGAAGCAAGACCCCAGTGAAGACTGTCATGTGGTCCCCAGAAGCCTCCGGTAGTGAGACCCCAGTGAAGACTGTCATGCGGTCCATAGAAGCCTCTGCGAGTGAGATCCCTCTCAAGTCTGTGATGCGGTCCCCAGAAGCCTCCGGAAGCAAGACCCCAGTGAAGACTGTCATGTGGTCCCCAGAAGCCTCCGGTAGTGAGACCCCAGTGAAGACTGTCATGCGGTCCATAGAAGCCTCTGCGAGTGAGATCCCTCTCAAGTCTGTGATGCGTTCCCCAGAAGCCTCCGGAAGCAAGACCCCGATGAAGACTGTCATGCGGTCCGTAGAAGCCTCCTGTAGTGAGACCCCTGTATGCCAGAAGACCCGTGCGTCTGTCTCCAATAAGCTGAAAGCTAATCTGGCTAAGGACTGGCCCTCTTCCCAAAATCAATGGTGCACTGGGAAGGGACTGCGGAATACCATGCGTGAAATCACGTTGCCTAAAAGCATGGAGACGTACATTCAGACATACAGAGGTCATTGTGAGGGTCTTGCACCGACAGTAAAACGGAAAGAGAATTGTATGTCCAATGTCAGCCGGATAAAGAACTTCATAGTATTCATGGCCCATGGTTTTGACCGGCTGTCAGACTGGCTGTTTCTAAAAGACACAAAGAGGGTCCGTGGCTGGAGCAAGTATATTTCAGAGTCGGGCCGGACAGTCACAACATCGCTGTTGTTCCTGAAGACTGTGAACCATTTCCTGAGGTACTTGTCTGCATCAAAGCTCCGGGGGTGCAGGCTCACCCAGTCTGATATGACCAACATCATCAGAGAGGTGAAAGCCAACATTAACGATTTGAAAAAGTCTGTCACTCTCCACCAGTTTAAGGTGAAGAGGGACAAGCTGGATCGTCTGCCGAGCCAGGCGGAGCTTCTCGCCGCCATGGCGGCCGCTGAGAAGCGCATCCCTGATCTCCTTGACCTGATGGCTAGCAATCCGACCTCAATCACCCAGTACCTGCTATATGGCTATCTAACCCTCCATTGGAGCCTCCTGTATGGCCACCGTCCGGGTGTGTATGCAAACATGACCAACACGGAGGTCTTTGAGGCGGACAGAAGGGGCACTGCTGAGGGCTACATCATCCACGTGCAGGATCACAAGACTGCCAAGACATTTGGTGAAGCACAGCTGGTGCTTACAATAAAGGAGTTTAGCTGGGTCATGCGGTGGATGGGGATAAAAGAGGGCTTGTCAGGTCCTCAGAATGAATTCTTCCTTTTCACATCGGGGAAGCAGGCTTCCAAGAACCTGAACGCTCACTTGAAGAGGGCTTGGGCTGATGCTGGGCTAGAAACAGCCGTCACCTTCACCATCTTGCGCACTGCCCTGGCTGACAATATCAAGCATCACCAAGATCCAGAAAGCAGGTCGATTCTGGCTAGGTTTATGTGCCACGACGTAAGCACTGCAGACCGGTTCTACGCGAATACGCCTGGAATAAAGGAGGCATTGAAGATCCGCTCCATGTTCAGGGCGGCGGCAGCAGCTGCAGCAGCATCATCATCAGAAGGAGGTCTACCACCGTCAGCTACCTCCGAAGAGGATTCAGGGGCGGAGAGCAGCGATACCTCTTCTTCAGGACCGATTGGTACTCCTGATGAGGGGAAAGGGGCCGTGGACTCAACCTTTTTTCCCCGGTGCACTGTACAAGTTAGACGGCTAATATGGCCCCCAGGCCCCTGTTAATCATGTTGTTATTATGTTTATTTTGTATACTGTTTTTGTAAAAGTGGTGTGATAATTAAATAAAAAATAAAAAAAAAACATTAGTATAACCTTGAAGGTTCCCAGGGGCAAATACAGTGCCTGTCATTTTGCAAGATATAATTTAACATGTAACCTCTCCTGGAAATGGACATACTCTGTGCATTTCCAGGAGAGGTTCCATGTTAAATTATATCCTGCAATATCCTCCAAAGAAGGGGTGGTAGTGTCATGAATAAGGCCGAATATGTATGCCGATGTGCGGACGGTAAAGCACCGCAAAATCCACCCCTTTAGGGTAACCAGGGGCATGAAGTTCTGTAGGGTGTGAACATCTGGGTTTAGTCCGAGTGAGGAGTGCTCGAGCGTGGGAGGATGTGTAAGGCAGAGGAGGGTAACAAAAGGTGTGTGCAGGAGCAGGGAGAAAAGAGAAAATAAAAAGACTCAAAGTGTTCCACCATACATCAGCAGCAGCAGCAGCGGGCAGGCTCTGTCCGTGGTGCTGAACACCTGCCTGTCTATGTGGAATACAAAAACAAACAAAGACAAACACCTTTAAGGTCACCAGGGGCGTGAGGTTCTGGTTCTGGCGGTGTGCATGGAGGGGTTTAGTCCGAGTGAGGAGTGCTCGAGCGTGGGAGGATGTGTAAGGCAGAGGGGGGGAACAAAAAAAAACGAATACAAATAAGTTAAAGTGTGAACCTCCAGCAGGGCAGGTGCTGCTGCTGCTGCTGCTGCTGCTGCTGTGAAGGAGGACGAATATTGATGCTTGTGTTCGGACGGTAAAGCACCGCAAAATCCACCCCCCCTTAAAGGTGACCAGGGGCATGAGATTCTGCAGGGTGTGAACATCTGGGTTTAGTCCGTGGGGGAGTGCTTAAGTCCGGGGGCCCGGGATCTCACGGTGCACGAGGTTATGGAAGTGCCACTGTTGCCGGAGGTCCTTAGTCCGTCCTTTGGGGCTCTGTCAGGGGCTACTGAGAGGTGGTTTTCCCGGTCCCTCTCCTGGAGGTATGAAATAACCTGAGCTCCATGTGAGGGAGCCGTGCTGGAGCTGATTAGTCCGTCCTTTGGTGGTCTGTGAGGGGCTAATGAGAGGTGTTTTCCCCGGTCTATTTGATGGAAGTCTGACACGAGCAGAGTGTGCATGCTTTGAAACTAATCCACCCACGCTTAGCATGCTATTTTAGGGTATAAATCGTACCTTGTCACCATGCACTGTGCTCCCTGGGACGACGCGCCCTCCTGTGGGGACACATGAGAACTGCACTCAAATCACTTTGTGCTTTTTAAACAGTTTAACATATTTTTTTCCACATTTAAAAAACGCTTTCTGCCCTGGAAATCATTTCTAATCATTATTACCGTTATGGAGGGGCTGCAGGAACACTTTCCCCGCCTTGCAAACATTTATTCCTGGTTCAAATAATCAATTTGTTCCGCCTGCTTTGCGTCAGCACCTCTGCGGCTGTCGGATTAACACAGATGAATGCACTTTTAACACTCACGCAGCCAGAATTCCTGCTCTTTTCCTGGGTTACAAAGTGAGGTGACGCAGCCTGTCCTCTGAGTCTCCCCGCCTCTCATAGACTTATTTCTGGGTAAAAAAAGCCATGTGCTCCGCCCCCTGGATCTCTGCATGTGTGTGTGTGCCTGTGAGTCTGTGGCTACTGTCCACATGCCCGCATTAGGAGGCACTATTTTCGGATACATTTTCTCATTTTCACCACTTTTCATGTTTTTATTATGTATATTGTTATATTATTATTATTATTATTATTATTGTATATATGTATACTGTGTATACTGTTTTTGTAAAAATCATGTGATTATTAAATAAATAATAAAACATGAATATAACCTTGAAGTTTCCCAGGGGCAAATACAGTGCCAGGTGTCAGACTATTTAAACAATGTTTACCCAGGATTCAGACACCTTCCCTGGCTTGTAAAATGCGGTGATGCGCCCTGGAGGTATCAGACTATTTTAAACAACTTTTCCCCGCCTTTCAAACACTTGTTCCTGGGTTATAGCCTGTCATTTTGCAGGATATAATTTAACATGGAACCTCTCCTGGAAATGGACATACTCTGTGCATTTCCAGGAGAGGTTCCATGTTAAATGATATCCTGCAAAATGACAGGCAACAACTCTCTTCCAGACGTTTAAAAACACTTTTCCGACTATTTTAAACAACTTTTCCCCGCCTTTCAAACACTTGTTCCTGGGTTATAGCCTGTCATTTTGCAGGATATAATTTAACATGGAACCTCTCCTGGAAATGGACATACTCTGTGCATTTCCAGGAGAGGTTCCATGTTAAATGATATCCTGCAAAATGACAGGCTACAACTCTCTTCCAGACGTTTAAAAACACTTTCCCCGACCATTTAAACATTATTTATGGCTTGTAAAGTGCGGTGATGAGCCCTGACAGTATCAGACTATTTAAAGGGTTACCAGGAGCATGAGAATATCCTCCACAGAAGGGGTGGTGGTGCCGTGAATAAGGCCGAATATGGATACCGATGTGCGGACGGTAAAGCACCGCAAAATCCACCCCCTTTAGGTTAACCAGGGGCATGAAGTTCTGTAGGGTGTGAACATCTGGGTTTAGTCCGTGGGGGAGTGCTTAAGTCCGGGAGTCCGGGGACTCACGGTGTGCAAGGTTATGGAGGTGCCCATGTCAGGGACACATGCTGGAGGTCTGTGGTCCGTCCTTTGGGGGTCTTGGAGGGGCCACAGAGAGGAGATTTCCCCGGTCTCTGTCCTGGATGAGTGAAATAAACAGAGTCTCCATGTCAGGGACACATGCTGGAGGTCTCTCTCCCGAGAGTGGACGTCCATTGCCTGTAAATTGGTCTAACATTAGGTCTGTCACTTTGGCTAACCGCACCACTGTCTGTCGTCTCCCGCAAGTGGACATCCATTGTCACTTTGGCTAACCGCACCACTGTCTGTCGTCTCCCGCAAGTGGACATCCATTGCCCCTAAATAGGGTTAGGGTTAGGTCCGGTCTGACAGCGCTTAGCTCTCTGCTGCAGAGAGGAAGAGAAGATCACTGCTCTAAACAAAGTCAAAAATCGTAAATCCAAACGGAATAAATATAATTAATTATTATTTATACGTTAAGTCTTGTTCATTGTTACAGACTGCTGGAGAAGAGAGGTTGGGAGATTACAGTAATTCCGATAGCCCATCGGAATGTGACATTCCTCCACACATTCCGATGGCCAATTAGTTTTAAACAAAGAGTTTGCAACATAGGCAACATAGGGGGGTGGGGGCTGGTGAACGGTATGGTCCAGAGGCGCAGGAAGGTATTTTTAGTGGGGGTGCTGAGGTGCTGGACTCCAGTGAACACTATTATATGGGCACTATAGAGCACGCACAAAAGCCCGAGCACCAGGGGCGCTACAGTGGAATGTTCTACTGCAACACTCGCCACACGCAAACACACAGTACACACGTGACTGCTACAATGAAGGCTCGATAATCAGCTCATGGCATATAGGCAGGGGTAAAGTGCTATTTTTTACGAGTGGGGAGCGGACCTCACCTCCTCTAGGGGGGTCCGGGGGCACTTTAAATATTGAAGTTAAAAGCATCAATCTGGTGCACTTTGAGAGCAACATTAAGAGATCTTTGGATACATCTCTCAACACCCATAACACAACTGTAATCAGATGTTCTTTTTCTTTATGGATATTTTACAAATCACTCCCCTTTCACTCCATGTATTCTTGTTTTACTGCCATATAGTATTTCATAACTGTTTTTCCTTTATTTTCTTGTTTTTTTTATAACTATAATGATCATATGAAGGTGTGCCGTGGAAATAATCTTTTGAATAATTTGTGACCAAACCGTTTGAGACCCACTGAGATAACTCAGGGTGCATTCACACCTAATAGTCCGCTCTTTGGTGCGCACCAGACCACAGTTTGTTACATTGTTTCATTTTTCAGAAGGTTCAGTTTGCGTTCACACGGGCAAAACTCAAACGGACTATAAACTTTAAACACAAGTCATGTGCTCGGAAATGCTGTTCAACCATTGGTCAGACATTAAGGGGGTGAAAACGCAAATCCCGGCAATTTCTAGCGGAGCCTCCGCCATGGAGCATCGGCACTTTCGGCAGGTTATTCTCATGCTGCTGTTAATCTGGAGATCAACAGACACTAGCGGCCCGGCATATGATTATATAATCAGACAACGTCCGTTAAAAAACATTATTACATGGCTTAGTTGAATACTCGATTCTGATTGGTCAATTCAGAACACGTGACACGTTGTCAATCCAGAACAGACAGACCGCTGTCAAGCACTTATTGACCGTTGTTAAGGACGCTCACATCTGCACAAAGAAGTCAGTTCGATTTAACTGTATACAGTCAGGCTGAAAAGCAAACTGCATGCAGTTTGCTTGTCTAACTGACAAGACAAGAGTGACAAGAAAACAGCGGAGAAGTAACGGGCAGAAACCCTCCTTGTATACGCAGCGGTCCAGACATAGACATCAGACGGCGACACATATTCAGTTGCCAGTTACTTTGGCATTAGGGCAGGGATATCTAGATACTTTCCAAGGTTTGACATAATAGATTGTGCTACTTTTAAAGCAAGCAACGATGTTTTCAAATCTGTAATCAAAAAGCTCCTCAAAAACGCTATCGAAGCAGTTCCTGCCGTTGCTACGTTCGTTCAAACAGTAACAACGGACTATTTTTCTTAGCGGATGCATGTCAATTTAAATCAATACAACTATTTTTTAAATCAATAAAATCATTTTCTAAATCCACAAAAGCATTTCAATTAATATTGGGAGTCATGTCGTTACTTTGATGAGAATGTGGCCGTGTAATAAGCTGGATAATGCAGCGACTTGGTCATTATGGGGAAAAGAACACCTTCATGCTGATCTAGATCCCTCCGCTTCGTTGAAGATATCCGCGTTCTTGTGACACGTAAATACTGCGCTTCCTATGTTTTGGTGCGGACTTCGTTCACACCAGCAATGAACCGCTCCAGAGTTCGCAAGCTAGCGCTCCGAGACCACCTATTTTAGCGGACCAGAGTCCGGTTGTTTAGTTCACTTAAGAGGTCTCGGACTGTGTTCACACCGACCCAAATGGACCGCACTAAGCGGCTAAACGCAACATGGTTCGATTCAACCGGACTAAACAAGGCAGGTGTGAATGCGCCCTTAGACCAAAGTGAACTATCTAAACCCTCAGAGAGTCCTTTAGCTCACCTGAGCCTCTCAGTCTGAGAGGAGAGGACTCTCCTCCAGCTTGTTGTGGAACACACAGGTCCGTATGTCTGTTAGTGCAGCTAGCTAACCAGATGCTAACAACACGGCCCCTGTTGGCACTGGTCCCTCTCTCACCCTCTCTCTCTCTTCCTCTCTCTCTCTCTCTCACACACACACACTAAATGCGCTATTTCCACACACATACACACACACACACACACACACACACACACAAACACACACACACACACACACGCACACACACAGAGCCGAGCTTCAATGACACAAGCACATAAGTCCGAGTGGAAACAGTAACATTTGGAGCGTTATGTTAGAATGAAACAGCCAGGTCGTGACTTACAAAAAAAAAGTGTTACTTCACTAACTGTAAGCTGGTCACCCAGAGTAACCTACAGTTACATTAGCTGCTGCAGAAGAAAGATCAGGGGGGGGGGGGGGGGGAGAGAGTTGTGGCTGATGGGCCATTAGGTGTGTTACAGATATGGGCATTGAGAGTTGCCGTTTCATTCAGACTTTTAAAAAAAAGCAACGGTCTGATTTTAACATTGTACAACAAATTGCACAATGAACTCAATGTGTGATTGTTATAGCAGTACTATTAAACACTAATAATACAGTAAACTATTAACACTGTAGGCTACATATTATTGTTTGCCCGTGGGGAGATGATGAGGCTCCATTAAAATATAAACATATTTTTAGGGAATTACTGAGTTTAGGCACATTAATAACGTTTAATTAATAATGAAGTTGACTACAGTATATTCATATTTGTCAGTGTTTTCATGTCAATTCGGCGATTATGAACGGCAGTGAGAGCCGTGCTGCATCCCGTCGGATGTGATAATAAAACAAACCGATTATTTTTGTAATTGTAAACTCACGTGGATTCAACTACATTTATTAGTGCTTTCATGTCAATTCGGCGAACATATGATACATCAAAGGATCGTGAGGATGATAATTAAAAATTGTTTGTATGAGCCGGTCTGCATTTCCTGACGAAAACAAATAGCGATGGTTTTGTACTTACGCCAACGTGGATTAAACAACATTATTTTGTTAAATAAAAACATGGTGATGTTTTGTAAATGATTACATGTCTCTTATTTAGCACAGAATATGATCCTATCCGTGACATATGGATCTTAACAAATATCCGCTATATAAGATACCTGTAGATCTATCAGCTGTTTATCTTTTATTTCACATGAGTTCCACTGTGGCAGCTTTTTAATCACTGCACCCCCCCGGGTGGATCCATGATCCATTGCATCTGGTTTAATTATCATTTAATTTATTTATCAAGGGGGCGTATCAAGTCCTGCGGGGGGGTTTTCCTTTTCAGCAGGGGCCCGCCCCGTGCAGATCACGGACCCGCACGGGTAGGCGTCTGAAATGAAGTACTACATCTTTATGTGTATTCGTGGCACAATTCAAACGGGATCGAAAGATTATCTCTCCCCATTGACTTCAATACATAATATGATATAAGGTCCCATGGGTCGGAAGTAGATGGGCGGGACTTCGCCTCTCTATACGGGAATTGGGATGCCGTGGCTTTATCTGACAGCATAATTGCATTTATGGCCCGGGACACACATTACAAAGAGCTCTTTGGCCAGCATGGTTTGGCCAGCATGGTTTGGCCTTGTTTTCTTTGCCTTCTGTATTGGAGGCTCCCGAATCATTTATTCAGGGTTTGCAAAACATGCCATCAGGCAAGTGTGCAGGCCCTCTTGATGTTTCAGGAAGGGTAAAAGTGTGTGGAAGGAAGGCTTGTCGTGTCCCTGGTGGCGTGATGAAGATTGTTGCAACCACATGCTCAGAACAGTACTCAAGTGGCACTGTGTTATTTGAGCCCTTGGATTCTGGTCTTCCGGCTGGACTATTTGCCTCTCCTGCTCTGGTTCGGGTGGAAAGGGGCAATGCCTACATCCGACTTGTGAACGAACATAGGCTCCATGGATGTGTTGCTGTATCCCCGCACAGTTGTAGGCACTCTGAATGAAGTTAGGTTGGTTAACTTGGTGTCACTGAATACCATCCGGTGTGGCCACAGTAGAATCCCAGGCTGCCTCTGACTCTCTGCAGGATCAGATGGATGTTTTAGACCACTCTTCCTTGTCTGCCGAAGAACAGGTTAAGGTGGGGTCTCTTTTGACACAGCACACCTCTGTGTTTTCTGCTCACGAGGGGGACTTGGGTTGCACAAACCTGATCTCTCATGACATCCCTCTCCTTGACCACGTCCCTGTGAAGCAACGCTATAGGCGTATTCCTCCGTCCGAGTATGAAGTAGTGAAGGATCACATCAACTAACTTCTTGAGGCACAGATTATAAGAGAGAGTTGCAGCCCCTACGCGTCTAGTGAAAAAGAAAGATGGCAGCCAGCGCATGTGTGTAGACTACAGGCAGCTGAACAGCAATACCACCTTGATGACATTGTAGTCTACTATTCTACAGTGCAACAACATCTTGAGAGGTTGGAGGTCGTGCTGAGAAGGCTAGATTACTAAGGCTTAAAGGCTAAGCCCTCAAAGTGTGCTTTCTTTCAGCGAGAGGTGCATTACCTGGGTAATGCGATTTCTGACTAGGGTGTCTCTACTGATCCCAGCAAACAGGAGGTGGTAGCCAGCTGGCAGCCCCCCACTACAATCTCTGGACTGCGGTCGTTCCTTGGTTTTGCCAGTTACTACCCTAGGTTGGTGGAGAGCTTTGCCAAATTGGTGGCCCCTCTAAATAAGCTGGTGGCTGATTTGGGAGGCACAAAGTCCAAAAGGAGATCAGAGCTTGAAATCGCTGGGAACTGGACTGAGGAGTGTCATAGGAGCTTTGAGGCTCTCAGGTGGTAAGGTGAGGCCCATGGCTTATGCCAGAGGTCTGAGGCCCACTTAACGCAACACGGCCAACTACAGCTCCATGAGGCTGGAGTTATTGGCTCTCAAGTGGGCTATGACTGAAACGTCTAGGGGATATCTGCTTGGCAATAAGGGTGTGGTATTCACCGACAACAATCCACTTAGCCACCTGTCAACTGCAAAGCTTGGAGCCACTGAACAACGTTGGGCAGCCCAACATCTTTCGACTTTGAGATTAAGTACCGCTCTGGGAGAAGTAATGGGAATGCTGATGCCCTGTCCCGTCGGCACCCACCAGGTGTGCAAGACCTTGAAGCCATGCTCCCTAACACGTCGCTCCCCTTCCCTTACGGCAAGCCTTGCCAGTGGCAATGGCAACATAAACGGCTGTCATTGTTACGCTCTCCGAGAGCTTACAGGTGTGAACCCACAATACTGAACACTATTGAGAGGAGACTGAAGTTTATGAAGCAAAAGGCTTTATTTTCAAAACCGGTTATACCGAACAGCAGAGGGAATAGGTATTCACAATGTCCAGGGCCAGGGAGTTTCTCCGGAGGTGGAGCGGAGGTCCGAAGCCGGGGATCCAGAGTTTGCGAGAGCGAGCAGGCTGGAGCAGGTGTGCGGAGATGCACGGAGGAACAAAGGCAAGGTGAGCCGGGGATCCAGAGCTGACGAGAGCAAGCAGGCTGGGGCAGGTGTGCGTGGAAGCACGGAGGAACACAGACAAGGGGTTGGTGGATGGATGTGGCAGGCAGAGGAGTAGGCAGATGGATGCTGAACAGAGAGAGCACAAGGTGAGGATTAACAGGAACACTGAGATTAAGTTTTGCTAAGAGCTAAATACCAAGACGTATTACCACTGTGGTGAGACGACAAACTGGTGAATGCTGAATGACGAAAACCGGGTATATAAGCAGGTGTAGGTGAGTAGATGAATCAGAGTGACGAGCAACAGCTGAGGAAGTGAGTTGGCGGGAATCAAAAGTAGGTCAGCCATGCCCAGCCAGGAAGACAGACACACAGACAGACAACAACAGCAAACACAAAAAAGGGGAAAAGAAGGAGGCAGCACTGTAGATCCTCACAGTACCCCCCCTCCCCCTCAACGGGAGCCTCCTGGCGACCACCAGGCTTGTCAGGGTGTGCCCTGTTGAACTCCCTCACCATGATAGGGTCCATAATGCGTGACCGAGGAACCCAGCAACGTTCCTCAAGGTTGTAACCCTCCCAATCAACCAAGTATTGCAAGCCCCTGCCCCGGCGCCTAACATCCATAAGTCGACGTACGGTGTAGGCAGGATGATCATCGATGACTCGGGGGGAAGGAGGGGGAATGGTTGGAGGGCACAGGTCGCTGGTGTGAACTGGCTTGATTTGAGAAACATGAAAGGTGGGATGAATCTTCATGGATCTGGGGAGTTTGAAGCGGACAGCAGAGGGGTTAATGATGCGCTCAATGAGGAAGGGGCCAAGAAACCGAGGGGACAGCTTTTTAGACTCAGTGAGGAGGGAGATATTCTTGGAAGACAGCCAAAAAGATTGTCCAGGGCTGTAAGGGGGAGCGACATGTCTGTGACGGTTGGCTGACCGTTGATTTCTGGCAGAAATCTGGAGGAGTACCGAGCGAGTGTCCCTCCAAATCTTTCGGCACCAACGAAGATGTTGCTGAACGGATGGGACTGCCAACTCACTCTCTTCCTCAGGAAACAGGGGAGGTTGGTACCCTAAGGAGGCTTCAGAGGGAGAGAGACCAGTAGCAGATGATGTGAGTGAATTGAAGGAATACTCAACCCAGGGTAGAAGGGAGCTCCAGGTAGATTGATTGCGATTGGCAACACAGCGGAGAGTTAATTCCAGGTCTTGATTGGCCCTTTCTGTTTGGCCGTTAGACTGGGGATGATATCCAGAGGTTAGACTGACAGATGCACCAAGTGAATGACATAAATTCTTCCAAACCTGAGAGGTGAACTGAGAGCCACGGTCGGAGACGATGTCAGCTGGAATTCTATGTAAACGGAAGACGTGCTGGGTGAGTAATTGGGAGGTCTCCAGGGCTGAGTGGAGCTTGGGCAGGGCTAAAAAATGGGCATTTTTGGAGAAACGGTCAACAACAGTTAGATTCTTGTGTTACCTTGTGAGGGAGGTAGGCCGGTGACAAAGTCGCAACATGTGACCAGGGTCAACTTGGAATAGGAAGGGGCTGAAGCAATCCCACAGGTCTGTGATGAGAGAGTTGTACATGCTGAAACAAACTCCTTGGTGTCTTTGTCAACTGTTGGCCATCAGAAATGTCTCCGGAGAAGGGAGAGTGTCCGGTTGGCACCTGGATGATTGGCGAAACGGGAGCTGTGGACCCACTGCAGAACTTGGGAACGGATTGAGTTGGGGACAAACTGACGATTAGGCGGACCGCTACCAGGGTCTGGTTGCTCCAAAAGCGCCTCCTGGATCGAGTACTGATTTCCCAGGTGAGGGCACCCACAACACAACTCTGGGGTAGAATTGAGTCAAAGGAGGTTACAGGTCTCGCAGACGAGAACGACCTGGACAGGGCATCAGGCTCGGTATTTTTAGAACCAGGGCGATATGTAAGTGAGAAGTTGAAACGACCAAAAAAGAGGGCCCACCTGGCTTGTTGGGAGTTTAGCCGTTTGGCTGACTGGATGTATTCGAGGTTTTTGTGGTCAGTCCAAAAAAGGAATGGCTGCTCGCTGCCCTCGAGCCAGTGTCACCACTCCTCCAATGCCAATCTTCACTGCCAGAAGCTCTCTGTTACCCACATCATAATTCCTCTCTGCTGGGGAAAGACGACGAGAGAAGAAAGCACATGGATGAAGTTTATTGTTTGGCCCTGCAGTCTGGGACAGAACAGTGGCAACCCTGATGTCTGCAGCATCAATCTCAACAACAAACTGCTTGCTTGAGTCCGGCTGGATGAGAATGGGGGCAGAAGTGAACAGGGACTTGAGTTGAAGAAAGGCATTGTTAGCATCAGTGGTCCAGGAAAACTTGACTTTGATGGAAGTGAGACTGGAGAGTGGAGCTGCAACCTTGCTATAGTTCTTGATGAACCGGTGATAGAAGTTGGCAAATCCCAGGAACCTCTGCAACTCCTTCCGAGTTGTGGGGACTGACAGCTTGAATCTTTCCTGGATCTGCCTCCAACTTGCCTTGCCTGATGATGTATCCAAGGAAACTGACCCGATCCTGGTGAAATTCACATTTCTCAGCTTTGACGAACAGTTTGTTCTCAAGCAGCCTCTGTAGAACCTGACTGACGTGGTTCTGGTGTTCCTCCAGACTCTTGGAAAATATCAAAATGTCGTCGATGTACACAAAAACGAACCGGTTGAGGAAATCTCGCAGGACATCATTTACAAGGGCCTGGAAAACAGCTGGGGCATTAGAGAGTCCAAAGGGCATGACAAGATATTCAAAGTGACCAAGGGGGGTGTTAAAGGCTGTCTTCCACTCATCTCCTTGGCAAATTCGAACCAGGTGGTATGCATTTCTGAGGTCGAGTTTAGAGAAAATGGTGTCACCTTGGAGAGGCTCAAAAGCTGAGTTTATCAGGGGAAGTGGGTACTTGTTTTTAACTGTGACGTTATTTAACCCACGAAAGTCAATACAAGGTCGGAGTGATTTATCCTTCTTGTCCACGAAGAAAAACCCCGCACCCAGAGGGGAGGAAGAAGGACGAATAATACCTGAAGCAAGGGAGTCACCGATGTATTTCTCCATGGCCTCTCTCTCTGGCCGGGACAGATTATAGAGTCTGCTGGTTGTTAAAGGAGCCCCAGGAAGCAGATCGATGGGACAATCATAGGGACGATGAGGTGGGAGAGAGAGAGCTTTATCCCTGTTGAAGGCCCCACTCAGGTAGTGGTAAATGTCAGGAACACCAGATAAGTCAACATCAGCTGAGACACATGGAGCAGGCATATGGTTAACAGGGACGGGAGGCACTGCAGACTGTAAACAGTTAAGGTGGCACAACTGATTCCATTCAATGATTCTTCCTCCAGCCCAATCAATATGCGGATTGTGGGTGCAAAGCCATGGGTAATCAAGAACCAAAGGGGTAGCAGGGGCGGAAATGACCTTAAGTTTAATTACTTCTCTGTGATTTCCAGAAATAATCAGGGTTACAGGTTGTGTCTGCTGTGTAACTCTTGAAATGCTTTGACCATTTAGGGCATTTTAAGGTCTGAATGTTAGCACAAAGTCTGGCAGGAATGAAAAAACGGCGCAAGGTTGGGGCTACAATTGGTGTTGGATGTGGGCTCGTCAGGACCCACAAATTCACTGACGAGCCCCTACGTTTGGGCGGACAGGACAACCAGCAAGGAAATGCCCCAATTTCCCACAATACAGGCACTCTCCAGACCTCAGACGTCGAAGGCGCTCCTCAGGAGATAGTCCGGTACGTCCCAACTGCATTGCTTCCTCCTTTGCAAAGGTGGGCACGCGAGGTGGCGAGGTGAAGCCAGACGGTCTGGATACAGAGGGAGCATAATTGGGTGAGTTGTTTAACTTACTAGGCAGAGAAAAAGGAGAATGCAGTGTTCGCTCCGCACAGCGTTCCCGTAGCAGGCTGTCGAGACGAGACACCAAGAAGATTAAGGATTGGAGGTCAGCAGGCTCATCTCTTGCAGCCAGCACATCGTTCCGTTGGTCCTTCAACCCCCTAACAAACACTGACCTTAGAGCCGCCTCATCCCATCGAGCCTCCGCCGCCACTGTGCGAGTAATCTGCGCCGTTTCGAGTCTCCTGTTGCAAATTTAGCAGACGATTTGCAGCTGAGCCAGAGTAGTCGGGGGTGATCAAAAACAGTGGACAAATGTTCAGAAAAAACTCCAAAGGAAAGAGTGTGTTAATCCACAGAAGAACTCAATGCTTCGGCCCAGGTTAATGCTTTGCCACAAAGCAAACTCAACACATAGTTCATTTTAGTCACATCAGAAGAAAAGGACAAGGGGCGCTGGCGAAATACCTTTTTGCATTGAAAAATAAATCCTCTGCATTTCTCCACCTCTCCGTGGAAAGACTCTGGGTCGGAGATGGGGAAATCCCGACATGGAGTGGATTCCTGAAGGAGATTGGAGGGTGCAGGAATTTCAGCAGAATACGTCAGGGTTGAAATCTGGGCTGCAAGATTTGTGATGTGATGTGCCATGGACTGATTGCTGTCAACTAAAGTTGGATTAGCTACCCTTGTTAACCCAGAAGGTTTCCCTGATGAGACAGGGCGTGCTGAACAGCGGAGGAATCCGATCCAGTGTCAGAGGGGTTCATATTGACCAGTTCGTACTGTTACGCTCTCCGAGAGCTTACAGGTGCAAGAGCGAGCAGACTGGAGCAGGTGTGCGGAGATGCACAGAGGAACACAGGCGAGGTGAGCCGGGGATCCAGAGCTGACGAGAGCAAGCAGGCTGGGGCAGGTGTGCGTGGAAGCACGGAGGAACACAGACAAGGGGTTGGTGGCTGGACGTGGCAGGCAGAGGAGTAGGCAGATGGATTCTGAACAGAGAGAGCACAAGGTGAGGATTTACAGGAACACTGAGATTAAGTTTAGCTAAGAGCTAAATACCAAGTCGTATTACCACTGTGGTGAGACGACAAACTGGTGAATACTGGACGACAAAAACCGGGTATATAAGCAGGTGTAGGTGAGTAGTTGAATCAGAGTGACGAGCAACAGCTGAGGAGGTGAGTTGGCGGGGATCGAAAGTAGGTCAGCCACACCCAGCCTGACACACAGACAGACAACAACAACAAACACAAAAAAGGGGAAAAGAAGGAGGCAGCACTGTAGATCCTCACAATCATAGCCTTGCCTCATCATACAAAGTCTGATATGGAGGCTGTTCTGCCCTCCAGGCAGCTTATCTTGTGTTTTGTGTTGTTTAGCACCACCTATGTTGAACGTTGTACTGCACCGTAGACCAGTATTTAAAAGTATATCAGGCCACATGTTCAGTTATACAGTATGTGAGAGCCCAGCAGAGCCACATGGTGTTCTCCATCCAGTGCAATCCTTTGATTTGGCTCATCGTGCGGTGATAGAACCCACTCACAATAGGTTGGAAAATGTCCTTGTCATAACAGACATTTTCAGTAAGTAAACTTTGGCTTTCACCACCCGTGATCAACGAGCCTCCACTGAGGCTTAGGTTCTGGTCACAGAATAGTTTTCCAAGTTTGGTGTTCCAGCCCGTATACATTCGGTCCAGGGCCGAAACTTTGAGAGCTTTCTTATTCAGCAACTTTGCAGCCTCTACGGCATTGAGAAATCTCGCACTACTCCCTACAATCCAGCTGGCAATGGTCAATATGAAAGGTTTAACCGAACCTTTCACAACTTGCTGCGCACCCTGCCTGTGTCCCGGAAGCGTTATTTGAACTCCTGCTTGCCACACGTTCTGTATTCGTACAACACTGCTCCCCATCAGTCAACTGGTGAATCTCCATTCTTCCTGATGTTTGGAGAAGAGCCAAGGCTCCCAGTTGATTTTCTGTTGGGTGAGTTCCATGAGTGGATTGAGGAGCACCAGGCAAAATTGCAAATTGCCTTTGAAGGAGCTCAAGAGAGGTTAAAAACTGCAGCAGAGCACAGAAAGAGACGCCATGACCAGAATGTCAAAGATCATCCATTGAACGAGGGCCAGTTAGTATTGTTACGAGATTTCAGTGCCAAAGGGCGCGCCATAAGATCAGGGATATTTGGAGCTCTGTCATGTAAAGAGTGATAAAAGCACCAAAATGAGGGTTGGTGTACATCATTGCACCTGCAAACGACCTGATTAAAACCAAACAGGTCCACTGCACTCTTTTGAAGGCTGTGTTTGGAACATACTCTCCAGGTGGTGCCCCTGTCCCTCTCTCAATTCCTCCTGACTCGTCAAATTCGGAGGATGAGCTGTCCTTTGATGGTGAACTGTGGGTTTCCAGAAATGAAACTCTGCATCCTCCTTCCACCAGATCAGGTGGTGACCCGAGAAACCCCTTGGTTGCTGCTTCCACCATCTGACCCAGCCCCCATCAAGGCTGGTCCTTCGGTGACTCTCGCTGCCCTGCCAGAGTTGCCACCCTCTTGCTTGGCTATTCCACCTGCCACTTTCCCTGATTCTAGAGAAGGGATATTGCGACGGACAGCACGGTCAACTGCTGGGCAGCATCCTAATGTCCATCATCTCCCGAGAGTGGTGGGAGAATTGGCGCCTGTGGCCGAAAACTCTCCTGGTCCCGTGTCTAACTCTGTGTCTGTCATCTTTAGACCTTGAAACTTGCGTTTTTGCCGTGTTTGCTTCCGCCACCGGTGCAAGTATGTTGCAGTAGCATTGCTCGCTTCAGGAAAAGTTCTGCAATTTGCCAGCGTATTGATACTTAGCCCTGCTTTGCCTTGCTTAATGGAGGGTCTTCCGGTTGCCGCCTGTCAACACAGCCATAAAGAGCGTGAAGCTCTCTCCTCTTGGCGTCATCAATAGGAAAGCCTAATCGGTATGTGCGCTGTACGGTGATCTATTCAGTCAATCCACCTCATTAATTTTATTGATATTAACGCTGTATTTGTATTTATTCATAAACCTAGGGCCAATCCAATGTTTAAGGGACATCTGCTGTTTTGCTTCACCGGAGAAAGTGTTCTTGCCAGCTGCTGATCCTGCCTAGGGTTTGGGCTACATAATTGTTGCTTCTGGTTGCTGCTTCTGGCCAGCTTTGCGTCGCCTACTGCGTAGGTTCGCTCACCAGCAAAGTGCTGCTTTAACTGCACGCCTTCCTGCTGCCTTGCTTGGGCCGAAACTTGAAGTGTTGAAGTCACTGAACTCTGGGGCTAACTCCCTCTATAATTTGTTCTTATCTTGGTCAACTTGATTTAAACTAGTTTGTTTATTTCATTCTAGTTAATTATTTTGTTTGACTGAACTTGACTGAACCTTTTCTCTTGTGATTTGTTTGATTTGAAGTGTTTATACAAGTTGTTATCATCTTTTGTTTATGGGAAAATATTTGATATTGTGTTTGTTAATTATTTGATTTACGTATTTTGCCCCCCATTAACTGCGTTTGCCTCTTTGTTTCCCAACTTAGTTACTGAGAGCTGAAGGTTGTGGTGCTGGTGGTGTTCCTCCCTTCTTTTGTGTGTGATGTGCTCCCCGGGATTGGATTTCCTGCACGTATGACTGGGGTGATTTAAGTTTGGATTGTTTGGGGATCCTGATCCACTCACTTGTCGACCCTACCCCCCCTAAGGGGGCCCTAAGTAAGTCTCAGCCCCTAATTCATTTGTTCCCTTTGTGTTACAGCCCTGTGTGACTGTTTTAAACTGAATTTTTAATAATTGACTTGTGCTTAATAAAATTGTATATTTTTGATCAATTGAAACCACGTCTCCTGCTCCATTAGTATTCAAACCTGTGTGTCCTATCTATAACTGCAAACCTGTTAATATGTCCTTGGGTGAAACTCCCAAGGTGGCGTTGTCGGAATTGTGAATGATGTAATCAAAACAACTTTAAACAAATACATTCACCTATTCTCCCCTCTGCGGCTACTGCCACATTAAAGGTCCCATGTCATGGCCATAGCTACTGATCATAATTCCATTTTTGAGGTCTACTAGAATAGATTTACATTGTGCAATTTTACAAACTCACATTGGTTTCTCATACAGAATCTCTGTGTATAGTATGTGTATAATATTCACTCTGTGCTAAACGGCTTGTTGGAGCTCCCCCACCTCCCTGTGAACCCGGTGAGCTCTGATTGGTCAGCTCGCCCACTCTGTTCTGATGAGTCCACCACCGTTACAGCGGAATATCAGTGATTGTGTTACAATGGCGTTAGCAACCAGAAAATGACACCAGTAATGACAAACAGATGAGAATGCTGCGTGGGGTCTGGGTGCCGTGTTGGTGGGACGTTGCGCGGCTCGCTGGTGTGAGGAGGGGACAGTGTGAGCTCTATTACTGGTGTTGTTTCCTGGGTGCTGCGTGAGGCCTGCCAGACAGTGAGACATCGCGAAACTCAGCCTGAGCACCATGGATGCGGGAATGGGGGGTGCTGAGGGGGCTGCAGCAAGCCCATCTGCGAGGCTCTGTTTTTGAGCAATCACTTGTCCTCAGTCCCAGCTATTACAAACATAATTAATGAGTTTGGGGTATTTTCAGGATATAAGGTTAACTACGGGAAATCATTGGCTTTACCACTTGGGAATTTAAAATGCTCTGATTTATTGGGACACATTCCTTTCGAATTGGCAACTAATGGGTTCAAATATCCAGGCATTTTTGCCTCCTATAATTTTGAAAATATGAAATGAATTTGGACCCGGTGGTGAATGAGTCAGTGCAAACTGAGATCAGAAAAGTGTTTGGCACAGATTTACCTTTTAACGTAAGGTGACTTTGTCCTCGGATCAGTTTTAAATTACGAATGTAGACATAGGCTTATTATTGGCATTGCTCTGTATGCAGCACGACTCCCAATCCTCCAGGAATGGTTGGATGAAGATCTGCCTAA
The DNA here is from genome assembly GCF_949606895.1 of Notothenia rossii. Taxonomy (NCBI): domain Eukaryota; kingdom Metazoa; phylum Chordata; class Actinopteri; order Perciformes; family Nototheniidae; genus Notothenia; species Notothenia rossii. The sequence continues at coordinate 52,908,214 of NC_136904.1, read as the reverse complement.
TCTTTTGTTATGGTTTCAAAATTTGATGTAAATCCTGCCATTGGAGCGGCTGTCACACAGCGAGGAACTCTGGATGAATTTGTTAGAGGCTGGTCTCCAATTGCACCGTACATGAAGGACGAATAGTCAAGGGTTATAACTGTGGGCGTAAATATAACATAAGTGTGAGTGAGTACTAGGTTGCTACTGTTGCTGTTTCTGTTATTGTTTTGTGGGTTTTATTATGTTTTGTTGTTATTTTTGAATGTGCAATTGTCCAGCTGGGCTAAGCCCCCGATGTTACTAGATCCAAGCAATGTCCCTGTCTGGATCTTAAAAACTGTACATGTGAAGTTGCTTCTTTTTCATTTGTGCTGTTAATAATGTATTTTCTAGAGAGTAAGGCTGTCATTTTAAAGTTTTACTTTTTAAAAGTGATTTAAATGTGACACCAACACACTCTCACTCCATAATCGTCCAGGAGCGACGTTTGGTCAGGGTCCTTCAGCTTCATAAAGGGACGCAAATAGCTTTCAACTGATTGCAATGTATTCCCATCTGCGGCGGGATTTGACGCTCATGGAAGCACGGCATTCGTTTGTGTCGGCTGCCCTTAAAGGCAATGTGAGCTTCCATTCCCATTGGATAACGGATAATTGTACACCCGGAAGTAAGTATTCCCCTTACTGTTGATTGATTTTACAGTGATATCTGCACTACTCATCGACTAAAAAACACCAGATTATCCTTGTTAATTACACAACATTGATGAGTTTAAATTGTGTGCAATGCTTTTGTATTTTTCCCCTTCGATTCGGAGAAACAAATATTTTTTAAGGATGGCAGAAGTCACTAAACTACCCAGAATCCCGAGCTATCGTTTAGGACTACACCATGTGCTCTGTTTGACAAACCCTGTGATAAAAAAAAGATTAAATCATACTTTATTCAGCAGTGCTTGCTTTACTCTTTGAAAGTCATCACATGAATGCATTGGAATAAATGGTTCGGCTGCATTAAATATATTAAACATCTGTCGTAGTTCTTTATTTTTATTTATATACAGAGATTGGGCTCAGAATAGACCGGAAACTATTCTTTTAACGTTCAGTTTCAATTTCACAATAAAGTTAGTAGTAATATTTTGTTTTGATATTATTGTTTTTTATTAACTACTAGACCGCTGGGTCATGTTAAGACCATCTTTTCTGTGTTGCTGTGGGTTTTTTCCATCGCTTTTGTGTTACAAATATCAAAACAATAACTAAATATATCCGTCGTAAACTAAACCAGAAACAGCAGTATACATATTTTATTTTGTTAACACTGTAAACTTGACAGCTTTTTAACCCAAACCACGTACTGGTTAAAGTACGTTATTACACGTTTAGAGTAATGCAATGCAGGTAGATTGTGTTGCTTTTTAACGACTGTTTAAAATGCCTTTTTCTTAATGTCTTTGATTATTATTAACTACTTGTTAGTTGTTGCTAGGGACGCTGCTATCGATATTATTTCTGTTATGTTGTGTAACTGTTTAATGGTGTTATCTTTATTGCTACCCCCTTCCCCGTCAATGTATAGTGTTGGTCCACAGCGCACACGTATTAGTTTAACAAAATCTGCATCTAAAATTGTGGCATAGATAGCCTACGTTATTTTCCCCTGTGCAATTCTCCATTTACTCAACAATAACACATAATTATCCTTGTGTTTATTTATTTGTTTGATTAATAAACACAAGTTGGAGTCCGTCAGGAGCAGCTCATTTGTTTAGAGAATATTACACCCGGAAGTAAGTATTCTCTCCGCTTCGTTTGACAAACCCCGTGATAGTCCTCAAGCTCTGTGATTGGAGGGTGTGCTCCGAGGGTTACGCCGAGCGTCGAACAGCACTTGAAATGGGATGGAACCACGGCAGACTGTCCAAAAATGGATTTGAACGGGTCCACCGCGTCCCCCCCTCCCCCACCCCGTCCCCAGAACTACACATGCTGGCTATTGTGTTTTGCAACATGTTCTCTATCTATGGCACGTCTCTACTGGGAGTTGTAGTTTTAAAAGACGTTTTCGTATTTCCCATAATAAGAAGTTACCAGTATTAAACTGTGTACATCCATGGAGGTTTAGGGGATAGGAAACACTCAAATTAAAAAAATATAACTAATAAATGGGTGAAAATTGCTTGTGCCCATAATGGGCAGCATTAATACATATACCCACATGCCAGAAGAGCTTTATTTAACAGCTGATCTTATGTTTGTGACCCCTCCTGTTGTTAATTGATAACATTACATTACATTACATTAATTGATAAGCCTGAAACATGCACTTGTCAAGGTTCAGAGGCAAATTTTGCAAATAAGGCAGTAGCCATCGATCATCCTAAGATAAGATATACTTTATTGATCCCAAGTTGGAAACATTTGCATTACATCAGCATGTGTAACAGTTGTAAATATGCGGTGGTGTTTATTTGTAAATCATTTAGTATAATCACACAAATTCTGTGTTTTATATTTAATAATTATGTGTTCATTATTTATTGATTGTTCAATACCTGACAAGGCCGGAGATTAAATATCTACATAAATCTTATAAGAGTATAATACATATGTATAATATCAGTTAAAATATGTGCTTCAACATAGAACATTGCTGGAGGTATGCACAAATATTGATAGATGTCTTGTAATGCACTATTGAGGAACCTGCGACCCAAGTTTTTCATTCATTGCATAACTACACCGTTTGTGAATATGATATGTCAATAAACCTTAGAAAATCTTGAAATCTTGAAAGGGATGTTCAAAATAGTCATTATATACAGTCTTTAATTAACTATTAGTAGAGAATAACGAGTAATGAATATACTTTATAGCAGTGATGCAAACACAGGTATGGTGAAAAAAGAGAGAACTATTCGAAGCAGAAAAAAAACAGCGTAATATACCATCTGACAAAGGCCTGTGCTATAATGCTTCAATTAACTGGCTATTCTTTATAACAGGGGTGGGGAACCTTTTTCCTCTCAAGGGCCATATCAAATTTTTAAACATCCTCCGAGGGCCGTACAAATTATTGACCTCTGCTTAAAAATACTAAAATCACAGCCCATTAATTTCGCATTTCTTTCATGCCGTGCAAAGAAAAAGCAACCTCTTAATCCAGATATTTTACCATGACTCGTGCATGCATTCACGTGCACGGTTGTGGCATGACCACTAAAACAGAAAGTATATTGGACACAAGATATGTGCAAATGTATTTCGTTTCCTATCCATGTTGACCTGATTTAAGAGTGGGGGGGGGGGACCTAACCTCCTCTAGGGGGGTCCTCACCTCCCCGGGAAGATTTTCTTTTTAAATGTTGAAGTTAAAAGCATCAATCTGGTGGACATTGAGAGCAACATTAGGAGATCTATGGATACATCTCTCAACATCCATATGAAACAGAACTGGAAGCAGATGTATTTTTCTTTATGGATATTTTACAAATCACTCCCCTTTCAAACTGTATTCTTGTTTATTAAAATAACAACTTTTATTTACTGTCATGTTATACCTGTTTACTTTATGCTCTTGTTTTTTAGAACTATAATGATCATATAAAGATGATTGGAGAAAAAGCTTCTTATATTCGTTAGCATTGCAAGCTTACCAGATGCTAATAACAACAAAGTTATTGACTGTATGATCAGTATGACAGATGAACACATCGCCACTGGGTTTACAACTAAAGACACAGCCAAGCAGAAACTGTGGCATGTGTACGGCTCCTTATGGGTACTGCAATTGTTGGAAGTGCCGAAGTGACGTTCTGGTGCTACCCTGCCATGCTCCCCTGTCAGACGAGACATATACCACGTGATGACACGTTAGGCTTGTGTTGTGTTCAAGGACCCTGACCTTGGCCAGGAAAAACAGGTACTCGCCTGTTTAATTATTTTGCGGTCTAGATTTCTTTAATTTTTTTCTTTTTTGCGTGTGTTTATAAATTACCTCGAGGGCCGTAGCAAATGGTCTCGCGGGCCGTATACGGCCCGGGGGCCGGAGGTTCCCCACCCCTGCTTTATAATATATTCAGTTCAATAGGAGACAGAGATGTTAAGTTATAAATCAAGGGTTTTTATTATTATTTACAGCAGGGGTGGGGAACCTTTTTCCTTTAAATTTTTACAACATCCTCCGAGGGCCGTACAAATTATTGAACTCTACCTCTGCTTGAAAAAACTAAAATCACAGCACATTCATCTGGCCTTTCTTTCATACTGTGCAAAGAAAAAGCAACCTCTTAATCCAGATATTTTACCATGACTCGTGCATGCATTCACGTGCACGGTTGTGGCATGACCACCCAAACAGAAAGATATGGACACAAGATGTGTGCAAATGTATTTAGTATCCTATCCATGTGAACATGATTTAAGTAGGGGGGACCTAACCTCCTCTAGGGGGGTCCGTGTGCATGCTCCCCCGGGAAGATTTTTTTTTAAATATTGAAGTTAAAATAATTAATCTGGTGCACTTTGAGAGCAACATGGATACATTTTTCAACACCCATTTGAAACAGAACAGGAAGCAGATTTTTCTTTTTGGATATTTTACAAATCACTCCCCTTTTAAACTGTATTCTTGTTATTTTTAACAACTTTTTTGTTACTGTCATATAGTATTTTATACCTGTTTTTCATTTAGTCTCTAATGTCTCATTAATAACTATAATGATCATATCAAGGTGTGCCTTAACCTCACTGAGCTGAGGTTATTTGATCCTCTCAGGAGAGAGCTCTCTTCCACCTGGTTGTAGAAAAGCTCTTTAAATTTGTTAGCATAGCTAGCTAACCAGATGCTAAAAACAACAGATCGCCACTGTGCTTACAACTAAAGACACAGCCACGCAAACACTGCGGCATGTGTACGGCTCCTTATGGGTACTGCAATATTTGAAGAGCTGGAGCGGCACTTCACTCCTTTCAGAGGAGACATAACCACGTGAAGACACGTTACGCTCGTGTTGTGTTCATGGAACCTGTCCTTGGCCAGGAAAAACACGCACTCGCTTATTTAATTATTTTGCGATCTAGATTTCTTCTTGTTTTTTGAAGTTGTCCGTCAGTCGGACGGACGGATCCCCCCCGCCCCCCCCAAAACGAAAACTCTTCGGTTCTCCACGAATTACACAAGTCACCCAAATCAGCGTTAAAAAAGCGGGAGGCGCCGAAAAGCGACTAATTTGCATCACTGTTATAGGGATGCTATTAATATCTATTAATAAAAATAATGAAATTCAATAATATGCTTTAACCACTAGGTGTCCCTTTATATCAGCTGTGCACCTTTATGGTGTAAATACAGCCTATCTACCAATTGGATCAAATATAAAAGTCAGCTGAATTAGTGTTGATACTGCCAAGAGACGTATTGTGTGAAAAGAAATGTAAGATGTTGTTTAATTGCTGATATATTTATGATCCACGTCACGTTTTCAGTGTTGGCGGCAGTTCCTCATGTTTGTCTAGAAGTCTTCTCATCAGGGCTGTATAAATAGAGAACTACGGCATACATGTAATATTTAATCCAGCCGAACCGTGTATTACAATGCTGTTATGTGATGACTTTCAAAGAGAAAAGCAAGCACAATCGGAATAAAGTATTTTTTATTTTTTTTTTAAATGTTTTCGGTCTGTTTCCGGTATTTGTTTATGACGATGTGATGTGAGATGTGAGACTGGAATTGCACAGGGGAAAATAACGTATCTTTAGATGCAGATTTTGTTAAACTACTACGTGTGCGCTGTGGACCAACACTATACATTGACGGGGTAGCAATAGAGATAACACTATTAAACAGTTACACAACATAACAGAAATGATATCGATAGCAGCGTCCCAAGCAACCACCTTGGTAACAATGAAAACGTTCTATGGACGCAATTTCCTGAAGTAATCGTCAAACTAAAGATCATGTACATCCACTGCACACATAATCTGAAATAACAACTCATATTTCTCGCATCAAATGACATCAAAATGCATTTTAATGGCCAAATTAACTTTAAAATAGGCATTTTCCACCGAGAATAAAACAAAGTTCGGCCATGTTTTTTTTTTCTGTAGGGAGAAATTTGAAGATCACGTGACAGACGCCAGCCATTGGAATGAATGGTGAAAAAAAACGGGGTTTGTCAAAAAGAGCACATGGTGTAGTCCTAAACGATAGCTAGGGATTCTGGGTAGTGTAGTGTCTTCTGCCATCCTTTACTCCGAAAAAAATACTTGTTTCTCCGAATCGAAGGGGAAAAATACAAAAGCATTGCACACAATTTAAACCAATCAATGTTGTGTAATTAACAAGGATAATCTGGTGTTTTTTAGTCGATGAGTAGTGCAGATATCACTGTAAAATCAATCGACAGTAAGGGGAATACTTACTTCCGGGTGTAAAATTCTCCGTTATCCAATGGGAATGGACGCTCACATTGCCTTTAAGGGCAGCCGACACAAACGAATGCCGTGCTTCCATGAGCGTCAAATCCTGGCGCAGATGGGAATACATTGCAATCAGTTGAAAGCTATTTGCGTCCCTTTATGAAGCTGAAGGAGCCTAAGTGTCACAACTGCACGCCACGGGACCCTGACCAAACGTCGCTCCTGGACGATTATGGAGCGAGAGTGTGTTGTTGACACCCTCTCTGAGTCTGTGCCCCAGATTGGCCACCCCACCAAAACATTTGTAGACCCGCCCCTGGGAAAGGGAACACCCCACAAAGCATAATATGGCCTCATAACGTTTCTAAGATGGTACATTCAAATAAAATACAATACAAATCCAGTGTTTCCCTGCTTTAATAATACTACAATTTCAGGAAATAAGACCAACGAGATTAGAGTGTTTGGCTTCCAAGAAAAATCAGATGACAGTTCAGACAATAATATCAGATTAGCAGTGAAAGAAAGGGTGAGAGTTGGTAAGTGATTTAATCCAACAAGCTCTTGAATGTGATTGCAGCAGTTTCTCAACCCAAGGGATTGTAATCTATAAATATGAATCAAAATCATCTAACAATTATACATACACGTTGCACAGATTAAAACACAGGAGTCAGTTTAAGTTGTTCTTTAACAAAAAGGATAAACTGAAGTAAAGAATTCCATCACCAAACAGTTCATACACTGTCCGTTTTCCAGAGTTTTAATGGCAGCTCAGTATGCCTGAATTGTGTTCAGCTGCCCTGCAACTTCTTCATAATAAGGCTGCTGGGTGGTGCGTTGGTGAATATTGTCCCCACAAAAACATGTGTCCCCCACAGAGAGTGTCGGATCACTCTGCAGCAGCCCAGGTCCTCGATCTGAAAGCCCAGGTGACGGTACCGGTCATCCGTCTCAAACAATGTGTTGTTGGTGTACGAGCCAAAGAACTGAGGAGGAGCACACACATGTATCATAACGTTATTTTAACACATCATTCTCTGTAAAAACAATTTTACTAAATGTATTTTTTCCGAATCTGTATTCATTTAGAAAAAGCATCCCCAGGTCACCATTCCAATATTTGATCTCACTGTGCATGACAGTGTATGTGGGTCTTGGCTTGCCCTGCAAACCAAGTGGTTAACCACATGCTTTATCCCACCTTGAGAGGTATATAATAGTACTATGCTCAAAATACAGATCATGAATTGTAGAATGCCATAAACCCCTCTGTTTCAGCCGGATGCTGGATTTGCAGCCTAAAACAGCACAGCATCTAGTCTTCTTACAGAAAATAGGCAGACAGAAAGAGGTGCTGCAGGATTCAGGTAAGGGGGTGGGCGGGGGCTTACTGTGGTTTTTTTGTTGCTAATGCCGTAAAACCTACAAAACACAAGATGACGTCAACTGTGAACCGAAAGTCACCAAATGTTCGACAGGCTTTCAAATCCTTGGATCAGAAGGGAAAGAGGGAAGCTTTTTTGCTGAACCTTTCTGAGTCTCTTAATACACAGGGGAGACATTTACATTGTCCGGCAGTGGCTCAGTCAGTAGGGGCTTGGACTGGGAGCCCACCAGACCTAAATATGGAGTGTGGACTACTACTTGGAGAGGTCCCAGTTCACCTCTTGGGCCCTCCCGTGGTGCCCTTGAGCAAGGCAGAATGGGTTTTCCACATCTCAAATGAGAGAATGCGTGATTCTCCAACCTTTGGTCGAAGTGTCTTTGGGCAGGACATAGAAGCTTACTAGCATTGCCTTATTATATTATATGAGCTGAGAAGGACCAGTGCTGTTGCCAACAAATCGTTTTCTGTGGCGCGGCACAATACAACAACCACTTTGCTCCTGAGCAACACTGAGAAAAAGTATGACAAAGCTGCCCTGAGAAAACGTGTACTGTTGCATGCAGTTAGCATACATTTGGACATGGGTGTCGCAGCCATTATATGAGGGTGGGACAAGTCCCCCCCACCTTTTAAAAAGATTAGTTTAGACCCCCCCACTTTTACTCTGCGGAAAGTCTGTGAATCGGTCTATCCACTCGCCACTCTTTGTAGAGCGCTGTGTCAGTGCTTCACTATCAAATCCATTCCACTTGCTTATTTAGACCCTCCAGAAAAACGTGGCTAAAAATCCTTGATTATGCGGGCTAAAATCCTTGATTATGCGATTGAACATGCAGGTTTTTTTGTGATTTTATGCGGTGAAATTGCGCAATATGCTAAATATGCGGGTAAAAAAATAATAGATATTTTTTGTAATATTGGGCTGTCTTATTTATTCTCACTCACACACAACCTGCCACTAACGTTAAACCCCTTTACTATTCAATTAAACACAGTCAATGTTTATTTATTGTAAAAGCAATTGGGCTAGTTTACACACACACACACACACACACACACACACACACACACACACACACACACACACACACACACACACACACACACACACACACACACACACACACACACACACACACACACACACACACACACACACACACACACACACACACACACACACACACACACACACACACACACACACACACACACACACACACACACACACACACACACACACACACACACACACCTCCGCCTCATTCTGTTTTCATTTACTCGTTCGTTATCTGACCAGCTTCAATCTTGTAGGCTACTCACTTCGTTTCTTGTAGCCCTCGAAAGAGTTTTGGAGGTTGATGCCTCGGTGAACGTGAATTGTTTGGCTTTCTTGTCCGCAGCAGCAGAAAGCATTTTCGAATGTTTGAATTAATCAAAGTGGGTGGTCACCGTCAATTTTCTCTTATGCTCCAACACACAGTTGCACGGGGTGCAGAATAGTTTCCCCCCACCTTTTGCCCGGTCTTTAGTAGAAATGTTCGTCGGTAAATGAGATGGATTAGATTTTTTCATCTTGGGGTTTTCTCTATCGTGTGAGCTCCACACGTTCACTCTATACCAGGGGTCTCAGACTCAATTTACCTGGGGGCCGCTGGACGTCGAGTCTGGGCAAGTCTGGGCCGCTTCAAGTATTCCGCAAAACATTTATTAAAAAATACAACATTAACAGTTCTTCAACATCTTCTTAACATGAACTGTTCTTCACAACATAACTATGTACAGTTGCTCTTCCTTGCCTACTCCTTGCTGGTAGAGACCTGGCAGCGCTTCCTCTCACACAGCTGAGCCACATTTGGTTTGAGGGAGGAAGCAGTTGAAACCCTCAGTATGGCTTGAAGATGTGCATCAGTAAGTCTGGACCTGTACTTTGACTTATTGAAGTTCATGGTGGAGAAGAGCTGTTCACACATATATGTGCTCCCAAAAAGGCACATGGTCCGCTAGAACATCCTGGAAATCTCAGGGAAGGAGGGGGGCAATTTTCTCATGAACTGTCCAAGCTTGTCTGCTTTCCCATTCACTTCCCTGAACTTGGCTTTGAGCTCAGAATTGCACTGCAGGTCGATGAGCTCCATTTGAAGCACACCAGGGGCATTTTCCACATCAAAGGAGAAGGGGTCTGCAAACATTTGGAAAACCGCTGATCGAATTCCTCCTGTAGCTTCACAATGGCATCAATATACTTCTCACCACTGAATGCTGTGCCCCTGTCCATGAGAGCCTTGCATGCTGGGAAATGGCAGAGGTTTTTTTGAGGGAGCTGGGCTTTCCATAACATCAGTTTTGTAGAAAATGCTCTGACATTGTCATATGCAGCACTAACAAGCTGGCCCTGGCCCTGCAACTTCTTATTCAGAGCATTCAGCTCCTGCGTGATGTCAACAAGCAAAGCTAAGTCCATGATCCATTTGGGATCTGCCATCCCACCCTTCTCCAGCATGAATACTTTCAGTTCTGTTCTCAACTCAAAAAACCTCTTCAGGACGTTTCCCCTGCTGAGCCTACGTACCTCTGTGAAGTAGAGCACATTCTCATATTCTGACTCAATTTCCACCAAAAAAGCACGGAACTGGCGGTGCTTTAAGCCCCTGGATCTGATATGGTTGATGCATTTCACAACGACAGACATCACATTGTCAAACTTCAAGCATTTGCTGCAAAGGGCCTGCTGATGGATAATGCAGTGCAGAGCAATAGCCTCCTCCACACCCTCCTCCTTCAGTTTTCTTTGAACAAGTGCCACCAGCCCGTTTTTTCTCCCTGTCATTGATGGCGCTCTGTCCGTCGTAATTTTAACAAACCTCTTCCATGGCAGACCGATATCCGCAATGGCATCACACAGTTGCTGAAATATCTCCTGAGCGGTGGTCTGGCCATGCATTGGTTTCACTGTAAGCAACTCCTATGTCACTTCAAAATGGTCATCAACACCACACAGAGTATGCACGGAAAAGTTTGGCTTTGTCGCACAGCTGATCATATATGTCACTTGATAAGTCAGAAATGCGCTCTGCCACTGTGTTAGCTGACAGGCTGATGTTGTTAAACTGACCCTTCTTTTCCGGACAGACTATACTTGCAGCCTGCAACATACATTGTTTTACAAACTCGCCTTCCGTAAACGGCTTTCCCGCCCTAGCAATCATCTCACTCACCACATAGCTAGCTTCGACTGCTAAATCAGCCTCATTGCTTCCTTTCTTGAAGAGATTTTGTTGCTTCCATAGAATCTTCTTTAGCTCTGTGACTTTTTTCTCTCTCTCATCTCCCAGGTATTTTGCATACTCTGCATGTCTAGTTGAGTAGTTACGTTTGACGTTATACTCCTTGTATACAGCGATTTTCTCTGTGCATATAAGGCACGTTGCGTTTCCCCTGTACTCAACAAAAAAACATTCAGTCTCCCACTTCTCCTGAAATGTTCTGTGGTCATCATCGATTTTTCTTTTCCCTGAAAGTTTTGATGAAGACAAGGCGATATATTTTGCTTCCACTCTGTGTCACTTTTGGATCACTCTGGATTTATTCCGCTGCGCGCATTTGATTGACGTGTGGCGGAGTTCCCTTGGAGGGGGGAGGGGCGAGGGAACTCCGCGCAGCAGTTCCCTGCCAGCAGCAGCAGCAGCAGCGGGAAAAATAAAATTGAAATATAAAGCACAAACGTAAACGTGCGCGATATCAACAAAGGGGCCATGAGAAACTGTCTCGCGGGCCACGTCTGGCCTGGAGTCTGAGACACCTGCTCTATACGGTGTTGTTTACCTTCTGTGATGCGCGAGCTGATGACGTCACGTCAAGACGAGTTAACTTTTTTTTCTCTCAACTTTGTGTGGAAAAATGCGGGGATTATGCGGCCTTTTGATAAATATGCGGCCTTTTAAAAATCTGCGCCATTTTGCTGATTATGCGTTAAATTCTGCGATTGCAGGATCACGTTTTTCTGGAGGGTCTACTTATTGTGAGAATGCCCAAATCAATGAAATTCCGTACCATGTTTTCACTGCTACTTTGTACCAAGGCAGATTCTCAGAGCCGTCCACATGAGCACAATTATGCGCGCCACAGTTTCCCCGCTGCGAGGCTCCGGCACTAACAGTTCACGAGGGTGCTCCACTAGCACCCGGATATAAGGCGCTGTTATTAAAGAGGTGGAGGGAGAGTCCTCTCCTGTCAGACTGAGAGGCTGATAACAACAGCTCAGTGAGGTAAAGGACTCTCTGAGTGTTTAGATAGTTAACTTTAGTCTAAGTAGTGGGTCTCAAACGGTTTGGTAATCATTTATGTAAACAAACATTTCCAAGGCACACCTTTATATGATCATTATAGTTATAAAAAACAAGAGAATAACAGGTATGAAATTATTCCAACTCAATAACACAAAAATACAGGTTAAATGGGGAGTGATTTGTAAAATATGCATAAAGAAAAAGTAAATCTGTTTACAGTCCTGTTTCATATGGGTATTGTTGAGATATGTATTTAGTCCCTAATTTTGCTATCAAAGTGCAGCAGATTGATGCATTTAACTTCAACATTTAAAAATAAATCTTCCTGGGGGAGCATGCCCCTGGACCCCCCTAGAGGTGAGGTCCACCACCTGCCCACACCCCCTGTGAAATTGTCCCACCCACATTGAGGATGCTTCCCTACGCCCATGCATTTGGAACACGCTATTATACAGCTTTGCAACTTGAATGTATACCCCATGCAAAGGATTGTGGGTCAGAATAGCCAGAATTTCACACTGCCATGCATACATGTTAGGGTTAAGAGTTCAGACATGAGGAGATTCGGAACAGCATTCAGATTTGATTAGAAGCTATCAGACCCCATTCGTAGATCAGTGTTATCTTACCGCCAGGCCAGAGGATGGCTCGATAAAGTCAGCCCAGAATCCTTCTCTCTGCAGAGCGTAGCAGATCTCCTTTGCTCCTTCAACAAACTGCAAAGTAGAACAACTGCTTAGTAACTGATAACCCTTTGCCACCAAGGCGGTTGCAAAGAAGTTTCCATTGTAAGGGCACGGGAAACTAGAGGTAAGAACTGATGCCCCTTTCACACCAATGCGTTTTCAGCTCCGGCTCTGAGCTGGAGCCTGAAAAGTACCGTTTTTTCCTGTTCACACCGCAGCGGCGCCGCCTCTTAGTTCCGGAATCTGGTTCACTTCCAGCTCCAAAAAATTATCGGTCTAGAGCAGGGGTGGCCAACCCGTGGCTCTCAAGCCGCATGCGGCTCTCTGCCTAGTTTCATGCGGTTCTTCAGTTCATATCGAATTTTATATGTGTGAGTTTGGGGGAGAGACACTGACTAGTGTTGCACGGTGTACCGATACTTGAAAGGTATACCGCGATACCCTGCCGTTAAAAACGTTACGATTCCTCCGTTTCACTAGTATCGGTACTTTAAGAATGACGGGGGAAAGTACTCCGGTGAGAAAGCGCCGTTTTATTAAGAGCCGTGTGTGTTCAGCGCTCTGCTTCCAATCCCTGCACTGCCGCCATGCCAACAGTCCCTCTCCTCTCTCATGCACGCGCTAGCTGCCAGAGCATGTGAGAAAACGAGAAGCATGGCTGCAAGTGGGAGTGCAACTGCCGCTGCGCCTCGGCTTGTTGACAAAAAAGACACCAGAAACTAAATGTTGACGTATTTTAGCTATATCTCTGACAGTGAGGGCAAGCCTACGGACACCACGAGGCCTGTCTGTAAGAAATGTATTAATTGTATTTAATACAAATTATTATCATTTATTGTATTTATTGTTCTCATTTTTTAAAAGTTTGTGTTTTGGTTATAGTTCTGGTGTGAAATAAAGCACAATAATTACATTTAAGACTGTTTCCCTTTTTTTAAGAAAAGTATCGAAAGAGAATCGGAATTCTTGACTTGGTATCGAAACCAAAATGTTGGTATCGTGACAACACTACTCCTGACAGTTAAACCTGATATTTAGTAGGTCTGTTAAGTATCGAATGCTGATAATTCTGGCGTAATTTGGCCGGTCAAAGTTGTTTGGGCTCGGATAAAATCGCTCCGTTACTTTCGTCCCGTGTTACTTTCGTCCCGTGTTACTTTCGTCCCGGCTTTCCCTACGTGTGTATGTGTGGTGTCAGGTGTCAGTATGAGAGGATGACAGCGCGTCTAATTTTGATGTGACCCAAGAGCCAATCACAATAATACCTGCGATGCAGTGAACGAATCACCTTTGAGGGGGGGAAAACCTATCGTTGATTAAACACTATCTGCGCCTCGCCAACAGAGCCCCGCACCTCCCCTGAAATTCAAGGTGTTTAAAAAAATATATATATATCATTTTTTTAATATATATAGCACCAAATTGCAAATAATCTATGACTACTTTCACTTTTCACATTGAACATGTGCTCTTTTATTAAATAAACTAAACGTTTTCATTTTAAGTTGTGAGTTTAGTGTTTTTGACCCTAAGAAACACTGATGCATTAATCAATAACAATAATCCACTGTTCCTTTCTCTGCTCCAGAGGATTTAAAAAAAATATATATCCCAATGCCACAAAAATGCATCAGTGACGTGGTTGAAATCTTGTCTCCAGAAAACAAAAACTGAAACAAGCGGTATCAGTGACTGTGTGTTTGATGTGGCTCTTTGCAGTAACATAGAAAAAATGTGGCTCTTAACCTCTGACTGGTTGGCCACCCCTGGTCTAGAGGCAAGAGCTTCGGAGCTAAGAGGCGGCGTCGCTTACGTCTCTCTTACGTCGAGGCGTGCAGGAAACTAAACCCACCTCCCCTGAACGTGGGTCGACTGAAGAGTCTCGTCATGCCTGCCTACAAGCAGTAGTGCTTATAAACACACTTTATAAAGTCAGGCAACACTAACCAGGCTTCGTGTGATTCTGTTTATTTGTGCCTTACTTTGACCATCCGTTCACTGTTATTGATCATTGTGGAGAGAGCCAGACGTTTTGTTTTGTATTATAGCAGCTATCGGATGGAATCAATACATGGGCTGCATAGGTTGTCGTGTCCGACTATCACAAGTAGAACCATAATGAAAAATACGCCGGTAAAATGTGCCTGTAGTTTAGCTTCGGTTGCTATGCTAACATCACCCATTTTATACCAGAGAAACTTTCATAACAGCGTTGTGATGCCAAACAGCGTCAATTCAGACTGACACACATTCACTTAAGGGGAACTGGGGATATGTTTCAGCTGCTTGTGTGACAGTCAGACAGTGAATACTTTAGAGAGGCCGCTGCAGTGTGAGCTAACCGGGAGCTAACAGGAGAATAAACTCCCGTGGAAGAGCAGCCAGCATTGCAGCGGTCGGTAAATGCCGCTGAGACACATTAATAAACAATGAACCACGGCACTCTAGAGAAAAGCATAACGTTGGAGAAGTCGTTATTTAATTTAATCTGGCTTTGTGTGATTAAAAGCAACACGATCATCGACCCGACGCAGTCCCCCATTGTTGTTGCTGTGGTGAGCGCCGTAACGCCGTTGGAGAGCAAATCAGCGATGTAAACGGTGACATCATGACGCAGCAGCGGCAGCTCTGGGCGGTGTGAACAGAGCGGGAGCAGAAAAGGGAAACCGGAGCTGAACCAGAAAAGCTCCCGCTCTGAGCTAGAAAGGGAAAAGCGCTGGTGTGAAAGCTGCATGAGAGCCACATACCTCAGAGGCGGAGGCAGGATTTATGTATCAACAACACTTCATTGTGAGTTCAACAAAGAGTAGAACGTTGTTAAAGAAGAGTAGAACCAAAATACAGAAAGTAGTCAATGGTATGCAGAGTTTCATACCATTACCTATTGTAGTGGTATGAAGTTAATGTTTTATAACTTTCATCGTCTTACCATCGCCGGTCTGACTTGAGCCATGTAACTAAACAATAATTGTATTATGTCGGCATTTTTATTAGTAGATCATTAGACGGATGTTTGAAATATTGTCAATTCAATCAAACAGCAGACCATACTGATCCACCAGCTGTGTGTCCGGCAGTGGCTCAGTCAGTAGGGGCTTGGACTGTAGTGTTAATTTCGTTGACTAAAACTATGACGAAATATGTTTGTCAACGACCTTTTTTCCCATAACTAAGACGAGACGCCACCGACGTTAGTAAACAATAGCTGTAACGATATCATGATATAATGCAATATCGTTGACAAAATGACGAGATGAAAATGTAGTTTACTAAATAAAAACTTTGCCAAAATCTCTCTTTACTTTCGTTGATGAAAAAGGAGGAGACTAAATATTATCAAAGATAACGTTACATCTAAGATAGTCAGTTTTTTTCCCAGCAGTTCCATTTCCGGTGCTGCGGCTGGGCAGCAGTTGTGTGTCTGTGCCCGGTGTACATTTGAATTACACCGGGCCAGCGGCACACTATAAACAGTCAGGAAGAATCGGATCTAACAAACCTTATTTAACAGAACGGAAAATGGAAGCAACAGGGCTTGGGAGCAGTGGTCGCGTTAACCGAATATTCCCCCCCCCGTCAGCGCTCGCGACACGTGAGTGACGAGTTGTGTACAGACCCGGCGGGTAATAATGGATTATGACGGAAATGTTACGATCCTGTCCGTCAAAATGACGGACAACGAAAAAGTCTAACGCCACCACTGCTTGGGAGAAAGAAACAAGGCGCTATTTGGGCCCCTTTTCTCTACAATGAGGCGGAGAAAAAAAGCGAATGCATTGGAAGGGAAGCAATGTGGCCATAAAACAGCTGGTAAAAACACCACAAACCTGACCAGATACTCTCTGCAAAGCTGCATTCTTAATAATTCAACCTGTGTTTTTCAAAAAATAAGGATAAGATATAATCTTATTGTGAAATAAGTTTGACTAAAATTACAAATTATTGGTTTTGGCTAGACTAGTTTCACTGAAATGTTCAATATAATCTGATGACAAAAAAATACTAAAATGTCAGTCTGAAAACAGTTTTCATTGACAAAAAGTAGGCTAAAATAGTTAGGTTTCTTTGACTAAAATAAGACTAAAATGCTCAGACTTTTAGTCGACTAAAACTTGACTAAATAAAAACAGAATGAAGGTGACTAAATAGGACTAAAACTAATAAGGACGTTTGACACAGGACTAAGACCAAGACTAAATTAACACGATTGGACTGTGAGCCGTAGGGTCGCTGGTTCAACTTCCCGAACAGACTTAAAATATGGAGTGTGGACTGCAACTTGGAGAGGTCCCAGTTCACCTCCTGGGCCCTGCCGTGGCGCAAGGCACAGGACAGTGGCCGGTTCCCAGAAGGGAGGGAGTGTGGAGCAAGGCACCGGACCCCTTCACTGCTCCCCAGCAGAGGTCAAATTTTTGTGACAAATAAAGAGGATGTCAATCCTTGTCTTCTAGCAGCTTATCAATATTTCAGTGCTGGTGCCGGTATCAATTTAGTACTGGTTCCTCTTTACCAATGGAAAATGCTGCTGTACACACTCTAATGGGCCGTTCACATGAATCACATCTCAAAATGGACAATATCTTAAAGGAGACATTTCATGGCCATTTCCACTGATCATAATTCCATTGTTGAGGTCTACGAATAGATTTATATTGTGCAATTTTCCAAACTCACATTGGTTTCTCATACAGCATCTCTGTAAACTACGTGTATTCACTGAATTTCACTCTCTGCCTTTAACGGCTCGTTGTAGCTCCAATAGCTCCAGCCCCCACCCTCCCTGTAAGCAGTGTGTTCCGATTGGTCGGGACGTTGTGAATCGCGCTGAGCTCCGTGGAGGTGTTGATTCCTTGTTTAGCGATACACAGCGAAACACAGCCAAACTCATCCTGAGCACGTACAAACTCACAGCCGAAGTAAAAACAATACGTGTGGCTTGATATTGAGTAAGAAAAAGGTTGAAAAACGCTGTGAGAATGGGTCTGCAGAGAGAATCTTGCCGCGATCCCAACTGTCTGTTATCAGCCTGCAGCCAGGGAGGAGAAATCAGCAGAGCTGCCTGCACTGAGTGTGTGAGGAAGCCCGTGGATTGGTTAATTTGGACCAATCAGCCTGGCTCCCTCCCCTGAAAAGTCGACACAAAAAGTAGTCATCCAGAGCCAGGCGGACGATCCTCGCATCTCAGATCCGAAAAAAAACGCTCATAGGTACAGACCCTAAAGCCCCCTGGAACAAATCTGATCCTGATATTGGGCTTTATAAAAAAAACATTTGATTAATTGATTGGGATAATAGATATAGTTAGATCAGTGAACAAAAAAAATGGAAATGGAAATCAAATTTAATATATCCATTTTTGGTTTTGCCTTTTAGGTTTAGAATGTATTAGAGAAGAAAGAACATAATCCAGTAAATTTTTCAACACTTGGCCCTTGTAGTCCAAGGTTAAAGCAGATTAAGGCAATGTACACTCAGGATTGTGTATACTGTTTGTATACTGTGTGTATACTGTGTGAATACTGAGTGTATACTGAGTGTATACTGTGTATATACTGTGTGTATACTGTCAGGGATGCAAACTCATCAGTTATGAAAAACGTGACAAGGATCCGAGCCCCCCGACCCCACGGAATATCGGCTTAAAAATTAGGAATAACAGAGGATTTTAGCAGTCAGAACAACTAAAGCAGCAGTGGTAATAATAACAGAAACGCCAAAGAGTCACATCTAATAGAAATATATAAAAGCATTTATTTTAATTGTGTAGCAGTCAGTTTATAATTTTGGCAGCACTGTTGAGCATTTTGAAAATCTATTTTCATGCCTCTGTGCAAGGCTTAGTCTTTCTATCTGTATAGCCAGTCGTGTAAAGTAACTACGTTCATAAACTCAAGTACTATACTTGGATACAATTTTGAGATACTTGTACTTTACTTAAGTATTTCAATGTTTTGCTACTTTGTTCTTCTACTCCTCTACAATTCAGAGGTAAAAGGTGTACTTCTATTCCACTACATGTATTTAATACCTTTAGTTACTTCACAGATGTGGCTGAATGATGTGAAATCTAATCAAGTGTTAAATCAGACTTTAGTTCCACCTGGACTAAATTCACAAGCTACCCTGCAGTATACAAAGTCATTCAAACAAACTAGCTGCACCTTTACCATCTTGGAGAACACTTTAATGATCAATCATTATAAAACATATCATATATATTATTCTGAAATGGACCAATCTGCACAATGACTACTTTTACTGTCGCTACTTTAACTATATTTTGATGGTCATACTTTAACTACTTTCACTTGAGGAACATTTTGAATGCAGGACTTTTACTGTAACAGAGTATTCCTACACTCTTGTACTTCTATTTTTGCTCAAGTACAAGATCTGAGTACTTCTACTTTTACTCAAGTACAAGATCTGAGTATTTCTACTTTTACTCAAGTACAAGATCTGAGTACTTTTACTTTTACTCTAGTACAAGATCTGATTACTTCTACTTGTACTCAAGTACTTATACCACTTCAGTTTATAGCCTATGAAAAAAGCTATTAGAAAACGAAGGTTAAAGCTAATGTTAGCAGATAGTGACAATGTATGCTAGTAAGCAGGTCTGTGCCACAGTGACTCCGGACCGCACAGTTACTGTTAATGAACACACCATAGCTGCTGAAGTTAGACCCTCATCCCGGAGCAACAGAGTTCAGCCGACAGACAGGAAGATTCGAGCACACAGCTCACGCTTCATTATAATATATTAAAAAATAACACCATGCGCGTGTTGATGGCACATAACAGCTAGCTTCTGCAGATTACCCCCCATACCCCAAAAATATTGTTATTGCAGATCTACACTAATCACACAAACGACCTATTTTGGATTCAAATGTCGAATTTCGCCGAAAGGTGACAAGTTTTCATCCCTGACTGTATATACTGTATGTATTTTGTGTGTATACTGTGTATATACTGTGTGTATACCCCGCCCAACCTGTTCTGACAAATATCAGGAAGAGGCTCACTTTGTTAAGGGTCTGCTCTCTTTCCTGTTCCACCTCTGCACTCCATGATGTCATATTGTTCTTGGTCTTCTGGGTCACTGTGACCACAATCATACCAGTGGATGGAGCCTCAGGAAACATGGACAGGAAATCTGTCATCACATTATTAGGAAACACATACACATATAACACCATGTAATGTAATGTAGAGAAATGTAATGTAGCACATGACAGAAACAATCTTCTTATTAGCAATAATGTTTTGGCTCTCAGCAGTAAGAAAGAGAAAAATGTGAATTATTTACCTTGTTTTAGTAGTTCAGGGCAGGACTGTATCGCACACTCCAGACTGGAACTGTCGAAGTACTGCTCCGCTCTACCAACACCAGACGGAGCTGTGTCCTCTTTGTCCTGACACACACACACACACACACACACACACACACACACACACACACACACACACACACACACACACACACACACACACACACACACACACACACACACACACACACACACACACACACACACACACACACACACACACACACACACACACACACACACACACACACACACACACACACACACACACACACACACACACACACACACACACACACACACACACACACACACACACACACACACACACACACACACACACACACACACACACACAGTGGGTTTGCACAATTACTATATTTACAAACTGTTGGGAAAATACAGAATGTACTCTTCTAATATCAGAGTAGCACATGATAACAAAGGCCCTACGTAGTTGTGTACGTAACAGGATGTATGATTACCTAGAAGAGCGTCAGGACTGTTATGGGCATATGATAGCTATGTGAAAACGATTAACATGATGATTCAGCCTCTATGGAGATAGACATATGACTGTCATGTTTATTGCTTACGCAGGCCCTAGCTAATCTGAACTAAGGTCAGAATACTGCTTTGAACCTGTATTTTGCATCTTGTGACTGTAACATTCTCTTGTATATAAGCATGTTAAGGACACTATTCTGGGAACTATTTGTCCAACGCAGCTTTGTGTGTGATGACTACTTCCATTCTTGCAAGGATAATAAATACATGTATCCTGATATTGAAGACCAAGCCGGTGACAATTGATATTTTTCGAATAAAAACTATTTATATTAATGTGCTGCTATCTCCAGCTGTGTTCCATTGCGTTTGCACAGCGGCTACTCTGCTTGTGTATCAACTATCCAGCAGCGACTCCATCAGTACAAATAAATACAAAATGTGTTGTGTGAGATCAGCAGGACAATATAAGAAATAAAGGTTTTTTTTGTTTCCATACCACATTTTAAACACAGAATTACTCTATATATTGTCATTAAACGTTAATCCATTCCATATCTCTAATTTCGGTTTATCCACCTTAGTTTTGCACTAGGACCTTCTTTTAGATTAAGCAATCTGGTACTCTGGTGTATCTGTAACACACAAAAATGTTGCCTAAATAGAAAACTTTAATACAAAAAACTGTGGATTTTGCACAGCCAGCTTCTTTCTTTGAAACCTTGTATACAGGTACAAGAACTCTTTTAATATTACACATTGTCAAAAAGAATCAAGAGGGCTTTTTGTCCTATGTTTTATTGAATAATAAGAGTTTACAGTCAAATATCCTGTGCCCTTCATTGTCTTGAGCAGTGATCCAATTGTGTTTGACACAGCTACATAATGGTTAAGTAACAAGTAATGTAGAGTGCAGAGAGAGTTCTAATGTTAGCA
Organism: Notothenia rossii; assembly: GCF_949606895.1. Classification (NCBI taxonomy): domain Eukaryota; kingdom Metazoa; phylum Chordata; class Actinopteri; order Perciformes; family Nototheniidae; genus Notothenia; species Notothenia rossii. Next base: position 52,886,661 of record NC_136904.1, on the reverse strand, counting down.
ATAATACACTTACAGAGAACTCTCCAATGCATTGGGCCAGAATGAAGTCATGTCTCTCACTGCTGGACATTGACGACAGCAGGTCAGGGACCCCCCTGTGTGCCGGGCCATTCCTCTGCTCTGCTAACCCCTCCAGCTGGCAGACAAAGCCCACGTTACCAGGCAGCAGGAAGCGCTGGTCCTGGGGCCCGAAAGGCCCCATGCTCTCATCAGGCCACACTGTCTGCAGTCCTTCAGCATGGATGCACATTGACAGGAAAATAATATTAATGAAAAAACCGGTATCCCAGATAACAAATGTTCTTACGCATTACAAAGCTTAGTTGAATATTCTATTGGTTGGTCAATTTGGACCGTAACAGAAAACCTCAATCAGTGCTGCTGTCATTTCAAGTTGCGTTGCTGTTGCTGCAGTTTGTTGTTAGAGGAAGCAGTAGGATGATTTTCAAATCAAAAGTCTGAGTCAAATTGTTGATTTATTTCGTAAGCAGCAGTGCGGGATAATGTGCAGCGAGCCGAGGAAGAGACCTCACAGCTGTCTAACCCTGTCGGTCCTTTCCTGTTTCAAACATTCATGTTACCACTCAAACCACAACGATCTATGCTATAGTACAGATAATTCTTCTAATTTTCTAATCAGCCTCAGCTAGTTCATGATACAGTACAACACAAAATAAACAAATACCCATGCTGGAGGGATGGATGGCTACATCAGAGCCCGAGGGTCCCGAGGGCCCCGCAGCAGAGGAGGCTCTGGCTGCACACACACGGTGCACCAACACCTGAAACCCCGGCAGGTAGGAGACCTGCGCTCTGCACAGCACCTGCACAAAACACTGCGGTCAACTCAGCCATCTCTCGCGTTTGCTTGGTCAAATCAGCAGCTCTTATCGCGCCTTTACGGTCATCGCTGAGAAGCGGCACTGACGCTAGTACAAGAATGCATGTTTTTTATGCTTTATTTGCAATACAAATTATTTTTACCATAAGTTCTTAATAAAACTGACACTGTTGGACTCTGCTAACAACAATACAATGAAGTACTTTTACTGTGTACTTGTTCAGTTATTCTCTGTCAAACTCCCCTCCTGAGTACAAATTCAAGCCACTTCTGCTATATTTGATGAGGGAAACATTTTTATGAGGGACAAAATGATTTTTAGCCATAAGTTCTTCATAAAATTGGTACCGTTGGACTCAGTAATAGTTGCACTACTACCACAAGTACGATCAAGTACTTTTACAGTTTACTTTTTGAGTAATACTCTGTCCAACTCCCTTTCTGAGTACAATAATTAATGTCACACACCCACCCACCCACCCACACACCCACACAAACGCACACACGCACACACACACACACACACTCACCCGGGCCATCCTGGGCTGCCTGTGTTCCTGCAGTGTTCTGGAGGTGATGTTTCTGTGGGTGGGGGGGACAAAGTTAGAACCTGAACGAAGACAGAGAAAGAACGTGTTCTCTACAAAGTGTGACTGTTGTATCTACAGGGATAAGCATGTACCGCCCCCCCCCCCCCCCCTTACCCTACAGTTACCCCTTTGTCTGTCTCGTAGCTCAGCAGAGTCAATCACAGTGTAGTCGGGAGGAGGGGGGGGGTAATACAGAGCGAATTCAGTCAAAGCTACAACGAGCTACATCCATCCATGCTATTCACCTTGAAGTCGCGCACGCGCTGTAGTGAAGGAGGTTCGTCTTCTTCTTCTTTGAGTGTAATTGGCAGTTCGCAACCAACGATTTAGTGCATTACCGCCACCTATTGGACTAAAAGTAACAAAAAAGTTTATTTAAAACGGAACAACCCCCATCCATCTCCATTATTTCAGTTGCCCTTATTAATTAAAGGTAGGGTAGGTAAGAATGGAGAAACCAGCTCGAGTGCGCTAAAATTCAACTATGGGCATAGTCAGATATGTCTCATAATTATTTGTGTGAACAGAAAATAATTTGTGTGTAAATATGTGATTTGTAAATGTAAAACACCATCCACAAATGCATTTAAAAGATTTTCAAACCATGTAAAACGGATCTGCAACTAGGCTAAATATGTTTCACAAATAAAAAAAAGATCTGTGAATATCTCTAACATTGACAACTTTCGATCAGGCATTTGTGAATCCATTTTCTATTTGTCGACCAAAAATGCGCTTGCGGATCTGAAATCTCTGCTTGTGGATCTGAAATCTCTGCTTGTGGATTGTCTTTTGTTTCTTGAGACATACTTTCCGCCGGTCTCGGCTAAAATCTACTCGTGTCACTCGGTTATTTTTGGAAACCACGTGATGGTCTGCTGATAACGACAATTCCGCATGATTTCAAAGTAAGAGCATGATGGTTTGTTTAATACTCTGTTTTGTATTATAATGAACAGCGGAACGTTAGATGCATTCTTTATCACCATCATCACACCCGCGAAATCTGAATCTGACAAGCGAAATACCGTCCTTTTAAACGCCGCATAATATACAATATACAATATAATAGTGCTTCTTTGTCAATATGACTGACGACCACACTTATGCAGTGCTGAGGTAATGTTAATTCATCATTTAATACCTCCTGCAGTTGATGCAAACAGGTAAGTGGATCATGCAGTCAATTTGGGATTGTATCCTGGGACTTCAGCATTCAGCAGTCCCCTGTTCCTACCTCACCCCTCCCACTGTCCCAACCTTCACCTCGTGAGACATATACACAAATTAAAAGGCATGATTATTACACAGTCAACCCGTAGTCAGAGTGCCTAATAAATGTATATTTTTTTTACATTGCAGATTTGGGCGTTTTTGGTACCATCGCACGTGTGTGTAAGTAGCAAGTATGCTGTATAATCTGCAACAACTGTCAGGTGGTGTTATTGATTATCTTTGCAAAAGAGCCCCCACCAATATTGATTTTGAAAAATATATTTAATTGAAATATGGGAGCAAAAACAAAAGGGTAGAATTGATCATACCATATTATGTTATTATTGCAACTGTTTTTATTATATTGTGTTGTTTTGTTTATATATATATATATATATATATATATATATATATATATATATATATATATACATATATATATATGTATGTGTGTGTGTACAAATGAATTACTATAACGTGTATATGAGTGTGTGTATAAATGAATGAATACATCTTTGTGTATAAATGAATAAATACATGTGTGAGTACATATAAGTGTGTGTTTATATATATATATATATATATATAGATGTTTATAAATGAATAAATGTGTGTATATATATATATAAAATATTATCATTAAATAATGCTGTCAGATAAATGAAGTACACAGTAATAGTCAAGGTTATATTCAATATTCTGCACTTACACCAGCTGATAAGATATTTAAAACGTCTTTTGTTTGTCCTGAAAACTACATTTGAGGATACACACAGGCTATTTATAGATGATAAAACACGAGTAATACAATCTCAGGACGACATTTGAGGATACACACAGGCTATTCTGATAAGATATTTAAAACGTCTTTTGTTTGTCCTGAAAACGACATTTGAGGATACACACAGGCTATTTGTAGATGATAAAACACCAGTAATAATATCTCAGGACTCTTCGATATGGCTTTGATTACAGGATCGTTTACTTTCAGTCAACAAATCCTTCAGAAAGACAAAAAACAACTATTCAATATCCTGCTTTAACGCGACCGCCGAAGATGAAGTCTATGACGCTATCGCGTAGACCTACGTTGATCCTTGCGTAATGCGGAAGTGGGCGTGGTTAAATCTAAACTGGGTTGGAAAAATGATAGACGCGTCCCGCGTGGAGCTGGCAGCGAAGCAGTCCAGAGATAACTCTTTCTTCATTGTTTTTTGTGTATTCAGTCAAGCCAGCGGGTCAAAGTTACAAAGCACTTCACATTTTATTAATCGGCCTAGTTTTACCTTACCATTGCAGTGGTAAGATAAGGTAAGGTAAGCACCGTATTTAGGTTAGCCTTCATAGTAAGGCTACATTAAATGTTATTGTAGTGGCCGTTTGTCCTAAACTTAAACTCAAAATAAGTTAAAACCTTCAAACGGATCACTTCTGGCACCCTGGGCAGGTAATGTACGCAGTGTAGAAAGTCAACCAATTTCCAGGCATGGGTTCTGTCGTTGAGGCTGGTTTTATTGTTTTCTCGGTCACAAACAATTCTTTCTCCTTGTACAAACAATCCTCTCTCGTGCTGGTAAAAAACCATGTGCCCATTACCCAGGTGCAAAAACAGGTGGTCTGCCACTTCCTGCCTATATACACCCTTACCTGTGCTCACCACTACCCCCAGGTGTCTAAACCAAAAATCACACTAAATAAATTAACCCAAATAAAGACTAACATATAAAGCAAAGAAATTAACTAAACAAATTATTATTAACTTAACAGAATATTACCACAAATATATACTTCTAATGTGAGCAAAATCATAATAAACAAATTAAATGACAAACTACAATTACTATATGCAAAAGACTGTGTAGCTCTAACACTCCGGCCCCTAATTGGGCATTTATCACAATTACTAGACTTAAAAAACATGGAGCTACACACTAAACATGCATTCTCAGGCACTGATGTCTTCTCTGGCAAACCTATGAAGGAAAGGTGTTATTGATGGAAAGAGACAGAGAGAGAGGCAAAGAGAAAGATAGAGAGTCCATGCGGTCACAGTGTTGCCTCCAGCAGCAGGCACAGCTTCGTCACAGGCCTCTCCAGGATACTGGTCTTTGTTTGGAGACGCACAGAGCGCACATGGCCATTCACATCTGCTCTGACTTCTAAAACTCTCCCCATCATCCAAGATCCTCTTGGGGCTGTAGCGTCTGCCACAAGAACAACATCTCCAGGTATGAGGTTTCTTCTTAGTGCTGTCCATTTTTGTCTCTGTTGCATCAATGGCAGGTACTCAGAAACCCACCTCTTCCAGAAGAGTTGCGCCATGTACTGTATCTGCTTCCATCTTCTCCTAACATACAAATCATTTCTGTCAAACAGTCCTGGTGGCATAACTGGTTTGTTTTTCAACAACAGAACATGATTCGGAGTAAGGGCTTCCAAGTCATTCGCATCATCTGAGGCCTTTGTGATAGGTCTATCATTCAATATTGCCTCAACTTCACAAAACATTGTTTGGAGTCCTTCATCGTCCAAGGTTTGCTGTTTAAGGACTGAGTTAAGCACATTCTTCACTGAGCGAATCAGGCGCTCCCAAACACCACCTTGATGTGAAGCTGATGGGGTGTTGAATCTCCATTCTATGCCGTCCTGAAGAAGGGCTCCTTGGATTTTGTCATGATTCAGAGCAATCATATTCTCCTTGAGCTCACGGCTAGCTCCAATAAAGTTGGTTCCATTGTCAGACCTGAGAGTGGAGACTGGGCCTCGTCTGCAGATGAATCTTCTCACTGAATTTATACAGGAGTCCGTATCCAGCGTGTGTGCTACTTCCAAGTGTACAGCGCGGCTGGTGATACATGTGAAGAGCACTCCATATCTTTTGAGAAGACCCCTGCCTCTTTTAACTTCAATGGGCCCAAAATAATCAACGACAACATGAGTGAAGGGAGCTTCATCAGGCAACACTCTCTCGACAGGTAAGTCAGACATTTTTTGTTCAAGGAGTCTTCCTCTTTGGCGTCGGCAAACTACACAATCTGATATGACTTTTCTGGCAGCAGAGTTTGCATTTATAATCCAATACTTACGCATTAATCTGGACAATATGTAGTTTCTTCCAGCATGACCTAGCTGCTGATGAATGTGGCGCAGAATCAATGTGGATACATGCAGGTCTTTGGACAGAATAGCAGGACGTTTAGATTCAACTGGCAGCGAGGACTTGCTAAGCCGACCGCCAACTCTGAGGATCTCACCTTCCATCACTGGGTCCAATCTGTACAGGGGACTGTCTTTGGATATGGTTTTCACACCACTCTGCAGCGAGGTGATTTCCTCCTTGAACCGTTGATGTTGCACATACTGGATGATTGTCAGCTCTGCTCTGGTCACATCTTGAGGTATCAGACTCTGTCCTTTAAGTGTAGACTTAAAGCTCTTCATTTGGCTTTTAACCTGTTGTTGACTGAGTTCAGCAGAAGCACAAAGCTCCTTTCTCTTATGTCCCAATAACACAAGAGTCTCCTTGAACTTAAGAAGCCAAGCAACAGCTACTTGCAGTCTCTTCCAAGATGAAAAGTGATGAATCAGGTGGCTCATAGCATTGTCTGTGTCTTTAACAACAGCATTCACAGTCAAGTCCCTTTTCATCTCAGGGTCAGCACCAGGGATCATCTGAACATCTACGTCCAATTTAGGCCATTCATCCTCGGACTTGTAGAGGAAATCAGGTCCCATCATCCATCTCCTTCCATTCAGGAGGTCCTCTGCCCTCATTCCTCTTGACGCCTCATCTGCAGGGTTCTCCTTAGTCCCTACATACCTCCACTGGTCAACATCAGTTGCCTCTCTGATGACTGCAATTCGATTGGCCACAAAAGTATGGAATCGCCGGCTTTCATTGCATATGTATTTCAGGACTGTTGTGCTGTCGGTCCAAAAAACAGATTTCTCCAGCTTAATCTGCAATTCCTTTCGTAGCATGCGGTCTACTCTAACAGCGAGCACTGCAGCTGTGAGCTCCAAACGAGGAATTGTCATTTGCTTCAGTGGAGCAACTCTGGCCTTCCCCAGAGTAAAAGCAACATGCACTTTATTGTCCTTTTCCAGTCTTAAATACGATACAGTTCCATACCCGACCTCACTGGCATCAGAGAAGTGATGAAGCCGAACAGTGACAGGGTTGCTAAAGTCTTTAGGCTTGACACAGCGATCAATCTTGAACTCCGCCACCTTTTGGAGATCTTCCAACCAGCCAGCCCATTGCTTGGAGAGAACATGGGGAATAGCTTCATCCCATCCAAGATTTTTTCTGCACAATTCTTGCAGTAACATCTTAGCCATCATGCTGAATGGAGCAAGGAAGCCTAATGGGTCGTAGAGGGAGCTGACCACTGAAAGAATTCCTCTTCTCGTCTGCGGTCGCTCTTGTAGAGAGGCCTTAAATCCAAATTGGTCCGTTTCAACGTGCCACTGTAGTCCTAATGTACGCTCAACAGGAAGTTGATCTGTATCCAAATCCAGGTCCATCATGTCCTTTGCTCTTTGGTCTTCGCTGACAGAGCGTAGCACTGCACGACTGTTACTGGCCCATTTTGACAGAGTGAATCCTCCTTTGTGCAAGAGTGCAGTTAAATCATGAATCATTTTCCTAGCTTCCTCTTCTGAGGCCACTGAACGGAGGCAGTCATCGACATAAAAGTTGGTTTTCACTGTACTCACAACCTCTGGAGGGAAGTGTTCTGCGTTGTCCTCTGCAGTCCTCCTCAAGCCATAGTTGGCACAGCCTGGCGATGATGCAGCTCCAAATAAATGCACCTTCATGCGGTATTCCTGTGGTGCCTGTGCGGTGTCACCATTTGGCCACCAAAGGAAGCGGAGAAAGTTGGTGTGCTTATCTGAGACATGAACCTGATGAAACATGGATTGGATGTCGGCCACAATTGCAATAGGCTCCTGCCTAAATCGGACAAGAACTCCAATGAGGCTGTTAGTAAGATCAGGGCCTTGCAAAAGCTGGCTGTTGAGTGATGTTCCTTTGTATGAGGCTGCACAGTCAAACACAACTCTGAGCTTGCCCTTCTGAGGATGATACACCCCATGGTGAGGGATGTACCAAACGTTCCCATTGTTCTGTGTCAGCTGGTCAAGAGGCACTGGTTCAGCATGTTGCTGTGTTATCATTTCACTTAGGAACGTAGTATATTCTTCCTTAGACAGACTGTTCCTATCAAACTTTCTTTTCAGGCTACCCAAGCGCTGTTCTGTAACATAACGATTATCTGGCAGAGTTACATTTTCTTTTCTGAATGGCAGGTCAATGCAATAATGGCCTCCAATTAGTTTTGCTGTGCTACTAACAATATCCATGAACTTAATGTCTTCTCTGGACATTTCCAACTGCTCTTCTGACGACCTCTCATTGAAGTCATGGTTATATTGTTGTACAAGCATTTCTTGCAGGTGTTCAACAGAGATATGGTTTGCTGATACGGAAGAATAGCCACTCTTACTTCTGCAGCCTCCACCATGAAGAGGACCATTAAGGACCCAGCCAACTCTGGTTCTGACAGCATAAGGCCCTTCATTCTGGCTGTTTATCACCTCCCACGGCTCCAAGACCTTCGGGGCGTCAGTTCCAATAAGCAGGGCAACACTTGCATGAATGTCATAGAGTTTTACATCCTTCAAATACAGCCATGGATCAAGATCTGCTTGTCGTGGAATGTTAAGAGTAGACACAGGCATAGTTCTTTGAGTTAAAACATCAGGAAGCTCTATAAAATCTTCAGCACCCATACCAGACACTTCAAGACCCGACAAAACGTGAGTATCCACAACTTTTCGTTGTCCCATTGTTTTTAACAGGATGCTTGTCTTCTTACCCCGCAAATCCAGTCTTTTTGCCATGGCTTCAGTACAAAATGTGCCGGAACTGCCCGGATCCAAGAAAGCATATGTATGCATGGTCTTGTTTGTCAGTTTACTTCTGACCTTTACTGCAACAATTGAAAAGGTGGAATCATCTTCCACACCGGCCCCAATGTGGCCACACGTCTGAGAGGTTACATTTGGCTCATTTGGAGGACTCAGAGAAGGTTTGGCTTGTTTTTCGGATGTGCCTTTATCCGGTCTTTCAATGTGGAGGACTCCAGGGTGTTTCTGGTGACATACATAACAATCCAATCGACTCCTGCAGTCTTTGCTTGTATGGCCTACCTTCAGGCAACCGAAACAAATGCCCTTGTCCTTGATGAAGCTGATCTTTTCCCGCTGTACTTTGGCCTTAAACTGCCAGCACTGATCCAGTGTGTGGCTCCTCTGCAGGCAGAACAGACAGCAATGAGTGGAGGTGATTTTATTAGTATATCCTGCAGGCCGTGCCATAGCGTCTTCCCTCATAGGAGTGACATTTGTAGCGTAGCTGCTTCCCTTCCTTCTGTCTCCTGGCTGGCTGCTTTTGATGACTTTGGGGATATTATGTTGAGAGTCTTGGATGTTTCCAAAAACTGGATCTGAGGCAACTTTCACTTGTTTCTCAATACAATTTACGAGATCGATGAATGTAGCCCTCTCCCCCCTTCTTTCCTTCAGATCACATGCAACATTCCTCCATTTTTCTCTCAGTTTGTAAGGAAGTTTTAAAATGATGCTTCTCATGTTAGATGGTAAGTCCAGTTCCCTCATATACCTCACTTGTTCTGTTAGATTTGTACATCCTCGGAGAAACAGAGCGAATGATTGTAATCCTTTGACATCTTCACTTTTAATAGGGGTCCAGTTAAATATTTTCTCCATATAAGCATATGCAACTTTATGTTCATCTCCAAAGTGCTGTGCGAGAAGACTTTTGGCTCTTTGATAGCCTTGATCTGGAGGTAGATGCTGACAACTATGCACAAGGTCTTTAGGCTGCCCCCTAGTGTACTGCTCCAGGAAGTGCAAACAGTCGCTCTGATTGTTGGTTTTCTTCTCTACTGCATTTTCGAAAGCTCTAATGAAGGAGTCATATTGAATAGGGTCTCCATCAAAAACAGGGAGATTTCTTGTAGGGAGAGCAGAGTACATATTTTGCTGAACCAACAATGCAGTGATTTCGTTTTGTTTGTGCATAATGCTCATCATGTCATTCTGATTGTTACCAGCAGTCTGTCTTTCTAGATATGGAGCTTCTGGCTTAGCAGGCCTTTCATCCATTTGTGCAACATATGCAGATCTTTCTTTTTGCCTTACAACTAGTGCAGGATCAAGGGGGGCTCGGACATGATTTTCATGTGGGACAAAAGTGTTGGCTTGGGGATTTAAACTGATGGACCTTTGAGCTTTGCTTCTCTCCAAATAGGAGTTCATTCCATCAGATCGAGCCGACCCACACCGTGAAGAGTTCCTTTCTAAAACTTTAATCTTTGCATTAGTTGCTGCTAAATCAGTTTCAAGCGCCAATTGCTCCTTTTCCCTACGGAGCCTTTTCTCTTCCCTGCGGAGACTTTCCTCTTCCCTGCGGAGACTTTCCTCTTGTGCTTCAATGTGATGCATCTTTTTTAAACCTTCAGAGCGTTTGAGAAGAACTGCTTTTTCGGCCTCCGCCTTAATGCGCGCTGTGGATGTTGCAGACCTCTTTGATACACCAGTTGCACGTGATTTTACAGAACTTCCTTTTACACTTGAGATGTTAGAAATACTATCCTCAGGTCTTATTTCATCAACACATTCTACGTCGGAAGGTTGAGGTTCAATTGGCTTCGAATATGGACGACCGATTTTAGACAGCCACTGCTTTACCTCTTCAATAAATTCACAACATGATTTCATCTTTTTCTCAAAGTTCGTAGTTTTTGCCTGAAGTGTTTGATCATTTTCTGGTAGAGGCATTTCCATAAACACTTCGTGCAAACTGCATGCATCTTCGTAACACTTAATGAACAAAGCGAGCTGAGCGTTTACTGCATCGGCATTGTCGTTTAATTCTAGTAGAGGACGTATTTTATCCATTAGCTTTTTAGCCTGCTTAGTTTTTGCAGTGCGTTTCTCTTGACAATTTTGCATGTAAAAGCATATTCCTTTTGCGGTCAGTTTAATTGACCGTCTTGATGCTGGCCTTTCCTCATCGGATGCCGCTGACTCGTCACTCATCTTATACACTTGCGGATAACACTGCGGTCCCGCAATCAGGCAATAAGTCGAGCAAAAGGTGGCAACACTATCGAAAACAACTTGGTTTAAAACGAACAGTTCTTTTTCATCCACATAAGTCACAAGCTGGGCCTACACAAGGCTTTATCTTCTCATGAATGAAGGCCGTCTCTTGCGTCAATAATCCAACAAAGCGCACAGCGAATTAAAGCAGTCCAAGTTTATAACTGAGTCTTTTCATAAAATACTGATTTTCACCATCTTCCTATATGGCGTTTTAAAACAGTGTACATACCATGTGGAGATTTCTTAGATCTGGACCAGGTCTTTGTCTCTCAACAGCAGATGCTCCATGAAAAATGATTAAAACAATCCAAGTTCCTTTCCCATCGGAAAGCCCACTCCAATAGCAGGTCCGCAGGATCGTATTCCAAGGAAAGTTCTTCTTTCTTTAATCCATGAGCGGGTTTTTTACTTGATGTAGTGGCCGTTTGTCCTAAACTTAAACTCAAAATAAGTTAAAACCTTCAAACGGATCACTTCTGGCACCCTGGGCAGGTAATGTACGCAGTGTAGAAAGTCAACCAATTTCCAGGCATGGGTTCTGTCGTTGAGGCTGGTTTTATTGTTTTCTCGGTCACAAACAATTCTTTCTCCTTGTACAAACAATCCTCTCTCGTGCTGGTAAAAAACCATGTGCCCATTACCCAGGTGCAAAAACAGGTGGTCTGCCACTTCCTGCCTATATACACCCTTACCTGTGCTCACCACTACCCCCAGGTGTCTAAACCAAAAATCACACTAAATAAATTAACCCAAATAAAGACTAACATATAAAGCAAAGAAATTAACTAAACAAATTATTATTAACTTAACAGAATATTACCACAAATATATACTTCTAATGTGAGCAAAATCATAATAAACAAATTAAATGACAAACTACAATTACTATATGCAAAAGACTGTGTAGCTCTAACAGTTATAATAGGCTATTCATCGTGTCCATATATATGTATATATTCCTGTCTATTGCTTTTATTTGTATTTAATGTTATCATAAATGCATAGGACTTGTTTCCACACATTTCACAATTTGGGATGAATGAAGTAGGCCTATCTAACGATCTATATATCTGTCTGTCTGTCTGTCTGTCTGTTTGTCTGTCTGTCTGTCTGTCTGTCTGTCTGTCTGTCTGTCTGTCCATCCGTCCCTCTCTCTCTCTCTCTCTCTCTCTCTCTCTCTCTCTCTCTCTCTCTCTCTCTCTCTATCTATCTATTTATCTATCTAGGGGCGGCGCCAGGCGGTAGCTTACAGTTGCTACAGCAACCCCGGCCCTAGCAACTGCTAAGCAACCCCAATAAATGTATGGGGTTTTTATATGTGAAATTCATAATTTGAAAAATGGTTGATTCGAAAATAATATACTAAAGTAGTAGGCCTACAACTTGCCTACTTCTGGGTGAGTATAGAGAGAGAGAGAGAGAGAGAGAGAGAGAGAGAGAGAGAGAGAGATTGTTGCTCACCAATTCTTCTAACCAATATTAGAAACTGTTTCTAGAACTAAGCGAAAGGAAAGTCCTCTCCTGTCAGATAACTCCAGCTCAGTGAGGTAAAGGACGCTCTCAGTGTTTAGATAGTTAACTTTAGTCTAAGTTATCTCAGTGGGTCTCCAAACAGTTTGATCACCATTTATGTAAACAAGTATTTCCGAGGCACACCTTCAGATCATTATAGTTAGGCTATAAAACAATAAGAGAATAAATGAAAAACAGATATGAAATACTATATGACAGTAAAACAAGAATACAGTTTAAAAGGGGAGTGATTAGTAAAATATCCATAAAGAAAAAGAACATCTGTTTACAGTTCTATTTCATATGGGTGTTGAGAGATGTATCCATAGATCTCTTAATTTTGCTCTCAAAAGTGGACCAGATTGATGCATTTAACTTCAATAATAATTGAAAAAAAATCTTCTCCTATATGCTGTGAGCTGATTATCGAGCCTTCATTGTAACAGTTGCGGGTGTAGCTAGGCGTGTGGGGAGTGTTGTAGTAGAAAATGTCACTGTAGCCCATAGCATTAATGGGAAACCCTACATCAGGCATCCTCAAATTCCGGACTCCGGTCCGGATCCGGACCGAACCACAACTGTCTCTGGACTCTGAGCAAATTATACTTTTCATATGTGTTATCTGCGAGACATCGCCACAACGCAACGAGTCAAAATGTTCCGCTATGTCTACTACAAACAGCGCTCTGCATGTCCGACTGTTCCACTGTCAACGCATTGGTCCAATCACATTCAGCATCCCGTCAGCGTTTCTTTCCCCCACCAACAGTCTGCGAATCAGAGGCAGAGTAGGGCGGGTCTTCGCGGAATGCGGGTGGGAAAAATGCGTGTGTTTAAAAAAAAAAAAGTCAGAGCGAGAGTTAACAGCTCATCTAGTTGCATCTGTACTGTAGCTAGTAGCCTAGTTTCACCTACTGGGGTGGCATGGGGGGGCAACTGCTACCCTCAAAATAGGCCTTGCCACCCCAGTTGGCAGCTTTGTTTTGAAAGAAAAGTTTATGAGAGAAAGTCTCTAATGTCCGAGTGCAAGTGAATGCAGCACAAGACGCACACCTTGTAACCCCTCCCCCGGACCTGGCGAGAGCGTGGAAATATGATTGGCGGCGATTTCATTTGAACGGTACGGCGCAAAACGAGAAGCATTCGGACCCAAGTACTGAAGGAATTAGGTATTTGCGGTCTACAATGACAGAGAAGAGAATGTCAGGTTGGCTGTACTCAGCATTGAATCAAAACGCACTAAAGCTGTTGATCTTAATACGTGAGGCGTTTTGCTGAACAAGATGGTAATCGCTGCATTCAGCTGTAATAGACATGTCAACTTGATGCTCTGCTCATGGATGAGCATACAAAACTGTTAAGATGATGACCTTACGTGTGTAAATATATGTTTTTCTTTGTGGGGGTCTGCCCCCAAAGAACTGCTTTAAGTCCTGAGAAAGTCAAATAAGACGGTGTGTAAAACTACACTGAAAAGAAAAGAAAAGAAAGTAACCACTTTGATTGAACTAGGCCAGTAGGTAAGGGCTTTCCACTGGATAATAACTGAAGTATAAAAGAATGCATGACTGAAGTGATGGAGACCATGTTTGAAGGCAAACTAAAAGAGGAAATAACAGGTCAAATCAAGCAAATCCCCATCTCAGATTCCACAGCAACCAGAAGAACATAAATACTGGCTGGTGATTTGATGAATCAGCTTTGTGATGGAATACAAAATGCACAGTGCATTTCCTAAGCGGTGGATGAGTCCACTGACACCACTGACAATGCTCAGTTGCTGGTGATTGTGAGTTTTTATGATGAGGCAAAGGGGGAGTTTGTTGAAGACACACAAGGGGGCAAGACATTTATAAAGCAATAATGGGAATGCTGAATGAAAGAGGGTGCAGCTGCCTTTATTCATAACTGTGTAGCTCTTACACGCGACTCTGAGGGATCGAGCACAGACACAATAACAATGAAAACTGCTGCATACAGATTATTTTTGTTTTTGTTTTAAGAATCTTGTTGTAATTGTTTAAAAGCTTGAATGACCGTAATAAACGGACCTTTGTCTTATTGAAAAAAAAATGTTCGACCTTTAAGATTTGTATTTGAGTACCCCTGCCCTACATGTTTGAATATCTATCTATCTATCTATCTGTAGGTAGGTAGGTAGGTAGGTAGGTAGGTAGGTAGGTAGGTAGGTAGGTAGGTAGGTAGACGGATAGATAGATAGATGGATATATAGATAGATAGATAGATGGATATATAGATAGATAGATTCTTCATTAATCCCAAATGTTGACATGTGTGGAAAAAATAACATTAAATACAAATCAAATCAAGTTTTATTTATATAGTACATTTAAAAAAAAAAATTGGTCGAGCCAAAGTGCTGTACATATAATAAAAAATAACCTACAGTAAAGACACTTTACAGCAAATACAAGAGTACAGTTTGTGCAGAATATCAGTATGAGCAAACAACACCCTCTGTCCTTAGACCCTCACATCGTACAAGGAAAAACTTCCGGAGAAAAACCCACAGTTTAAAGGGGAACATGGGAGAAACCTCAGGGAGAGCAACAGAGAAGGGATCCCTCTCCCAGGACGGACAGACGTGGAATATATGCCGTGTGTAAATCGAAGAGATAATACATTTTACAGCGTAAATAGACCAAAATGTTTGGAAATGCATGTGTCTATAATAAGAAGATGAATCCATGAAGATGTCAAAAAACAATCCAATGGGAGCCATCAGGGAAGCAGCATGAGGAGACCCAGGCAGGACCGCAGAGACAGGCCCAGCCACGACCCGAAGTCCACGACTTAATCCAGAACTCAGGATAGGGGATCCAGGGCACAGGACCACAGCAAGAGGATAAGCCTTGACTCCGGATCCCGTCGTAGATATAGACACAAAACAAGAATATTTGGGGGAGGCTGGGTTAATCGGAACAAGAGAATACACAGACACAGACAGACAGAAGAAAGAACAAGCACTCCCTTAGGATAGGTTGAGGGAAAAGGGAAGCAAGTAAGAGAGTAAGAAACATAGATGGAGAGGCACACGCAGGGAGCAAGGTCCCCACTGGAGCCTTAGTTGGAATTGATGAGAGGTAAGGAGGTAAGGTAAATACGGTCATAACACTCCCCGGCCTGGATAAGCCACTTTGCAAACCTGTTTCCCTCTAATAAAACCTTGAGAGGTCAGAGAGGGAAAAGGTTTTGGATAAAGAGAAAATAGAAAAAATAGATTACAGGAGTAGAGAGTATGAGAAGTAGAGAGAGAGAAAAGATTTAGAAGAATGAGTAGTAGTAATAACCTTAGTTTTAAATATAAGATCCAAAGTTTTTAGGATTTGAGTGAAAGAGCAAGAACCAAAATGTAGGTGAAGACGCACAGCGTATCTACGTCAATGCACTCTTATTAGATTATTTTATCAGCTATAAGCTTTATCAAAAAGGAAGGTCGTAAGTGTACTCTTAAAACGGGTAGGCTGTCAGCCGCCCGAACACAAACTGGAAGCTGATTCCACAAAAGTGGAGCTTGATAAGAAAAGGCTAGAATGAAAAGCAATAGACAGGAATATATACATATACAGTAGAAAGGACACAATGAATATTATAACATTTAATGTAGCCTTACTATGAAGGCTCACCTAAATACGTTGCTTTTCTATAGATTACCTTACCACTGCACTGGTAAGGTAAAACTAGTCCGATTAATAGGATGTGAAGTGCTTTGCAACTTTGACCCGCTTGACTGGATGCACAAAAAACAATGAAGAAAGTTGAACCAATAAACTAACACAAACTAACTGTATCACTATAACATACATAAAGACATCTCGACCCCTCCATTCTCGCAAATTTTAGGCCCATTTCCCAGCTACCTTTTTTATCTAAAGCCCTGGAGTGAGTAGTCTACCACGCATGGCATCCATGAAAAGTTTCATTCTGGCTTCAAACCTATGCACAGTACTGAAACAGCCCTAGTAGCAATATTCATCCCGCTTTCGTCTCATTAGTATGCATAAAAAAGTGACAGGTCACACCTCCCCCCATTATGCAAATGAGCCAAGTCCCGCCTCCCCTTTGATCGAGGTGTGAGATCTCAAGTAGGTGTGATATCCCAAGTAGGTGTGAGATCCGTCGATAGGAGGGGGTTGATGTGTATTCACAGGTGTGAAAAGCCCCCACTGTTGCGCCTTATGGTGTATCATAAAAAATGTTTCAATCACATTAGTATGCATAAAAAGTGACAGGTGGGCCCGCCCCCAAGTCTATTAAAACAAAAATGCCGCTTCCATCACATTAGTATGCATAAAAGTGACAGAAGGGCCCGCCCCAATTATGTGATGTCAGAAGACCGAGGGGGTGGAGTGAGATAAAAAAAAAGAACCCCGTGCAGATGAAAAGCCAGTCATTTCCAATCATCAAGTCATCTTTCCAAAGGATTCTGGGAGATCACGTGATGACACCGGCGAGCTGAGCGGAGTAGTCGGGTGCAGGCGGTAATCAGACTTAACTATTGTTGTGTATTAGTAGAAAGAAATTAATGAAACAAGGGACAGAGGATACGGGTACTCAACTCTTTACTGTTCGTCATGCTTAACTGCCACAGCATCAACTCCCGGGCTTACTCTTCTTCTCTCAACATTGTATGTATACTCTGGTTACACTGCGCCCCCTATTGGCAGGAGTATATTAGAACACAACATTTCCCCCCTTCTTAAAAAGAGTTACTTCTCCCCTTGAACAGCATGCATAACATTAGCATTTTAAACAGACACTTACGTAGTAACCATGAAACCATCTGTAATGATAATAACTTCACATATCACAATATGCAGAACATTTTCAAACATTAATTCAACCACAGTTTAAGTGACATAGTCCTCAATCCAAACAGGCTGCTTTCTGATTCGCTGGTTCCTGCTCTGAGCACCATGCACTGTAGCTGGCTCAGCAGGCCTCACTTCTTCTGATGGAGGAGTGAATGTTTCTGGAAGCACCGACAGGTGTGAAGCATCCCAGGTTTTTCCATTATCAAGTGTGTAACTGTGAGGTCCTTTCTGCTTGGTCACTTTCAGAGGCTCACTGAACTTTGGCTTTCCCTTTTTGACATGCAGCGGGTTTCTCACACGCACCAGGCTTCCCGGATGTATTTTGGGAATCTTGGCATTTCTTTTTGCATCAGAATATGTTTTCATGTGCCACTGTTTCTTTTCCACTCTGTCTCTCAGTTCCTGATCCTGAGTATCCGTAAGCTGTGGCAGGATTGAGAGTTTGGTTTGCATTTTTCTTCCATACATGAGCTGGAACGGAGATGTCCCTGTAGTGGCGTGAGGTGTAGCTCTGTAGACCTGAAGAAACTCAGCAACGTGAGCTTTCCACGGAGCGTTCTCTCTCTGTGCCGTGAGAATGCTTTCCTTCAGCACTCTATTTAGCCTCTCCACCGCTCCATTTCCTTCTGGATGGTAGATTGTAGTCCTGATGTGTTGGATGTCTCTTTCTTCTAGGAAAAAGGCGAGTTCTGAGGATGTGAATTGTGGACCGTTATCTGTCACCACAGACACAGGGTTCCCTTTTTGGCTGAACACTGATCTCATGAAGGTGATCACTGTTGCAGTAGTGCATCTTGGGGCAAAACACACTTCTGGCCATTTTGAATAGTAGTCAGTCATAGTAATAGCAAACTTACAGTCCACCGGACCAGTCTCAAATGGGCCCACGATGTCGAGGGCAAGCTTTTGCCATGGCCCCTGAGGCAGAGGGACTGGTGTCATAGGTGCAGGGTTAGTTTTAGCTGTTTTATCATTCATCTGGCAGGACACACAGGCGGCGATAACCAATTGTACCAGTGCATCCATTTTAGGCCACCAATACAAGTCTCTGAGTCTCTGTTTTGTGCGTACAATGCCTTGGTGGCTCTCGTGTGCTAAGGATACCATGTGTGAGTGTAGCTTTACTGGAACAACTAACCTGTGACTCCCTCTCAGAATGAGTTGTTCATGTGCAGAAAGTTCATTTCTCACCTGGTAGTACGGCAACATGTTAGCAGGCAGGCCTTTGGATGAAGCTGGCCACCCGTCTGTCATGTAGTTGCGTAGCTGACGTAACTCTGGACAGGAAGTGCAGGCATCTGTGAAGTCAGACGAGGGAACAGCAGTCAGCAGGGCAGAGACAGCAGCAACCATCTCTGGTTCCGTGTCTGAGGTGCAGTCCTGTCCGTGTGGCAGTGGCAGGCGGGAAAGGCAATCTGCTGCATGGTTCTGAGCACCGGGTCTGTAGACAATATCATAGTTGAAGCAGAGTAGCCTGGCCGACCAGCGTGCTACTCTCATACCAGCTCTCCCCATGCCTTTTGTAGCCAAGAGTGTGGTCAAAGCTTGGTGATCAGTCCTTAAGGTGAACTTTGTTCCCCACAAGTAGGTTCTCCAACGCTCTGCAGCCCACACACAGGCCAAAGCTTCTTTTTCTACCACAGAGTACTTTCTCTCTGCAGCACTAAGAGAGCACGAAGCAAATGCCACTGTTCTTTCAGTGTTGTCACGATGTATCTGTGTCAGCACCCCACCTATGCCATAGTCTGAGGCATCTGTAGACACTATGGTGGGCCGTGACGGGTCAAAAAGAGCGAGTGATGAACTGTCTGCGATGAGTAGTTTAACCTGCTGAAAACTACTCTGTGCCTCATCAGTCCATGTGAATGTAGCTCTGCGTAGCACATCTCTCATTGGTTCCACCACAGTTGCATAGTTCTGTATGAACTTGGAGTACCACGATGTTAGGCCAAGAAAATACCTGAGAGTCACTGGATCACTGGGTGATGGAGCATCCCGAATAGCTGCAATGTGGTCATCATTTGGCAGCAGACCTTGCTTGCTTATGCTGTGTCCTAGATACGTTAGTTTGTCCTGGTAGAATTTGCATTTATCTGTGTTGAGACTTAGTCCAGCTTCCTGCAGTCGGTACAGTACTGCTTTCAGGCGGGTTTCATGCTCAGCACGGCATGAGGAGTAAATGATGATATCATCCAGATATGCCTGCACTCCAGTTAAATCTTTCAGCACCATGGACATCATCTTCTGAAATGCTGAGGGTGCTGATGCTAGCCCATAGCAAACTCGCTTGTACCTGAAAAGTCCCTCGTGAGTAATGAAAGCAGTCAGATCTCTGCTGTCCTCATGCAGTGGAAGCTGGTAGTATGCATTAGCCAGGTCGAGGGTTGAGAATATGGTAGCTCCTCTGAGTTCTGAGAAGAGCTCCTCCATGTGTGGAATGGGGTAGCAATCCATTATGACGGCCTTGTTAGGCTCCCTGAGTTCTGTACACATCCTTATTTTAGATGAGTTCTTTCGTTGAGTCACAACGATCGGTGATACCCAGGGAGAGGCATCTATTTTTTCAATGATGTCAGCATCAAGAAGGCGCTTTAACTCTGCAGAAACAGCATGTCTGACTGAGAATGGAAGCCTTCTCAATTTTTGCTGCACAGGCTTCACCTCATCTTTCACTCTTACTTTGTGTACTACGTTCCTAACACAGCCCATAGGTAAAACTGTATTAACAGGTGCAGATGCAGTAGGTGTCGGTGTAGTAGGAGTTGCAGGTGGGGTTGTTATCTCTCTGACTGTGTGCTCTGACTTCAGTACCACTCTGTTTCTCATGATGACCATTTCCAGTGCCTCAAACAGGTCCAGGCCCAGCAGTATTGAACCTGACTTCACAATGAAAAGGGTAGCTGAGGCAGTATTTCCGTCATGGAATGCACGTAAATGCAGTTTCCCTAGTACTGGGATTCTCTGTCTTGAGTATGTGACTAGAGGAACCTTTGTAGGTTTCAGTGGTATGTGACTGAAATAGGTCTCGTACACATGAGCCGGCAGCAGTGACACTGAAGAACCAGTATCTACTATCATCTCAAATGACTGGTTAGCAGGAGAAAGTCCCAAATCTACAGTGCACATTATTTTCTTCTCTTTTGGGGCAGAATTATTCAGCAATAAAACAGTCAGTTCTGGAATAACGACCTCCCTCACTTCACGTTTTTGTTCTGAACGACACACTTTGGCAAAATGCCCAGTTTTTCCACAGGATTTGCATATTTTGTTTGTAGCAGGGCATTGTGTGGAATTGGCCATATGTTTATCTGAATCACATCTGTAACATCTTCGTGCTTGCTCAGACTTTCTCTCACCTTGCCTTTGTTTACTTGCAGCGGGACGTTTTTGTTCCCATTTTGGCGCGCTGATCTCTCTCACAGGCACTTCACTGTTGGAGAACTCGGCCACGTTGCGCGCCGCCATTTCCACCTGATTTGCAATCTGAATGGCTTTATCCAGTGTCAGTTTGTCTTCTAGCAGCAAGCGTTCACGTATGCGTCCACTGTAGGCTTTTTCCACGATCTGATCACGCAGCATATCCTGTTCTGCATTTCCAAATTCGCAAAAAACGAGCATTTCACGTAGCGCAGAGACGTACTGTGCAATTGTTTCATCATGTCTCTGAGCTCGTTGGCGGAACCTGTGTCTCTCCGCAATTACGTTTACCTTCGGCACGAAATGCGCCCGTAGTGCAGCCACGGCATGGTTGTATGTAGTTCCCGTTTCAGTCAATGTGTAGAATATCCTCTGTGCTTCGGTTCTGACGCTGTGTAGCAGCGTTGCACGTATACGGGTATCCGGCCACTTGGCTCCTTCCACGTCGATCACTAGCAGATAGTTTTCGAACATTTTTAGCCATGTTCCAAATGGCATAGTAGGTTCTCCCGGACACTGAAGAAAGGTGGGAGGTAAAGGAGTAGAAGCCACGGCCATCCTCGTCGCCAATTTGTTGTGTATTAGTAGAAAGAAATTAATGAAACAAGGGACAGAGGATACGGGTACTCAACTCTTTACTGTTCGTCATGCTTAACTGCCACAGCATCAGGGGCGGATCTAGAAAAATATTCATGGGGTGGCAAGAGGGTGGCAGGAGATTTTGAGGGGTGGCATCCCCTGACAGAAGTATATGCTGATTTAATCGCAGTCATGTCAATTAATGTTAACATGGAAAGCCACAATATTTATTTTAACTCAATAACATTTGGTGCCATTATTGTGGCACATCAGTAAAGCCTTAAATATAAATACATAAGGTGGCAGACTTAATTTAATGAATTTTAACTGAACAATAACTGAATGAGTTTGTCTCACTCTTAGACCAGCATGCGTACCAAGTCTATGCAGACTGCTGCAATAAGTATATTAATTAACTGTCTTGTCGATTTTTCTCTAAATTAGTATGATACTATTAACAATCATATTATTCCTATCAGCTGTCAATCACTGTTATGATTCACATATTCAGTGTTATTATTAAATAAACTATATTTTTTGGAGGAGTTAATGATGAATGTTCCTCAACATGCTTGCATGTGCTCAAGGTGCTTGCTCACCCTCCTTCAAAATTTGAAAGACAAGTAATTACTATCATATATCAAAAGAATCAAAGGAACAGTTCAGCGCCCACAAAGAAAAAAAAATATTTAAACACGTAAGGTCATCATCTTAACAGTTTATTATGCTCATCGAGTCATCCGTGAGCAGAGCATCAAGTTGGCATGCCTATAACAGCTGAATGTGGCGATTACCATCTTGTTCAGCAAAACGCCTCACAAACTTATTAAGATTTAAAGCTATGGTGCGTTTTGATTCAATGCTGAGTACAGCCTGAAGAACATATCGAGGATTAAAAAACTAATGTCACAACAGGACTTAGAAAAGCTTGTCCATGCTTTTATCTTTAGTAGACTGGACTACTGCAATAGTGTATTCACAGGGCTGACAAAAAAATCCATCAGAAAGCTGCAGCTGATTCAGAACGCAGCTG
Organism: Notothenia rossii; assembly: GCF_949606895.1. Classification (NCBI taxonomy): domain Eukaryota; kingdom Metazoa; phylum Chordata; class Actinopteri; order Perciformes; family Nototheniidae; genus Notothenia; species Notothenia rossii. The sequence continues at coordinate 52,864,443 of NC_136904.1, read as the reverse complement.
CACATGTCCTCACTAATATACTAATATACAGTCTATGGTCCTCACTAACATTAAAAGAGTGGATCACATCAGTCCGGTTCTGAAATATTTACATTGGCTTCCAGTCGGCCAAAGAATTGAATTTAAAGTACTATTGCTAGTTTTGAAATCAATAAATGGCTTAGGACCAAAGTATATTGTTGAACTCCTGCATAATTACGAGCCATCAAGGTGCCTCAGGTCTTCTGGGACGGGTTTGCTATCGGTTCCGAGAGTAAAAACAAAACATTGAGAGGCAGCATTTAGCTTTTATGCCCCGACAATCTGAAACGCTTACTATTTTTAAATCGAGACTAAAAGCCGCTAAAAACATATCTCTTTGGCTGCTTTTAATTTAGCTGCTCATATTCACACTACAGTAGGCCTATGCCTTTTAACGATGTATTGTATACCTGTGGTGTTTATTTTTATTATTTTATTATCTTTGCTTTGTAATGCCTGTTGTAAAATGCCATTATATGTGTTTTTACTGTATCTATTCCTAAAAAGTATTTTAATTTGTTTTGTAAAGCACTTTGAATTGTCGCGTACAGAAAAGTGCTATATAAATACACTTGCCTTGCCTTGCCTTGCCTTGCAGCCAAACTTGACAGGCTCTTCTCTGTCATTGTAGACCGCAAATACCTCATTCCTTCCATCTACTTGGATCCGAAATGCTTCTGGTTTTGCGCTGTCCCCCTGTTCAAATGAAATCGCCACCATTCACATTTCCAGGCTTGCGCCAGGAACAGGGGAGGGGTTACAAGTGCTGCATTCACTTGCACTAGGACATTAGAGATTTTCTCTCATAAATGTCAGATGAGCCACAACTTTTCTTTCAAAACAAAGCTGCCAACTGGGGTGGCAGCTGGGGTGGCAAGGCATTTTTCTGAGGTGGCAGCTGCCACCCCGTGCCACCCCGTAGAACCGCCACTGCACAGCATCAACTCCCGGGCTTACTCTTCTTCTCTGAACATTGTATGTATACTCTGGTTACACTGCGCCCCCTATTGGCAGGAGTATATTAGAACACAACAACTATGATTTAACCAAAACTGAAAGTCTCAAAGTGTAATGCGCAGTCAGTTCTATTAGTGTGTAAAAACATCTGCGTCTAAATGCCCGGCAGTAATTTGACCAGAGCTAGAGCAAAGAAAGACAGCGGCCTCATGGCGGAAATGTTTGGTGAAGAGGAACACGTCCCCAAGTGGGCTAGCCAATTGCTTATCGAAATACAAAGCGTTAAAGAAACCTGTAACGTAAGGTTTGACAATCTGGACAAGGCTATTGTTCAATTAAAGAAAGACTCTAAGGCCACTTCTCAAAGAATAAACAACGCAGAGAAGCACATTAGCGAGATAGAGGATCAAGCCAATTCCCAAGGGAAGACAATGGGTGATTTGTCCAAAAATGTCAAAGCCCTCCAGGGTAAAATGCTGGATCTGGAAGCTAGAAGTCGGAGAAATAATCTCATCCTAGCCGGCCTCCCCGAGGGTAAAGAAGCCGGTGGCATCTCCTCACTACTGGATAAAATTCTCAGACACTTTCTGAAGCTGAGTGACACAATCCCCGCACCTGAGATAGAGCGTGCCCACCGCGCTCTGCGTCCCATCCCGGACCCTGGGCACCCTCCGCGGCATATCATCATACGTTTTCTCAGATGGAGCGATAAGAACGAGGTGTTTAAGACGCTGGCGTCTGCTAAAGGAAAGCTGACATGGGACGGACATGATCTTCGCATGTTTCAGGATTTCCCAATGGAGATACAGCGCCAGCGGGATTCATACAGAGAGCTCCGTAGCATACTGCGCAAAGAAGACTTACGGCACGGCATCCTGTACCCTGCCAGACTCATCGTAACCATCAACGGGGAGACTTTCATATTCAAAGATCCCAAGGAAGCTGAGAAAGTTCTAAAAGAAAAGAGACCTGATCTATTTGGGATGTGACATTACCACAAGACTGTGAGTTGGCCTACGCCCCCACCGCGCACGCACACACGCGCGCACGCACACACACACACACACACACACACACACACACACACACACAATCATTTACACTGACGCATGCCCGCACATACACTGACTCACAGTTGCACACACCCTCATTAGGATTCTGATGCAGGCTATACTGTAATGTAAGCCCCAACTAGTTAGCAAAGTTGTAGTTAATGGCAGACAAATGAATAGGCCTATTGGCTATTGAAGGACTGGATTACCTCTCCGCACCTGAGCTCCGCGGCTCTTCTTTTTCTTCACGGATAGAGATGGACTTTCCTCCATCTCAATGTATTTTCCGTCGTATTGCCTTTTGGCAATATATTTTTTGTTTTTGTGTTTATCTGTGTATTGTTAGGGGGAAGGGTGGTAGCATCTCTATGTTTTTATGTAATCTTGTGTTGTATTTTTTACGGTCTTGTGTTGTTGTTTATATATTTCCCCTCCCTTCCCTTGATGCGTCGATGACACCCTTCCAATTTGACCAAAATACTAGCCGGGCATCCGATATGATTGTTACCTTACTTAAATGGATACACAATTGAACAAAATTATTTTGCTTAGTCTGAATGTAAATGGAATTCAGAATCCAATCAAAAGACATAAGATTTTGTTGTACTTAAAGTCTTTAAATTGTGATATTGCTATGCTACAGGAGACTCATTTGAATGCGATGGAATCTAAAAAACTAAGACAGAATTGGGTCGGGCAGATATTCTCTTCCCCTGGAGGAAAAGCTAGTAGAGGAGTCAGTATTTTAATTTCTAAGAATATGCCTTTCAAATCATCCAATGTACATGTTGATCAAGAGGGAAGACATGTAATTGTCTCAGGTTTGCTACAGAATGAAATGGTGACATTAGTGAATGTGTATGCTCCAAATAGTTTACAATCTAAATTATTTACCTCGCTGTGCCCAAAGGTATTGCAGTCCATAGAGGGTCCTCTTATTATAGGTGGCGATTTCAACTCTGTCTGTGACCCTATGGTGGATCGATCCAGCCACCCTCTCCCTTCAGATAAAAACATTTCCGCCGCCTTGAGGGACTTCCAATCCGAGCTCGGTATTACAGATGTGTGGCGCCTAGTGCACCCAGAACCCAGATGCCCGAGAGTACTCTTTCTATTCCGGTGCGCATAACTCGTACTCAAGGATAGATTACATAATGATGTCTTCAAATTTGATCCAGAATGTTATTGAGATCAAAATGCATAATATATTATTAAGTGATCATGCTGCGGTATCTGTCACATTTTTCCCTCCAACCAACCCTTGCAAATCCAAACAGTGGCGACTTAATACATCTCTACTCAAAAATGAAAAATGCACACTGCTCATTAAAAACCAAATTTTAGATTTCTTTGAGATCAATCTAAATTCTGTACCAAGCTTCACTACTGTCTGGGAGGCTTTTAAAGCAACATGCAGGGGCTGGTTAATTAGTTTCTCCTCGGCAGAGAATAAAAAGCGCAGAGAGGTGAAATCCCAATTCAACTTTAAACTCAAGACTCTAGAAGAGCAGCATATGCTAGACCCATCCAATTTAGATCTAAGGAACTCACTTCTCACCGCTAGGACTAATTTGCAGAAACTTGTACATGAGGAGAAAGCTTTTGCCCTTTTTCGTTTACGAAGAACATACTTTGAATCCGGAGACAAAGCAGGGAAAATGTTAGCTCATAGATTGAAACAAATAGAAAACAGACATTATTCCAGCGATCAGAGATGAGCATGACAGGCTACAGTGTGATGCAGCCAAAATCAATGAATCTTTCAAGAACTATTATTCTAAATTATATAGCACAAAAAATAACTTGAATGAAGAAGCCTTAGATAGCTTTTTCGGAGATTTTAACCTCCCGAGCGTCAGCTTGGCTGACAGATCTGCTATGGAGGCACCTGTTTCCCAAAATGAAATAGAAAACGCAATCATGAAGATGGCATCAGGGAAAACTCCAGGGGACGACGGTTTTGGAACAGAGTTCTATAAATGTTTTAAAGAACAGCTTTCACCAGATTTACTGTTGTTATTCAATGAAATATTAGAATATGAAGCCATGCCTCCCTCCATGAGCAGGGCCATTATCTCATTGTTGCCTAAACCGGGCAAAGATCCTTCTCTGATGGGTAACCACCGCCCTTTAAGCCTTCTAAACTGTGACTACAAGATTATAGCCAAGATACTGGCACTCCGTTTGGAGAAGGTGGTTCCATCTATAGTGCATCTAGACCAAGTAGGTTTCATTCCAGGCCGCCAGTCCTCAAATAACATGAGGAGGGTTTTTCAGATTATCCTAGAAGCAAGCTCCAGCAATTTGCCAATGATTGCAGCATCACTAGATGCTGAGAAAGCTTTTGACCAAATAGAATGGAAATATCTGTTTTACACGCTCAAAAAATTTGGCTTTGGGCCCAAGTTGATTAGCTGGGTAAAGGCTTTGTATAGCGCTCCCTTCTCTTCTGTTAGAACTAATGGGTTAATCTCAAAACCTTTCCCCTTACACCGTGGTGTGAGGCAAGGGTGTCCTGTTAGTCCCCTACTTTTTATTATGGCTCTAGAACCATTAGCCTGTGCAATTCGCGCTAATGGTTACATATATGGTGTGAACATTCATGGACGCGATTTCAAATTAAATATGTACGCTGACGATATACTTCTTACTTTGAGCAAGCTAGCACTCTCTATACCCGCAGTTCTTGATATGATACATTTATTTGGCAGCTTCTCTGGATATAAGATAAATTGGAACAAGAGTGAAGCAATCCCACTTAACTCATATACATATAAACACAACCTAATGAGCACCCCCTTTATTTGGAAAACAAATGGAATGAGGTATTTGGGAATTAACATCGTCTTTCCTATCTCTAAAATCTTTAGCCTTAACGGCCCTGCTATTTTCCAGTCCATTAAGGAGGACATCAACAGGTGGATGGCCATACCACTCTCTCTATGGGGCAGAGCAGAAACCTTGAAAATGAATGTTCTCCCAAGGCTTTCTCATATTATCTCCTCTATCCCTCTTGAATTCCCACTAAAATGGTTTAAAGATATCAAATCCCTATTCACTCAGTTCCTTTGGAATAATAAGAAACCCAGAATCGCACATAATAAGTTGATCATTCCAAGATCAATGGGAGGTTTGGGAGTCCCAGATGTATTCCAGTATTATCTGTCCTTCAATGCAAAGTATCCATTATCGTGGGCGTACAAAAGTGCCTCTTCGGTAGGCAGTTGGCAATGGCTGGAGCAATCCATCATGTCTGTAAACCAAAACATATCTCTGGCATCAATGTGGTACTGCCCAAAACCACCACCCTCAATGGATAATACCATCATCCGCTTTTCATGCTCTATTGTAAAGCAACTGCACAGGAGACTCAACATAGAGGGGCTCTCTTTACCATCTTGCCCCATTTGGAGTAACCCCTGTATTTCTGCAGGAGGAGTCACTTTAAGTAATAATATCTGGCAGAAGGCTGGTATTACTACAATTGGACAGATATATAGAGACCAAACCCTTCCATTTCAACAACTCAAAAATCAGTATGGTCTCTCAGGTTCGTCTTTTCTATCATATGCACAACTAGCATCTATTATTAGTACAAAATGTAAGGAGGGAGCCATGCCTGCTTCATGTATGGAAGAGGACCAGCGCCTCAAGAAAGCAATCATATCATCAGGTATGGTCTCTAACATTTATAAATTATTATCTAGGGCTGCCCCGAATACCTATTCTCCTGTCCAACTGTCCTGGGAGCATACCTTGAATATCTCTCTGTCTGCTTTGCAATGGAACTCCATTTGGCAGTCAGCTATGTTCTCTTCTAAATGTGTAAGATTCAGGATCATACAGTTCAACATTCTCAATAGAGCTTACATCACCCCTGTTACAAAATCCAAGATGGACAATAAACACAGAGATTTATGCTGGCATGAATGTGGCAAGCGAGGTACATTGTTGCACCTACTCTGGGAATGCCCAGCGGTAAAAAACTTTGGTCAGAAGTAATATCCTTATTGTCTGAATCTTTAAAAGTTAATTTCCCTACATGTCCCATTGCATGTCTACTGGGTCTCAAGCCAGATGGCAATCCTGCAAGGACTACCGATCGGCTCTGGACATTGGCCTGTTTAGCCACAAAAAGACTCATCCTATTAAACTGGAAGGAACGCAAACCAGCCTGCTTTACTAGGGACTCATGGCTGAGGGAGTATCTGGACCTACTGAACATGGAGCGTGCAGCTTCTCTGCTGGGGGATTTTGAGGGGAGACAGGAGGATTGCGGTTCACTGTCCGCAGCTCTATCTAACCCTGTCAATATGGCATCTCCTGTGTAATGTATAATGTATTGTGTATGTAATGTCCTGTGTATGTCACAATCAGCTGTCTTTGGAAGTCATCCTTGCATCCTAAAGGCGGACCATCTGGGCGATGGTATTACCGCGCAAGCCGTTTGCTGACGCAGGGGGGAGGGGTTGTCTCTAAAACACAGTGTCCTGCCATCTCTCTCTGTTTCTGCTGATGTGTAAAATATACAGAATAACGTTTTATATACTTACTCTCTTGTTAAAAGGTGATGAAGTTTGTAGCGTAAGCCAGTCATCAGTATTCTAGTTTTAAGGGTCGAAGGATCCAATGTATTTTTAAATGGAGCAGAAATAGAACTAGTCTCCCAGTGCAAGTATCTTGAACAGAGAGTGTCATATTGGACTCGCACTTGACTTTTTAAGAAACATATCCAGAAAGTAACCAATACCATTAAATTCAACTTGCAACATTTTAAACAAATTAGACCTTTTTCTTAACTGTCAATGCTGCAAAGTCATACCTCCACTGTATGATTCTATCCCACATTGAATACTGTTTTACAAACTGGTCGTTTGCTTGTGCCACACACCTAAAACCCATAGAACAGCTGTTCAAGAGAGCTATCCAGGTGTTTGACAGAAAGCCACAGTCATACCACCACTGTACCATCCTTGAATATGCTGCTCATGCTCTTTCTGCATATCACGTATTTATTTTTGCTGTATGTATATATATAAATGTCATGTTCTTATATGCTGTATGTGACGGGACTATAGATGGAAATTAGCTCAGAGCTAAAATCCGGCTCATTTACACTTGTAAGCATTATATTTGTTTTAAAGTGTTCATCAATGTGCACTACGGTAGCCCTGAAGAAAATTAAACATTAAAATATGTTATCGATGTCCCCATTCCCAGTTTGTTTTGGGAATAATTGCGATGTTTACTCTGTTTTTGGTAGCTCTTACCAAAACAGAATTTTTGTAAAAGACTGCGACTCTAAAAGGCAAGTTTGTGATTTTAACACTGTTTCGAAGAACAATACATTATACAATATTACTACTTTTTTGCCATATTTTTAACACAATCTTTTTTTTGTGGTTGTAGGGCTTCAAGATATTTTGCATGTCATGCATAAACACGGTGTCATCTTTTCCTTGAAACTGACGTGCTGCCCGTTTTACAAAACAAGTTATTTTTCTGCTTTTTCATCCTCTGAATTTTCCTCCCCCGTCCCTCTTCCTTCAGCCAGCACAACAAGAATCAAGGTGGATCTGTGAAATGAAACACCTCTTCCCAAAGCGTGATTTCCCTATTGAGAGAATGCGTCTAGGGCAGTAGGGTCTAAACCAATTGGCCAGATATACTAACATGCAGAACGTATGGTATGTTTGAAGACTAACCATTTATCCAGTTCAAGCTGTCTTTAAGATGTGACAATGCGCTCTGACTATCCCCCGTAAAATCGTGACAAACTATTACTTATTCTTAAATTTGACCTCTTGCTGCTTGGTTGAAAATGATAGATGAAAAAATAACTTTAAAAAAAAAGACTCAAACAGCGAGGGACATTATACTGGTGAAAAAACTCTCAACGACGATGTTCAGTAAACGATCAATCAAAATCGAAGGATCCAATGTATTTTTAAATGGAGCAGAAATAGAACTAGTCTCCCAGTGCAAGTATCTTGAACAGAGAGTGTCATATTGGAACTCGCACTTGACTTTTTAAGAAACATATCCAGAAAGTATCCAATACCATTAAATTCAACTTGCAACATTTTAAACAAATTAGACCTTTTTCTTAACTGTCAATGCTGCAAAGTCATACCTCCACTGTATGATTCTATCCCACATTGAATACTGTTTTACAAACTGGTCGTTTGCTTGTGCCACACACCTGAAACCCATAGAACAGCTGTTCAAGAGAACTATCCAGGTGTTTGACAGAAAGCCACAGTCATACCACCACTGTACCATCCTTGAAAATCAAATTTCTTGAGTTTTTGACATTTGTATGTCTTTTAAAAGTATGTGTTTTAAAAAAAAATATATTTACATGGGCTGGCCCCCCTCCCCTTGGGGGAATTCATCCACAGAAAACACACTGGACGCAGCACTAGGTCAGAAACCAGAGGAGACTGTGAGGTCCACCACAGACGGACCACCTTTGACAAAATGTCCTCTCCATTAAAGGCAGCTCATTGTGGAATAGCCCCCCAACTGAGATATGGGATTGTCCCACTCTCAATAGTTTTAAAGGTCAACTTAAAGAATGGTTGAGCAACAAACAGACGTGTAATCACTGTTAAATAAATGCACTTTAAACCAGGGGTATCTCCTCTTGCACTTTATGTATCGCTTTTATCTTATCTTGCACTTTATATATCATAGCTGCTACATTGTACTGCCATGTGGTAAATGCTTGTATGCTGCTCATGCTCTTTCTGCATATCATGTATTTTATTTTTGCTGTATATATATATATAAATGTCATGTTCTTATATGCAGTATGGGACGGGACTACAGATGGAAATTAGCTCAAAGCTAAAATCCGGCTCATTTACACTTGTAAGCATTATTTTAGTTTTAAAGTGTTCATCAATGTGCACTACGGTAGCCCTGAAGAAAATTAAACATTAAAATATGTTATCGATGTCCCCATTCCCAGTTTGTTTTGGGAATAATTGCGATGTTTACTATGTTTTGGTAGCTCTTAACAAAACAGAATTTTTGTAAAAGACTGCGACTCTAAAAGGCAAGTTTGTGATTTTAACACTGTTTCGATGAAACAATACATTATACAATATTACGACTTTTTGCCATATTTTTATCACAATATGCTTGTACCTTTTTTTTTTTTGTGGTTGTATGGCTTCAAGATATTTTGCATGTCATGCATAAACACGGTGTCATCTTTTCCTTCAAACTGACGTGCTGCCCGTTTTACAAAACAAGTTATTTTTCTGCTTCTTCATCCTCTGAATTTTCCTCCCCCGTCCCTCTTCCTTCAGCCAGCACAAAAAGAATCAAGGTGGATCTGTGAAATGAAACACCTCTTCCCAAAGCGTGACTTCCCTATTGAGAGCATGCGTCTAGCGCAGTAGGGTCTAAACCAATTGGCCAGGTAAACTAACATGCAGAACGTACGGTATGTTTGAAGACTAACCATTTATCCAGTTCAAGCTGTCTTTAAGATGTGACATTGCGCTCTGACTATTTCCCGTAAAATGGTGACAAACTATTACTTATTCTTAAATTTGACCTCTTGCTGCTTGGTTGAAAATGATAGTTGAAAAATAACTTTAAAAAAAAAAAAAGACTCAAACAGCGAGGGACATTATACTGGTGAAAAAAACTCTCAATTATACAGATGACTCCCCCTCCACTCAACGCAATAAGTCCCTCGCTCCACTCAGCAAAGCATCTAAAACTAAGGACCCCACTAAGACGACAGTTTGAAAACTAGCTATGGATCTGAGAAAAACCAAGTCTCCCCCCGTGAGTTGCAGCCAGGAACAAACTCCTGGACTACCATCATCACCACCATTCTGGACACCCTAATCTTGCAGTACTACTGCTGCTTATTTTGCTCCTTGGGCCAAGACGTCTCTGTTTATGGACACAGTGAAATCAGTGTTGGTTGATATTGTGGAGGGGGTGATACATCGGTACAGAGAAGAAATATGCAACGGATGCCGAGTCATTCACCCCGGCCAGAGGCAACACGATTGTATGAATGACATGCCCGATTTTTTCTTCAGAAACAATTACAACACGTTAATGAAAAGACTCTGGCTCACCGACTTCATTACTGAGATCGACCAGATTCTTATTGATAAAGACATTTTCACGGATGATTGGATGATCCAAGGCGCTTTGGAGGCTTTTCTGCACAATCTCAAAAATTGTAGACGCCTCAAGGAGAGACTTGAAAAGATCCATGCCGAGTTGGATGGAGAAGAAGAAGACTAATAACCTGCGGTTGGTTGAAGCCAGGGATTTTTTCTTTTTCGATACATTGACTTTTTCTTTAAAGTAAAATAAAAATGGGGAACTACTATGCAAGACGCTCCGTATATATTGATCAGAATGTAGTCAATACCCTTTTAATAAGTGTGGTGATGAGGACGATTGAAAACAGAGTAAATGGTAAATGGACTGTACTTATATAGCTCTTTATCCAGTCTTTAAGACCCCTCAAAGCACTTTACATACTACATGTCATTCACCCATTCACACCCATTCATACAGAGCAGTGTACCTTACTCTAGGACCTAACATTCACACACATTCACACACCGTTGGCCATGCCATCGGGAGCAACTCAGGGGATAAGTATCTTGCCCAAGGATACATCGACATGTTGACTGCATGGGCTGGGATCGAACCCACAACCTTCTGGTTGAAAGACGACCACACTCCCTCACAGCCACAGTCGCCCAGAGTGAATAGTGATCCCCGTGTAAACAGAATGGCTGAAGTTTGTAAACTAGAAGACATTTTGGATATCATTCATTCTGGCAGTACTATTCCTGGTCATTGGGAAACGATTGTAAACGAAACATTTAAAGTGGTCCTGGAATCTTCATTTTACGAAACATTCTGTAACATTACCGAAGAAATGAAACCAACATCAAAAGTGTATCATGTGCTCTCATTGTATGCTCTGTTTGTAGATGTAATGCATCTTTGTGTCAAAAACAGCATACACATGAATATTTTGACTGAAGTGAAAAAACTCCATCATGATATTTCCAGTAATCTGGGGAATTCTAAGCTGGAGACGGTCCTGGGGATGTTACAATCAGTATAACTATTGATTTTGGGTGTGAAAATGTTTAAATGTAAATAGGACATTTTTTTTTTTAAATAAAAAAAAGTGTTTTTTACATTTTAAAAACTGTTGTCTTCATTATAGCAAGGGGAGCGTGTCTGATACATGTGTATTACAGTCCTTCACATGCACTGTTGTCTTCATTATAACAAGGGGAAGGTAACAGTGAAGATGTATGATACATGTGTATTGAAACGTGCGTATTATACCCCCACAGAAACACAGAAGCATGGAAACACAGAAACACAGAAAACACTGAAACCACTGAAACACTGAAAAAACACAGAAACACTGAAACACCGACACACAGAAACACCGAAACACAGAGACACAGAATTACAGAAACACAGAAACACAGAAACATGGAAACACAGAAAACACAGAAACACAGAAACACAAAAACACAAAAACACAAAAACACAAAAACACTGAAACACCGACACACCGAGACACAGAACCACAGAAACACAGAAACACAGAAACACAAAAACACAGAGAAACACAGAAACACAGAAACACAGAAACACAAAAACACAAAAACACTGAAACACCGACACACCGAGACACAGAACCACAGAACCACACAAACACAGAAACACAAAAACACAGAAACACAGAAACACAAAAACACAGACACAAAGAAAACACAGAAACACAAAAACACAGAAACACCGACACACAGAAACACAGAAAACACAGAAACACAGAACCACAGAACCAAAGAAAACACAGAAAACACAGAAACACAGAAACACAAAAACAAAAAAAACACAAAAACACTGAAACACCGACACACAGAAACACCGAAAACACAAAAAACAGGCTTGTGTGCTAGTCTGGTTTTTGAATAAACACATCAGTATTTAAAAAAGTTGATGGGAGGCTGATACTATTTGACTTTTTAAAATAATGATGTGTTTATTAAAAAACCAGACTAACACACAAGCCTGTTTTTTGTGTTTTCGGTGTTTCTGTGTGTCGGTGTTTCAGTGTTTTTGTGTTTTTTGTGTTTTTGTGTTTCTGTGTTTCTGTGTTTTCTGTGTTTTCTGTGGTTCTGTGGTTCTGTGTTTCTGTGTTTTCTGTGTTTCTGTGTGTCGGTGTTTCTGTGTTTTTGTGTTTCTGTGTTTTCTTTGTGCCTGTGTTTTTGTGTTTCTGTGTTTTTGTGTTTCTGTGTTTGTGTGGTTCTGTGGTTCTGTGTCTTGGTGTGTCGGTGTTTCAGTGTTTTTGTGTTTTTATGTTTCTGTGTTTCTGTGGTTCTGTGTCTCGGTGTGTCGGTGTTTCAGTGTTTTTGTGTTTTTGTGTTTCTGTGTTTCTGTGTTTCTCTGTGTTTTTGTGTTTCTGTGTTTCTGTGGTTCTGTGTCTCGGTGTGTCGGTGTTTCAGTGTTTTTGTGTTTTTGTGTTTTTGTGTTTCTGTGTTTCTATGTTTTCTGTGTTTTCATGTTTCTGTGTTTCTGTGTTTCTGTGTCTCTGTGTTTCTGTGTTTCTGTGTTTCTGTACTTCTGTGTCTCTGTGTTTCAGTGTTTCTGTGTTTTTTCAGTGTTTCAGTGGTTTCAGTGTTTTCTGTGTTTCTGTGTTTCCATGTTTCTGTGTTTCTGTGGGGGTATAATACGCACGTTTCAATACACATGTATCATACATCTTCACTGTTACCCTCCCCTTGTTATAATGAAGACAACAGTGCATGTGAAGGACTGTAATACACATGTATCAGACACGCTCCCCTTGCTATAATGAAGACAACAGTTTTTAAAATGTAAAAAACACTTTTTTTTTTTAAATGTCCTATTTACATTTAAACATTTTCACACACAAAATCAATAGTTATACTGATTGTAACATCCCCAGGACCGTCTCCAGCTTAGAATTCCCCAGATTACTGGAAATATCATGATGGAGTTTTTTCACTTCAGTCAAAATATTCATGTGTATGCTGTTTTTGACACAAAGATGCATTACATCTACAAACAGATAATACAATGAGAGCACATGATACACTTTTGATGTTTGTTTCATTTTTTCGGTAATGTTACAGAATGTTTCGGAAAATGAAGATTCCAGGACCACTTTAAATGTTTCGTTTACAATCGTTTCCCAATGACCAGGAATAGTACCGCCAGAACGAACGATATCCAAAATGTCTTCTAGTTTACAAACTTCAGCCATTCTGTTTACACGGGGATCACTATTCACTCTGTTTTCAATCGTCCTCATCACCACACTTATTAAAAGGGTATTGACTACATTCTGATCAATATATACGGAGCGTTTTGCATAGTAGTTCCCCATTTTTATTTTACTTTAAAGAAAAAGTCAATCTATCGAAAAAGAAAAAATCCCTGGCTTCAACCAACCGCAGGTTATTAGTCTTCTTCTTCTCCATCCAACTCGGCATGGATCTTTTCAAGTCTCTCCTTGAGGCGTCTACAATTTTTGAGATTGTGCAGAAAAGCCTCCGAAGCGCCTTGGATCCTCCAATCATCCGTGAAAATTTCTTTATCAATAAGAGTCTGGTCGATCTCAGTCATGAAGTCGGTGAGCCATAGTCTTTTCATTAACGCGTTGTAATTGTTTCTGAAGAAAAAATCGGGCATGTCATTCAGACAATCGTGTTGCCTCTGGCCGGGGTGACTGACTCGGCATCCGTTGCATATTTCTTCTCTGTACCGATGTATCACCCCCTCCACAATATCAACCAACACTGATTTCACTGTGTCCATAAACAGAGACGTCTTGGCCCAAGGAGCAAAATAAGCAGTAGTAGTACTGCAAGATTCGGGTGTCCAGAATGGTGGTGATGATGGTAGTCCAGGAGTTTGTTCCTGGCTGCAACTCACGGGGGGGGGGGGGGGGACACTTGGTTTTTCTCAGATCCATAGCTAGTTTTCAAACTGTCGTCTTAGTGGGGTCCTTAGTTTTAGATGCTTTGCTGAGTGGAGGGAGGGACTTATTGCGTTGAGTGGGGGGAGTCATCTGTAGAATTGAGAGTTTTTTCACCAGTATAATGTCCCTCGCTGTTTGAGTCTTTTTTTTTTTAAAGTTATTTTTCAACTATCATTTTCAACCAAGCAGCAAGAGGTCAAATTCAAGAATAAGTAATAGTTTTTCACCATTTTACGGGAAATAGTCAGAGCGCAATGTCACAGCTTGAACTGGATAAATGGTTAGTCTTCAAACATACCGTACATTCTGCATGTTAGTTCATCTGGCCAATTGGTTTCGACCCTACTGCCCTAGACGCATGCTCTCAATAGGGAAGTCACGCTTTGGGAAGAGGTGTTTCATTTCACAGATCCACCTTGATTCTTGTTGTGCTGGCTGAAGGAAGAGGGACGGGGGAGGAAAATTCAGAGGATGAAGAAGCAGAAAAATAACTTGTTTTGTAAAACGGGCAGCACGTCAGTTTGAAGGAAAAGATGACACGGTGTTTATGCATGATATGCAAAATATATTGAAGCCCTACAACCACAAAAAAAAAAAGGTACAAGTATAAAAATGTGTAATATTGTACAATGTATTGTTTCATCGAAACAGTGTTAAAATCACAAACTTGCCTTTTAGAGTCGCAGTCTTTTACAAAAATTCTGTTTTGTTAAGAGCTACCAAAACATAGTAAACATCGCAATTATTCCCAAAACAAACTGGGAATGGGGACATCGATAACATATTTTAATGTTTAATTTTCTTCAGGGCTACCGTAGTGCACATTGATGAACACTTTAAAACAAAAATAAAGCCTACAAGTGTAAATGAGCCGGATTTTAGCTCTGAGCTAATTTCCATCTGTAGCCCCGTCACATACAGCATATAAGAACATGACATTTATATATATACAGCAAAAATAAAATACATGATATGCAGAAAGAGCATGAGCAGCATACAAGCATTTACCACATGGCAGTACAATGTAGCAGCTATGATATATAAAGTGCAAGATAAGATAAAAGCGCTACATAAAGTGCAAGAGGAGATACCCCTGTGTTAAAGTGCATTTATTTAGCGGTGATTACACGTCTGTTTGTTGCTCAACCATTCTTTAAGTTGACCTTTAAAAGTATTGAGAGTGGGACAATCCCGTATCTCAGTTGGGGGGCTATTCCACAATGAGCTGCCTTTAATAGAGAGGACATTTTGTCCAAAGGTGGTCCGTCTGTGGTGGACTTCACAGTCTCCTCTGGTTTCTGACCTAGTGCTGCGTCCAGTGTGTTTTCTGTGGATGAATTCCCCCAAGGGGAGGGGGGCCAGCCCATGTAAATATTATTTTTTTAAAAACACATACTTTTAAAAGACATAAAAATGTCAAAAACTCAATAAATTGTGATTTTCAAGGATGGTACAGTGGTGGTATGACTGTGGCTTTCTGTCAAACACCTGGATAGCTCTCTTGAACAGCTGTTCTATGGGTTTCAGGTGTGTGGCACAAGCAAACGACCAGTTTGTAAAACAGTATTCAATGTGGGATAGAATCATACAGTGGAGGTATGACTTTGCAGCATTGACAGTTAAGAAAAAGGTCTAATTTGTTTAAAATGTTGCAAGTTGAATGTAATGGTATTGGATACTTTCTGGATATTTTTCTTAAAAAGTCAAGTGCGAGTCCAATATGACACTCCCTGTTCAAGATACTTGCACTGGGAGACTAGTTCTATTTCTGCTCCATTTAAAAATACATTTGATCCTTCGATTTTGATTGATCGTTTACTGAACATCGTCGTTTGCATCAACATGCATACTGTTTTTGTTGTACTCATACTGTCAATACGTAGATTGTGTTATCTAGCTTTAGATAGAATGTTTTTTCTTCCTCTTTGCATAATTTGTATCCACAATCCTTTGCCAGTAGGTTTGTCCACAGTCCTTGCGGTTTTCCAATTGTTCAACTAATTGGGAGCTACAGTAAGCTATTTGTATTTGCATTTTAGCACATTACTTCCTGCAGTGATTCAGAAAGTATTGTGTTTGGGCTTTTTATTGTGAAAGGGAGACCACTACTCAGAACCAGACATAATTTCATAGAGAAAGCGAGTCTTATAGGGAGCCAATTTAAATGCTAATGTCGTCTTTATTTTACATCCATTACAAATTTGTGCAATCAATTACTTCATTATGATAAGTTGTCTACAGCCACTTTAAATGCAATCAATGTATATTTCTAAGTGCTTACAACTTAAAAAATCTTTACGTACAAATGACTGTATATTGAATATATTTCTGTACCCAGTGTTGAACAGGACCCAAACCTTTGAGAGATGAAAAAGGACACATCTGCTTTAATCAACTGCCAAGTAGTCAAGTCTGCATTTGTGTCTGTTCATTTGTAAAACTGGGAATTCGGTTTCTTTTTAATGACCTAGGCGGATTTTGGCTTTTTTTCTCTTGCCAAGATACTTTTAGACACACTTTGAGGTATGCAAAACCTTAAAACTAGAACACTGATGGCTGGCTTACGCTGCAAACTTCATCACCTTTTAACAAGAGAGTAAGTATCAGCAGAAACAGAGAGAGAGATGGCAGGCACCTTTACAGACACTTTGTTTTAGAGAGAACCCATCCCCTCTCTGTCTAGTGATAAGATGGCAGGAAGGGGGGAGGAGGGGGCAGGGCCAGGCTCACACACACACACACACACACACACACACACACACACACACACACACACACACACACACACACACACACCAAAAGGCCTGACAGCCATAGGACGAGGTAAGGGTGACAGTAAGGGATTGTGTGACTAACTTTTGACGAGGAAGGTGCTTTCTTTGTTCTGATCAGCCCCAATCTGCATACTCTGTCTGAATACATTGAGAGTTACTTTTGACTCTAACAGTGTTCCACTGGAGTCATAGCTTTCTGAACTTATTTCTTAGCAGCAATTCGGTTTCTTTTAAATGGCCTAGGCGAATTGTGGCTTTTTTATTTTTTTTTCTCTTGCCAAGATACTTTTAGACACACTTTGAGGTATACAAAGCCTTAAAACTAGAACACTGATGGCTGGCATACGCTGCAAACTTCATCGCCATTTAACAAGAGAGTAAGTATATAAAACGTTATTTTGTATATT
Source organism: Notothenia rossii (assembly GCF_949606895.1). Taxonomy (NCBI): domain Eukaryota; kingdom Metazoa; phylum Chordata; class Actinopteri; order Perciformes; family Nototheniidae; genus Notothenia; species Notothenia rossii. Next base: position 52,847,213 of record NC_136904.1, on the reverse strand, counting down.
TTACACATCAGCAGAAACAGAGAGAGAAAGAGATGGAAGGAAGGGGTGAGGAAGTCTCCCCCAACTCTACAGACACAGGCCATAAAAAAGAGGAAAGTGTGACATTAGGAAGGCAAAAGGTGTTTTCTTTGTTCTGATCGGACCGAATCCGCATACTCTGTCTGAAATACCTGGAGAGTTACTTTTGTTAGAGCTTTCAGAGCTTTCTGAACTTATTTCTTAGCAGCACTGGGCATTTTGTGTTGTATTGTATACAGTTGAAAAGTGCACAGATAAACAGTCAAGCATGGGCGGTAAAAATGTGTCTCCTCAGGCTCTCTAATACACACACAGTCATCTCTCAAACGAGGTACCTGCCTGCTTTCCAGGACTTTTTACAGCCTCTGGCCGACTGCAGGGCCATGGGGTGTTAAGACAGGCACCTATAGCTCTGGAGTGAAGTTCTCCCCACACACACACACACACACACACACACACACACACACACACACACACACACACACACACACACACACACACCACACCCACACCCACACACACACACACACACACACACAGCTCCTAAAGCATATCATAAATATCAGGCTTCAGCCCTTGTACATGTTATTATTTGAATCACTGTATGGTTTCATGAAAAATATCTACTGTTTATTTGTAGATATCTACTAAAGCCTATAAATAAAGTTTGTAATGTAGGCCTATATATTATACACAGTGTTCTGCTTTCTGCACTGACCTCAGCAGCTGTTTTCACTGTAAACATCCAACCCGGTCTCACATCTAAACGTGTAATAACTACGTTGGTCCACAACTTGGGACGTAGTATTTCTACAAAAACGCCTCTGAAATTGTAGGATCCCTACGTTTTTTTTCACCATTAATTTCCAATGGCTGTCATGTGATCTTAAAATGTCTCCCCGCAGAAAAAAACAAACACGGCCGACCTTCGTTTTATTCTCGGTGGAAAATGCCTATTTTAAGGTTAGTTTGGCCATTAAAATGCGTTTTGATGTCATTTGATGCGAGAAATATGAGTTGCTATTTCAGATTATGTGTGCAGTGGATGTACATGATCTTTAGTTTGCTAGTCATTACGAAGATTACTTCAGGAAATTGTGTCCATACAACGTTTTCATTGTTACCAAGATGGTTGCTAGGGACGCTGCTATCGATATTATTTCTGTTATGTTGTGTAACTGTTGGTGTTATCTTTATTGCTACCCCCTTCAAAGTATAGTTTTGGTCCACAGCGCAAACTTATTAGTTTAACAAAATCCGCATCTAAAATTGTGGCATAGATACTGTAACGGACTAGTTATAATGTTGATGTTTGATGTGTTTGTTGTTCAGAGTTTGTTTGCATTTTACAGAGTGTCAGTGAACGCGCCACTGTTTTGATGGACGGTTCTCCTGTAGCTGTGGGTTTGGGTGGGAGAGTGTTGTCTGGTTGGTTGGGGCTGGAAGAGGGAGGTTCCTGCTAGGGGGGAGAGCTAGCGGGAGACGTGACGGAGTGTTAGAATACGACAGGATTAGTGGATTGTTTTGGCGTGGTTATGGCCAACAGTAACATGTGATCTGTACAATAAACTCCCGGATAAAGGACAAACTAAGCCTCCCTGTGTTCCTGTCGCGAGACGCTACATTTGGTGTCAGAAGTAAAAGTTCAACCTGGATTAACGGCAGCTAACTAGCGGAGTGCTACAGTGATTGCTGCCATTCAGCCTACAGTTTCCATCTCGGTGAGAACATGTCGCTGTGGGACTACTCTAAAATAAAACACTTCGGCGCTGCTGAGGGTCGGGGAACTGACAGCCACAGAGAGCTCGTGAGAGAAATGACCATGAGAATGGCCGCTGAGGCTGGCTTCGAGAGCTCTGGCTACTCCCCCGATAGAGACGCCACACGCGGGAAAGCAGAGACAAAGAGGGCAGGCACGTGTCAACACACTGAGCAGCACAGAGAAGCCCTGCCCTCATCTATGAAAACCATGATGGCAAAGCTAACTGGGAAGCATTCCAGGCACAATTTGAATTGCTAGCCAAGGCTGGCAGGTGGTCTGCTGAAGAAAAGGCCCTCCAGCTTGCAATGTGCCTTACTGGGGATGCTTTAACCAGCCTGCTGCTACTTAACCCTGATGATAGGAGCGACTATGATGCTTTGGTAGGAGCTTTAAAGAGGCGCTTTGGACTATGCTCTGCAGCTGCTCCGCTCTGAACTGTGTAGCCGCAAGCGTCGGCCTGGGGAGCCGCTGAGGGAGCTCGCCAACGACATTGAGGGGCTGGTTCACCGCACCTATGCTCACATGCCTGCTGTTATCTAGAGTGAGTTAGCCCGGGACTACTTCCTCCAGGGCCTACTACCAGCCGACCTGCGTACACAGACTTTGCTCGCCCACCCCAAGTGGGCGAGCAAATGACAGAATGAGCAGAACCTGCTGCTGCAGCACTTGCTGGAATTCAAAGACTGTTATTCACTGTCTGAGGCCGATGTTGGTCGGACAGATCTCATCGAACACAACATCGACACTGGAGATGCACAGCCCATTAGAATGAGACCACAACGCCTCCCTCTGGCCAGACAAGCTGCAGCAGATAAAGCACTGGGGGAGATGCAACAGGCTGGACTCATCAAACCCTCCAACAGCCCCTGGGCCGCTCCAGTAGTCATGGTTCCCAAGAAAAAGAAGGAGGACTTTCGGTTCTGCGTAGACTTCAGACCGCTCAATAAAGTGACCAAGAAGGACCTATACCCCCTTCCTCGCATCGATGAGGCACTCGATACAGTGGCAGGGTCTTCCTGGTTCTCCTCCCTGGACCTGCGCAGCGGATATTGGCAGGTCCCCCTTGCCCCTGAGGCCAGACAGAAAACAGCCTTCATCACCAACAGGGGTTTATGGCAGTTTAAAGTTCACCCATTCAGCCTCTGTAATGCCCCTGCCACGTTTGAGAGGCTTATGGACCAGGTGCTGGCAGACATCCCCCGCCATGAGTGTGTTGTTCACCTGGACGACATCCTCGTCCATGAGAAATCCTTCGAATCAGCTCTCGGGGCCCTCAAACGTGTTCTGGTGAGAGTGGCTGGAGCAGGACTGAAATTGCACCCCCAGAAGTGCTGTTTCGTGAAGCGTGAGGTGACTTTTCTCGGTCACAGGCTAACGGAGGGCGGCGTCGGCACCATGGGAGAGAAGGTGCAGGCTGTGAAGGACTGGCCCACCCCCAGCTCTGTGCAGGACCCGAAGAGCTTCCTGGGCCTGTCCTACTACAGGAGGTTTGTGAAAGGGTTCTCCTGCATAGCTGCGCCACTGTTCCGCCTGTTACAGAAAGGAGAGGTGTTTTCATGGACAGTGGAGTGTCAGGCAGCATTTGCTTTACTACAGGAAGCCCTAGTGGAGGCACCGATCCTCTTCCCCCCTGACCCCACCCTTCCCTTCATCCTCGACACCGATGCCAGCAACAGTGGAGCAGGAGCCGTGCTGGCCCAGGTGACACCAGAAGGAGAGAGAGTAGTGGCCTACTATAGCTGAACGCCGCTACTGTGTCACCAGACGGGAACTGCTTGCTGTTGCCAGCGCCATCCAGCACTTCAGGTACTATATAGGGGGCCTCCACTTCACAGTCCAGACTGATCACTCTGCCTTACAGTGGCTCATGTCCTTCAAAGAACCAGGAGGCCAGCTGGCACGCTGGATTGAAGAGTTACAAGCATATGACTTCACCATAATCGACAGACCTGGCGTGCAGCACGGCAACGCTGATGCACTCTCCCTCCGCCCCTGTTACAGTGATGACTGCCGCTACTGCGTGAAGAGAGAGACACAGGAGAGGGAATGTCTACAGGCTGAGGTGATATGTTCAGCGGTGGGACTAGTCGGGGCATCAACTGACTATGGACTTTTAGCTATAGATGCTGCCGAATGGAGGAAGAATCAGGAGGTGGATGTCGACATCTGGCCGGTAACCGCTTGGGTGGCTGCACAACACGAACCCCGGTGGGAACAGGTCTCTGAGTTTTCTCGTGCCACTAAAGGGCTATGGTCAATGTTTGAAGCCCTGCGCCTGTGTGATGTTGTGCTGCAGAGGGGGCGGAAGGAACCGGCTGCAGGAGAGACACGGTGACAGGTGGTGGTGCCGAGGACCCTGCGGGAGACGGTACTTCGGTCAGTGCATGGAACTCCAGGATCTGGTCACGCCTGCGACAGAGATTCTACTGGGGCCAACACAGACGAGATGTGGAAGATTACTGTCGCCGCTGCGACAGCTGCACTGCACGTAAGGGCCCTACCGACAGATCTCATGCCCAGCTCCAGCAGTTTCCGGTAGGGTGCACAATGGAGAGGATCGGGATCGACGTTCTTGGGCCATTTCCCCGCACAGAAAAAGGGAACCGCTACATCCTCACAGCCATGGACTACTTCACTAAGTGGCCTGAGTCATACAGCCTACCAGATCAAGAGGCAGAGAGTATTGTGGACGCTTTGGTGGAGGGAATGTTTAGCAGGCTCGGGTCGCCTGAAGTCATACACACAGACCAGGGCCGGAACTTTGAGTCCCGAGTGTTTAAGGCTATTTGCGTAAAACTAGGATCCGCACAACACCCCTTCACCCACAGAGCGATGGCCTCGTAGAAAGGTTCAACCGCACACTGGCTCAACAGCTTGCCATAGTGACGGCAAAACACCAAAGAGACTGGGACGCCCACGCCCAAGAGACTGGGACGCCCACGCCCCCTCGTGCTGATGGCGTACCGGTCTGCGACCCAAGATTCCACTTTCTGCTCCCCTGCCCTCCTCATGTTAGGAAGGGAGATGCGCACGCCGGGCGAGATGATGATGGGTTTGCCCCCCGACGCTCCTGTGGACCCCCCAGGGTTCGAATATGCCAGGAAACTCCAGGAACGGTTGCAGTCTGCTCACGACTTTGCCAGGCGCCAGCCACAGATTGCAGGGGCGAGGCAGAAGAGGAACTACGACGTGCAGGCTAGAGGACAGCATTTCAGTGCAAGCGAGTTGGTCTGGGTGTATAACCCACAGAGGAAGAAGGGCAGATGCCCAAAGCTGGACAGCAACTGGGAAGGGCCCTGCAGGGTTCTGGAGAGACTGAGGTCTGAGGTGAGTGAGGTCGTCTACAGGGTCCAACTGCAGCGGAGAGGGATAATAGTTGCTCTTCACCGGGACAGGTTGGCACCCTATCGGGGTACAGCGTCACCACTAGGAGCAGGTGGTGAGACACAGGGGGCTAGGGACACTGTTCTTTCTTCTTCCCAACCCCCCTCTCACGACCCGGGGACCTTGCCTGGTTCCCCACAACCTGTTTTTTTCCCCCCTTGCCCTACTCTGGGCCCCACGGTGGGCCTGTCTCCCCCTGCCGCAGACCAGGCACGGCCGCAGAGAAATCGCAGATCCCCTAACCACCTGAGAGACTTTGTTTATTCCCTCGAGGACGAGGGACTTTGAGGAGGGGGGAAAGTGGAACGGACTAGTTATAATGTTGATGTTTGATGTGTTTGTTGGTCAGAGTTTGTTTGCATGTTTGAGTGTCAGTGAAGGTGCCACTGTTTTGATGGACGGTTCTTGTGACCTGTAGCTGTGAGTTTGGGTGGGAGAGTGTTGTCTGGTTGGTTGGGGCTGGAAGAGGGAGGTTCCTGGGGAGAGGGACGCGGGAAGCTAGGGCAGAGCTAGCGGGAGACGTGACGGAGTGTGAGAATACTACAGGATTAGTGGATTGTTTTGGCGTGGTTATGGCCAACAGTAACCTGTGATCTGTACAATAAACTCCCGGATAAAGGACAAACTAAGCCTCCCTGTGTTCCTGTAGCGAGACGCTACAATACGTTATTTCCCCCTGTGCAATTCCAGTCTCACATCTCACATCACATCGTCATAAACAAATACCGGAAACAGACCGGAAATATTTCAAAAGAATAAAATAATACTTTATTCCGAGTGTGATTGCTTTTCTTTTTGAAAGTCATCACATAACGGTATTGTTATACACGGTTCGGCTCCATTAAATATTACATATCTGCCGTAGTTCTCTATTTATAGAGCCCTGATGAGAAGACTTCTAGACAAACATGAGGAACTGCCGCCAACACTGAAAACGTGACGTGGATCATAAATATATCAGCAATTTAACAACATCTTACATTTCTTTTCACACAATACGTCTCCTGGCAATATCAACACTAATTCGGCTGACTTTTATATTTGATCCAATTGTATTTACACCATAAAGGTGCACAGCTGATATAAAGGGACACCTAGTGGTTAAAGCATGTTATTGAATTTCATTATTTTTATTATTAGATATTAATAGGATCCCTATAAAGCATATTCATTACTCATTATTTTTCTACAAATAGTTAATTAAAGACCGTATATAATGACTATTTTGCACATCCCTTTCAAGATTTCAAGATTTTCTAAGGTTTATTGACATATCATATACACAACTACGGTGTAGTTATGCAATGAATGAAAAACTTGGTTTGCAGGTTCCTCAATAGTGCATTACAAGACAGCTATCAATATTTGTGCATACCTCCAGCAATGTTAACTATGTTGAAGCACTTATTTTAACTGATATTATACATATGTATTATACTCTTTTTAAGATGTAGATATTTCATCTCCGGCCTTGTCAGGTATTGAAAAATCAATACATAAAGAACACAAAATTATTAAATATAAAACACAGAATTTGTGTGATTCTACTAAATGATTTACAAATAAACACCACTGCATTTACAACTGTTACACATGCTGATGTAACGCAAATGTTTCCAACTTGGGATCAATAAAGTATATCTTATCTTAAGATGATCGGATGGCTACTGCCATATTTGCAATATTTGGCAACTTGACAAGTGCATGTTTCAGGCTTATCAATTAACAACAGGAGGGGTCACAAACATAAGACCAGCTGTTAAATAAAGCTCTTCTGACCTTAGCTGGCATGTGGTTATATATATTAATGCTGCCCATTATGGGCACAAGCAATTTTCACCCATTTATTAATTATATGTTTTAAATTTGAGTGTTTCCTATCCCCTAAACCTCCAGGAATGTACACAGTTTAATACATGGCAACTTCTTATTATCGGAAATACGAAAACGTCTTAGTAGTACTCCCAGTAGAGACGTGCCATAGATAGAGAACATGTTGCGGAACACAATAGCCAGCATGTGTAGTTCTGGGGACGGGGTGGGGGAGCGGGGGACGGGTTGGACCTGTTCAAATCCAGTTTTGGACAGTCTGCCGTGGTTCCAGTGCTGTTCCACGCTCGGCGTAACCCTCGGAGCACACTCTCCAATCACAGAACTGGAGGACTATCACAGGGTTTGTCAAGCGAAGCGGAGAGAATACTTATTTCCGGGTGTAATATTCTCTAAAGCAAATGAGCTGCTCCGACCCTCGGTCCTGACGGACTCCAACTTGTGTTTATTAATCAAACAAATAAATAAACACAAGGATAATTATGCGTTATTGTTGAATAAATGGAGAATTGCACAGGGGAAAATAACGTATCTATGCCGCAATTTTAGATGCGAATTTTGTTAAACTAATACGTGTGCGCTGTGGACCAACACTATAAATTGACGGGGAAGGGGGTAGCAATAAAGATAACACCATTAAACAGTTACACAACATAACATAAATAATATCGATAGCAGCATCCCCAGCAACCACCTTGGTAACAATGAAAACATTGTATAGACACAATTTCCTGAAGTAATCTTCGTAATAACTAGCAAACTAAAGATCATGTACATCCACTGCACACATAATCTGAAATAACAACTGATATTTCTCGCATCAAATGACATCAAAACGCATTTTAATGGCCAAACTAATCTTAAAATAGGCATTTTCCACCGAAAATAAAACGAATTTCGGCCATGTTTTCTTTTTCTGCAGGGAGAAATTTGAAGATCACGTGACATAGACGCCAGCCATTGGAATGAATGGTGAAAAAAACGTAGGGATCCTACAATTTCAGAGGCGTTTTTGTAGAAATACTACGTCCCAAGTTGTGGACCAACTTAGTTATTACACGTTTTTGTATGATACTGGGTTGGTAGCCCAGCTGTCCTGGTGCTGTTAGACCTGACAGCTGCCTTCGTCACTGCGGACCATAGCATCCTGTTGTCACGGCTTGAACAAACCGCAGGCATCACAGGCTCTGCCCTTGCATGGTTCAGGTCCTACCTGACAGACCGTAGCTTCTCAGTGCAGCTAGGTGCCTTCTCCTCTGCCAAAGCCCCTCTTACCTGTGGGGTTCCCCAAGGCTCTATCCTGGGCCCCATCCTCTTTTTACTGTACATACTGCCCCTAGGTTCAATTCTCACTAAACACAATATTCCCTTCCACTGCTACGCCGATGATGTACAGATCTATCTGCCTCTCAAAGCAAATGTCAAACACTCATTACAGCGGTTGATGGACTGCTTAACAGAGATCAAATCCTGGCTGAGCCAAAATGTCCTTAACCTCAACGAGAGCAAAACCGAGGTCATCTTTTTTGGACCCCAACTTCCAGCCTCTCCGGGCTCGCTCAATGAAAACATCCTCCCCTCTGTCATGAACCTTGGAGTGACCTTCACTAGCACTTTTAAATTTAACAAGCAGGTCAGCACCGTAGTCAAATCCTGCTTTTTTAAAATAAGACTATTGGCTAAGACCAAGTCGTTTTCATCTTTTAAAGACCTAGAAAGGGTTATTAAAGCCTTTGTTACCTCAAGACTGGACTATTGCAACGCTCTGTATGTGGGTATGGACCAGGCCTCAATTAAACGCCTGCAGCTAGTCCAAAACGCAGCTCCACGTCTTCTGACTGGCCACAAAAAACGTGACCACATCACCCCAATTCTGGCCTACACTGGCTTCCAATTCGGTTCAGAATTGGTTTTAAACTCCTTTTATTTGTTTCCAAAGCCCTAAATGGGCTGGCTCCGGCCTATATAGCAGAACTCTTCGATCGCTACACCCCAGCCAGAGCTTTAAGGTCTGCTGACCAGCTGCTGCTGGTAGTGCCCAAGACCAGGCTCAAAACCCGAGGTCACCGAGCCTTCACAGAAGCTGGCCCTAGGCTCTGGAACACTCTGCCCCTCCATGTGAGGTCGGCCGAGACTGGGGTTTTTTAAATCCTCACTAAAGACTCACTTCTTCTCCCTGGCCTTATAGACAAGTTTACGCGCCAAAACACGGGTAGCGCCATGACACTACACAAATGCACTTCATTTCCGCCGGAAGTCTTTTGCACAGCGTCTGTCGGTGTAAACCGATGTAAACAGTCAGACGGGCACTGGTGTAAACACAGCGATTTCGATGCTAACAGTGATGCTAGCTTGGGAACACGATTCTACTTCTTTGACTGGAGATGGCGTTACTCTCCCCCACCCGAATTCAGTGCAAAACTGGGAGGATAACATGACGACGTGGCCCAGCATAAAACCAAAATAAACTGCCTTATTTAGGTCATGCCCACAGGAGCCAACAGTTGTCTGTTGTTTACATAATGCACAATTTACATGATCTCTTTATGCTGTGCAATATATCATATGTGCCTGTACTGTTTGAGTGAAAATAAAGTTTGATTTCATTATTGCACTGTTATTGCATTATTGCATTTCATATGTTCCTTAGAGTGCTACAATTTCTTTTAACACAGTTCATCATTCATATTAAGCTCATACTGTACATAAATAACACTGAATGAATTAATTGTTGAGAGGAAACTAAAGAAATGGCTTCAACAAGAAAGATCACATGTTTAATCCTAACAGGTATTACAAATTAAAATATAAAAGCAGCCCACACAATTACATCACTATGAAAATATTCATATATAATATTAAAAAATACAATGCATGCAGTATTTGTTGTGTTTATCTGTATTTAATGAACAACATGGCTGGGTGCTGGGTGCTGGTTTGTGGTCGTAGCACTCTCTATCTAACCACTCGTTCAGGTGCTTTCTCGAGTGATTGCAACCAACTACCGCACACGTAGTTCCCGAACCACTTTTCTTCATGTTGTAATTGTTATATCCTCTTTGTCTCTGCGATATCAGTGCTTTGTCGGCACAACGGAGCTAGCTAGCAAAACAAACCCAGTCCGCCAAAACGGAAGTGCATTGCATCGAAGGGAGGAGTTCAGGATGTAGAGCGGAAACGGCTCAATAACTTGTGTATAGTCAGAGCGGAGCATGACACCTGACTATTCCCTGTGTTTTTTATATTTCTGTTGTAAATTATTGTCTTTTATTGTGATTGTAGTAATGTGTTTTTATTACATGTACAGGACTTTGACTCGACCAAAAATCACTTTTAAATGTGCTTTATAAATAAAACTTGATTTTATTTTATTTGACTTGAACATGATGATGATGGTGATAAAGAATGCATCTAACGTTCCGCTGTTCATTAAAAAAAACAGTGCATTAAACAAACCATCATGCTCTTACTTTGAAAATCATGCGGAAATGTCGACACGTGGTTTCCGAAAATAACCGACTGACACGAGTAGATTTTAGTCTCAAAACTCCGTGTGTGTAAAAATACGATCCACAAGCAGAGATTTGGTCGACAAATACAAAATGAATTCACAAATGCCTGATCGAAAGTTGTATATGTTAAAGAGATATTGAAAGATCTTTTTTTTATTTGTAAAAATATTTAGCCTATTTGCAGATCCGTTTTACATTTGCAAATGTATTTGTGAGTTTGCAAATCTTTTAAATGCATTGTGGATGGTGTTTTACATTTACAAATCACATAATTATACACAAATTATTTTATGTTCACACAAATAATTATGAGACATATCCATGCCCATAATTAACAAATGACTTTTCAATTACACAAAAGAAATGTTCTTTTTAATAAATCGACAGCTTCCCGATCGTGTGAATGTTAAGCAAATCCACTCTACTCCACTCCATTTGTTGAACACACCTCTTTTTATTGCATTTTAATACTTTAAATACGTTTTATTAATATTTTGATGGAAACATTTGCATATTTCTTCAATACCTTCCAGGTCATGTGACTTAATCACTCAAAATCAGCAATGAATCAAATAACTACACTTGATGCATAGGACATACCTCTTTTTATTGCATTTTCACCCTCTACATATTTTATATTAATATTTTGATGGAAAAATGTGCTTATTTCTTCAATACCTTCCAGGTCATGTGACCGAATCACTCAAAATCAGCTATGGATCAAATAACCACACTTGCTGCATAGGACACACCTATTTTTATTGCATTTTAATACTTTAAATATTTTTATATTAATATTTGTATGGGGAAATTAGCATATTGCTTCAATACCTTCCAGGTCATGTGACCTAATCACTCCAAATCAATGCTGGGTCAAAGAACTATACTGGCTGCATAGGACACACCTCTTTTTATTGCATTTTAATACTCTAAATATTTAATATTAATTTTTTTTTTTGTGACCAACTTTTTATTGCTTTTTTTTTGTCCTCACAAAAGGGACTTATACAGATACAGATTATATAGACAATATAGACAATACAAAAAGTAAAAGAAAAGGCAAAGAAAGAAAAAGAAATTAAAAATAATAGGGAATCCCTTTCCCATACCATCCCGTCCCTCCCCCTTCCCACCCAACTTGCCAATTCACAGAAAATCCTACCTGATGTTTGTTATCAATCGTTCATCTATCTATTATATTATATATATTATTTATATTATAGCATAACAATTTATCCACATAAAATACATTCATGCCTTTTTTTCCACATAACATTTCATCTGTTTAAACTGAATTGAGATTAACTCCTAATAACCTACAATTGCACCAAGGTGTGCGTATATGTACAATCATCATTTACATGAATGATATTACCTGATCAGCAGCTCTTTGAATAGCCTTTAATGTTTCCCCTTTAGCCTTATTAGCAGAAGCGATTGACAGCTCTGAGATTAGTAGGTCATGGAAGCATGATATCCATTGCTTAATAAATAAAGTATGAGGGGGTTTCCATCGTATTACAATTTTTTTTTCTGTTGCTGTTACACCAGCGAAAAGCACCTTTTTCTGATGGTTCTGTAGGTCAAGAGAAGAATCGTCATTGAACAATGCAATATTTGGGAGACAGGGTATGTGAACTCCAATCATCTCAGATACAATGTCAATAACCTGTTTCCAGAACGTTCATACTGCAGTACATTCATAAACCATGTGTACATATGTGCCAATAGTCTTTTGGTTTCAGAGAAGGCATATGGGGCTTGGAATCGTCCTTAATTGGCAGCATTTTCTGGTTGACAGGTAATATCTGTGTATCATTTTATACTGTATCAATTGGTGATTGTGGTTACGCGATGTTAAGGAGATATTATTCCATATTCTCTTCCAATCAATAGTCTGCGTATCGTTTTTTAGATCTGCGTTCCATACTGCAGAGATGCTAATATATCCGGTTAATTTATCTTGCAGTTTTTTATATATATATGAAGTAGTGCCGCTCACACTGTTTGGACTTAATATGACCTTAACTAATTGATGTGTTGGCAGAGGTTGATTCCAAGGAACTCCATATGTGTGCATGGCAGTACGTAGTTGCAAATAGAAAAAGAAAGAAGAGCCAGGCACATTATACGTGTCTTTAAATTCTTGGAAGGACATCAAGCCGTTGTCGTTGGTTATGTCAGAAAGATTATGTATTCCTCGAGTTTGACATTGTGGGAATTGGATTGCTTTTTTCCCAATATGTAGTAACAGGTTATGAAAAATGGGTATGTTACTATGCCAATCTACAGACCAATTGCACCATTTCTCTACATGTTTCTACACTTTCACAGCTTGGCCAATAATTGGTCCAAATGTTTGCATACAGTCATATGGCGACATGGCAGAAAATAAGACATCACCAAGTTTAAGGGGATAGACTATACTTCTTTCAATTTTAATCCAAGGTACATAGGTGCTTTCATCAATCCAGTTTTTCAAGGCTCGAAGCGTGAAGGAATAATAATAGAGCTCGAGATTGGGAACATTAAGGCCTCCACTGTTTTTGTCATATTGTAGAACTTTGTATCTGATTCTTGGGTATTGGTTTTTCCAAATATATTTTGAAATCCTATTCTGAAGTTTGTCCCAAAAACCGTCAGGTGGAGATAAGGTAACATACTAGCTAAGAAATTGACTCTTGGTAGAACATTCATCTTTATGATTGAAATTCGTCCTGCTAAAGAACTTGTTATATTAATCCACTTTTTTAGGTCATCTTTAATTGTTGTACATTCTTTTGTAGTTCTTTGCTACTATTGTGTCTAATGAGGCATATATATAAATTCCCAAATACTTAAAGTGTTGGACGATCTCCAATTCTGTATTTAGGTTTAGTTCAACTAAACTATTGAGGGGTAAAATACATGATTTATTCAAATTGATCTTGTAACCAGATATTGAACTAAATTGGGTAAAGATATTTAACAGTTTAGGAAGCATAGTTGGTTCCTCGTCCAAGTACAGTAGTAGATCATCCGCACGAAATGTTGGGGTCTGTGTCTTTTACAACTCTATGTTTTACTTCTTTGGATAGTCTTATTTTCTGTGCAAGCGGTTCTAGAGAAATTGCAAACAGAAGCGCAGAGACAGGGCAGCCTTGCCGTGTGCCACATAGAATTGGAAATCTAGGTGACCACTGATTGCCTGTCAGAACCATAGCACTTGGATTATTATATAGGATCTTCAACATAATCATACATTTTGCCCCAAAACCCATTATTTGCATTGTGTGCAACACAAATTGCCATTCTAGTCTGTCAAAAGCTTTTTCAGCATCAATTGATAATCAGTGTTGGGCAAGTTACTTTTAAAAAGCAACAAGAAATAGTTATAGTAACTGCTCTCAAAAAAGTAACTAGTTACTTTATTAGATACTCAATTATAAAAGTAACTAGTAATAAGTTGCTTTACTTTACTTTAAAAATAATAACAATAAAAATACAAGTTTTTGTGTTGTTTTTTGCTGACTAGTTCTCTGAAGGCAACATACTCGACCGTTGCGATGGGCAGCACGTCCTCAACAACATACCTGGCAATCAATCTATTTAGTTGACTGGGTGACATGTGGTGATTTTAAAAAATCGTTTTTTGGCTGTTTAGATGGTGTTGCTCCATCTGGGTCACTGCCGGTGGTTGAGACGGTGGGATCTTTGTTGACTAGTTTTATAGCCCCATGTACATTACTTAGGTGCTTCAGGAGATTGGCATTGCTGTTTTTCGATGTGGACAATGCTTTCTGTCCTGCACACAGTTTATATTTTACCGTAATATTGTTTGCATCCTTTATCCCCACAAATTGAAAATAGTGGTTATATTTCCAAGTTGCAAATGCGCTGCTGCTCTCGCTGATACTTGCATCTGCCATTGTGTGTGTGTGTGCTAGTGGTGAGCGTTGCCGTGTGTGTGTGTGTGTGTGTGTGTGTGTGTGTGTGTGTGTGTGTGTGTGTGTGTGTGTGTGTGTGTGTGTGTGTGTGTGTGTGTGTGTGTGTGTGTGTGTGTGTGTGTGTGTGTGTGTGTGTGTGCGTGTGTGTGTTAGCATTAGCAAGTGTTCGTTTGTGTATTTTCCCTTTAAGGCAAGACTGTAGGAGATACCGCTCGCTCTGGTTGGGGGCTCTGAGGCCCCCCCCCCCCTCTCTCCGCGCGTCCTTTTGTGAATGGGTCAAATTAACAGAGGAAGAATTCAAAGCAACCAGGGTAAGGTTATAACAAATATGCTGATTTAATGGTAAAACACAACAATACAAAATCACGAGGTAATCCGGATTACCCCGGCTCTGGTTCCTCCCGCTGGGATATTTTACTTGTCTTGGGAGCAGGAGGAAGAGAGAACGGACCAAAGACACAACAGGCTTACATGCAAAAACAACAGGAGGAGTTGTGTGGATGCTCCTCCCAGAGGGGTCATCTATTGGAAGAGACAAACACGATGGCCTGTCGTAGCCAATCAGCGTGAGCCAGCCGAGGCGACCCTTAAGTTTGAGACAACAAACTTGCAGCTTTCACACACACCCCTTCTTGCATAGAGTTCTCTCTCTGGCCCCCTCCCCCCTCTTGTTCAATACACATACAGTTTCACATACTTTTGGTATCTTAAAGATAGGTTTATGATATAGTTGTTTATAGTTGGCTAAATACAAGTAATACATGTAAATTACCTTAATATCAATAATAACGAGGAAAACATTACCTCTGCTCTCAAGCAATCTTACACACAGCTTCTGAAATAGTAACACACACTCATTTAACCCTTAGCATTCCAGAGATTCGAGCTGTATCCAAATAAGGGTATCCCCTCGCTCACCTCTCCACTTCTCCTAACACAAATGTTTTCACTTCTCATACTTCCAGCTTTTTGTTATACAGACTGCTACTATTTGATACAAAGTAATTAAACACACACATATATTTAAAACATGTAGCCTTCCATGATACTTGACATGCTGTGCCTAAAGAAGAATGTCTCCTCCCCCACATAGTCTCCTGCAAAACTGCTCCTTCTTCATACAGAGTAATTAAGCATGTTTAAGCTAACTTGTAATGAACACACACATATTCTCTATGAAAGTCCCATGACGGCCATAGGATTTAGTTAACTAACAAAAGTTAACTGTCCTTGCAGTTTAAAGCCATCTCTGAACTTCCTTTCACCTCGAAGTCAGCTTACTGGAATGAATACATGTATTAATGAGAACAAAAGGACCATGGTCTCCAGGCCTCTTTATGAGCCTTGCAGGAAATAAAGCATTAACTTAACAAGACTTTAACTGCATTATATCTGAGGAAGATCTCCCTTGGAGTTCCCCTGTTAATTGCAAACCCATTGATGACCAAGAAAGAGACTCATGGGCCTCTCCTGATATCTGGGAACTGCAACAAGACTTTCTGAAAAACATTTATCAATGGGTAATCATTTTACTCAAGCCAGAAGTCACAGGTCACCTGTATTATACCTACCCACAAATAGCCAAAAAAAACACCCTTTTGATTATATTTAAAAGTGGAAGAAAAGACTATTGCGCTAGTCTACTTTTCCTAAAAATGGGACATCGTTTCAGGAATATATAAAAAAACTCTCTATATTTAAGAGGAAAAAATGTACTTTGTCCCTTCAAATGTAACACACATGAATATATAAAAACACACATATATTAGTGATAACATAATTCAACACACTTCTTATATATCAGGTGCCATAAAAATGAATATACCAAAAATACGCTGTATTGAACTTTTCTGCCATAACACGTTACTTTAAGACCCGCCCAACTCTGTCTCTGATTGGCTTACCCTGAAATGTTACCTCGCGTTAACCAATCATCACTCCTCTCTGGTTACTTTCACTTTTCCATGGTGCTGTGAGAGGACATCGCTGTATTCGCCTGTAAATTACATCCGCAGAGAGATTCGGTTCAGTTCCATCACATAATGTAACGCAGTAACGCACCCATTTAAATCACAGTAACTATAACGGCGTTACTTAATGGGAATAGTTAACTAGTAACACTATTAGCTACCGCAAAAGTAGTTGCGTTACAGTAACGCGTTACTTTGTAACGCGTTAGTCCCGACACTGCTGATAATACGGCGCAAGGCGATGTTATGTCTGCTGCAAAATGAATAACATGCAGTAGTCTCCTGATATTATCTGATGAGAATCGGTTTTTCATAAAGCCTGTTTGGTCATAATGAACTAATGTTGGAAGGATTTTCTCCAATCGTTGAGCTATTACTTTTGCATAAAGTTTGATTTCTGAATGTATAAGTGATATTGGTCTAAAACTTGTGCATGCATTTGGGTCTTTCCCCTTCTTGTGTATGAGAGAAATTATAGCTGTATTGATATCCTTTTGGAAATGTCCTTCTTTAAGTGCTACATGAATCATTTCCAATAATATTGGTCCTAAATCAGGCCAAAACTGGGAATATAATTCCGGAGGGATACCATCTATACCGGGGGATTTGCCAAGGTTCATGTCTTCCAATGCTTCAGATCATTCTTTAAGTGTTATTTCACAATCTAAGCGATCAATGTGGTAAATTCAGATCCACAAAGAAATGTTCTAACTCTGCCTTTGATGTCTGTACTTGAGATGTACTGTTCAAATTCATGATTAATATGAACTGCATCATAAAGGACAATGCCATCATTATTCGTAATTGAGGATATTTGGGCCAGCTGCTCGTTATTTCGGAGTTTACTTGCCAGTAGGGAGCTCGGTCTACTTCAGTAGTTATATTCATGCCGCATTCGTCTCATTAGTATGCATACAAAAGTGACAGGTCACACCTCCCCCAATTATGCAAATGAGCTAAGTCCCGCCTCCCATTTGGGCAAGGTGTGATATCCCAAGTAGGTGTGATATCCCGAGTAGGTGTGAGATCCGTCGATAGGAGGGGGTGATGTGTATTCACAGGTGTGAAAAAGCCCCCACTGTAGCGCCTTATGGCGTCGAAAATGCTGTTTCCATCACATTAGTATGCATTAAAAGTGACAGGTGGACCCCCCCCAAGTGTGTGTGTGTGTGTGTGTGTGTGTGTGTGTGTGTGTGTGTGTGTGTGTGTGTGTGTGTGTGTGTGTGTGTGTGTGTGTGTGTGTGTGTGTGTGTGTGTGTGTGTGTGTGTGTGTGTGTGTGTGGACCTTCACTGCTATCCCCCCATGGAGCTACAGGTGCCTGTTAGGCTCTTAAGCGCCCAGGGTCCTGCAGTCTGCCTGAGGCTGTAAAAGTACAGAAAAGCAGACAGGGGGGTTGCGAGGTGACTTTGTATTAGAGAGCCTGAGGAGACACATTTTACTGCCCATGCCTGACTGTTTATCTGTGCATTTTCAACTGTACACAATACAACACAAAAATGTCCAGTGCTGCTAAGAAATAAGTTCAGAAAGCTCTGACTCCAGTGGAACACTGTTAGAGTCAAAAGTAACACTCAATGTATTCAGACAGAGTATGCTGATCCGGGCTGATCAGAACAAAGAAAGCACCTTTTGCCTTCCTAGTCAAAATTGTTGATTAAGTTAGTCTGCACACACTCCCTTACTGTCACCCTTACCTCTTCCTATGGCAGGCCTTTTGGTGTGTGTGTGTGTGTGTGTGTGTGTGTGTGTGTGTGTGTGTGTGTGTGTGTGTGTGTGTGTGTGTGTGTGTGTGTGTGTGTGTGTGTGTGTGTGTGTGTGTGTGTGTGTGTGTGTGTGTGTGTGTGTGTGTGTGTGTGTGTGTGTGTGTGTGTGTGTGTGTGTGTGTGTGTGTGTGTGTGTGTGTGTGTGTGTGTGATCCTGTCCTCCTCCCCCCTTCCTGCCAGCTTATCAGTAGACAGAATAAAGACTGAAAGACAGACTAAATTAATCCTGGCAGGTTTATGTAAAGTATAAGTGTCTGCAGTTAAAGATTTATCTGAACAAGACACTTATACTTTACATAAACCTGCCAGGATTAATTTAGTCAGTGTGGTTGTACTTTGCCCCCCTGTATCTTTGTTTCATTTTAAAAAGTCAAATTGTATCAGCCTCCCATCAACTTTTTAAAATACTGATGTGTTTATTCAAAAACCATACTAGCACACAAGCCTGTTTTTTTGTGTTTTCAGTGTTTTCGGTGTTTCTGTAAGTCAGTGTTTCAGTGTTTCAGTGTTTTTGTGTTTCTGTGTTTTCTGTGTTTCTGTGTTTTTGTGTTTTTGTGTTTCTGTGTTTCAGTGTTTTTGTGTTTTTGTGTTCCTGCGTTTCTGTTTTTTCTGTGTTTGTGTGTTTTTGTGTTTTTGTGTTTCTGTGTTTCAGTGTTTCAGTGTTTTTGTGTTTTTGTGTTTCTGTGTTTCTGTGTTTTCTGTGTTTCTGTGTTTTTGTGTTTTTGTGTTTTTGTGTTTCTGTGTTTCTGTGTTTCTGTGTTTCTGTGTCTCTGTGTTTCGGTGTTTCTGTGTGTCGGTGTTTCAGTGTTTCTGTGTTTTTTCAGTGTGTCAGTGGTTTCAGTGTTTTCTGTGTTTCTGTGTTTCTGTGTTTCCGTGTTTCTGTGTTTCTGTGGGGGTATAATACGCATGTTTCAATACACATGTATAATACATCTTCCCTGTTAGCCTCCCCTTGTTATAATGAAGACAACAGTGCATGTGAAGGAGTGTAATACACATGTATCAGGCACGCTCAACTTGCTATAATGAAGATAACAGTTTTTAAAATGTAAAAAACACATTTTTTTTATTTTTTAAATTGACTATTTACATTTAAATTTTTTCACACACAAAATCAATAGTTATACTGATTGTAACATCCCCAGGACTGTCTCAAGCACAGAATTCCCCAGATTGCTGGAAATATCATGATGGAGTTTTTAAAAGTAGCTCTCGGTTCAAAAAAGGTTGGGCACCCCTGATTTAGCAGATAGAGAAATGTCTTTCCTTCATTGTATAAATGATATAAATGAGCTAAGCAGTGATGAGGAATTCATGTATGGAGATATGTCATTTCCTCGGTGTTCAGACAATATCAGTGAGTTAAATGACGAAGAACCAGTTGTAAACGAACCTTCCACCTCCTCACAAACAAACTCAAGCTATCCAACATTAGATAACGCTTTGGAATGGGTGCTAGACTGTTAGTAAAACTCTGACACTTACCCCGGTCTCGGGCTTTTAAATCAGCTCGCAGACGAAGTACTCCATCTGAATGGAGCAAATAATGTTAGCATAGCTTCAGCCAATGCTGAATTACCAGTTTCCACCGTGCAGAATGGGGGGAGCGCTGACCAAAATGACACCCCAGTAGTAAGATTCATCCCGCTTTCATCTCATTAGTATGCATAGAGGGTGACAGGTGCTGTGACAGGTCACACCTTCCCCTACTTATGCTAATGAGCTAAGTCCCGCCTCCCCTTTGATCGAGGTGTGAGATCTCAAGTAGGTGTGATATCCTAAGTAGGTGTGAGATCCGTCGATAGGAGGGGGTTGATGTGTATTCACAGGTGTGAAAAGCCCCCACTGTTGCGCCTTATGGTGTATCATAAAAAATGTTTCAATCACATTAGTATGCATAAAAAGTGACAGGTGGGCCCGACCCCAAGTCTATTAAAACAAAATGCCGCTTCCATCACATTAGTATGCATAAAAGTGACAGAAGGGCCCGCCCCAATTATGTGATGTCAGAAGACCGAGGGGATGGAGTGAGATAAAAAAAAAAAGAACCCCGTGCAGATAAAAAGCCAGTCATTTCCAATCATCAAGTCATCTTTCCAAAAAGAAAAAATGGCCAAGAGACGCCTCGATATGGGTTTAATCAGCGAGACGCCTGTGACAACTTACCGCCATCCGTCCGGAGCGCCAATCAAGAAACGGATGCAGTATCTGTGCCGGGTTCAAACACCTCCGGTCGAAGATCCTGAAGAAAAATGGCTTCTGGAAAATGAACATGTTTGGGGATACGTATTCAACTATATGGCGAATGAACTGCATTTCTACAATCTGAAGAATGGAGAAACGTATGGACCCCACAGTGTTAAAGCGACGTTGACCTCAACAGATTGGGCTGTGTTAACTCTGGTGTCTTCCAGAGATCTCCACGCAACCATTGTATCGGAAGAAGTAGTGCATCAAGAAAATACTGTGAAACCAGCGGTGTACAAGATATTTGCAACAAAAAGCAAAGAAACACAAACAAAAAGCGAGATCAGAGAAGAGTTTTCACCGTTACCCCTCAATGTGGAGGAAGAAGAAGGAAATATCCCCCCGCCGCCAGAAGTGAAAAGAGTCCTGACAAGCACCGTCTGGGAAACTAAAAGCGGACCATCTGGACGATGGTATTACCGCGCTAGCCGTTTGCTGACGCAGGGGGGAGGGGTTCTCTCTAAAACACAGTGTCCTGCCATCTCTCTCTGTTTCTGCTGTTGTGTAAAATATACAAAATAACGTTTTATATACTTACTCTCTTGTTAAAAGGTGATGAAGTTTGTAGCGTAAGCCAGCCATCAGTGTTCTAGTTTTAAGGATCGAAGGATCCAATGTATTTTTAAATGGAGCAGAAATAGAACTAGTCTCCCAGTGCAAGTATCTTGAACAGAGAGTGTCATATTGGACTCGCACTTGACTTTTTAAGAAACATATCCAGAAAGTATTCAATACCATGAAATTCAACTTGCAACATTTTAAAACAAATTAGACCTTTTTCTTAACTGTCAATGCTGCAAAGTCATACCTCCACTGTATGATTCTATCCCACATTGAATACTGTTTTACAAACTGGTCATTTGCTTGTGCCACACACCTGAAACCCATAGAACAGCTGTTCAAGAGAGCTATCCAGGTGTTTGACAGAAAGCCACAGTCATACCACCACTGTACCATCCTTGAATATGCTGCTCATGCTCTTTCTGCATATCATGTATTTATTTTTGCTGTATGTATATATATAAATGTCATGTTCTTATATGCTGTATGTGACGGGACTATAGATGGAAATGAGCACAGAGCTAAAATCAGGCTCATTTACACTTGTAAGCATTATATTTGTTTTAAAGTGTTCATCAATGTGCACTACGGTAGCCCTGAAGAAAATTAAACATTAAAATATGTTATCGATGTCCCCATTCCCAGTTTGTTTTGGGAATAATTGCGATGTTTACTATGTTTTGGTAGCTCTTAACAAAACAGAATTTTTGTAAAAGACTGCGACTCTAAAAGGCAAGTTTGTGATTTTAACACTGTTTCGATGAAACAATACATTATACAATATTACGACTTTTTGCCATATTTTTAACACAATCTTTTTTTTTGTGGTTGTAGGGCTTCAAGATATTTTGCATGTCATGCATAAACACGGTGTCATCTTTTCCTTGAAACTGACGTGCTGCCCGTTTTACAAAACAAGTTATTTTTCTGCTTCTTCATCCTCTGAATTTTCCTCCCCCCGTCCCTCTTCCTTCAGCCAGCACAACAAGAATCAAGGTGGATCTGTGAAATGAAACACCTCTTCCCAAAGCGTGACTTCCCTATTGAGAGCATGCGTCTAGGGCAGTAGGGTCTAAACCAATTGGCCAGATATACTAACATGCAGAACGTATGGTATGTTTGAAGACTAACCATTTATCCAGTTCAAGCTGTCTTTAAGATGTGACAATGCGCTCTGACTATCCCCCGTAAAATCGTGACAAACTATTACTTATTCTTAAATTTGACCTCTTGCTGCTTGGTTGAAAATGATAGATGAAAAAATTACTTTAAAAAAAAAAAGACTCAAACAGCGAGGGACATTATACTGGTGAAAAAACTCTCAACGACGATGTTCAGTAAACGATCAATCAAAATCGAATGATCCAATGTATTTTTAAATGGAGCAGAAATATAACTAGTCTCCCAGTGCAAGTATCTTGAACAGAGAGTGTCATATTGGAACTCGCACTTGACTTTTTAAGAAACATATCCAGAAAGTATCCAATACAATTAAATTCAACTTGCAACATTTTAAACAAATTAGACCTTTTTCTTAACTGTCAATGCTGGAAAGTCATACCTCCACTGTATGATTCTATCCCACATTGAATACTGTTTTACAAACTGGTCGTTTGCTTGTGCCACACACCTGAAACCCATAGAACAGCTGTTCAAGAGAGCTATCCAGGTGTTTGACAGAAAGCCACAGTCATACCAGCACTGTACCATCCTTGAAAATCACAATTTCTTGAGTTTTTGACATTTTTTATGTCTTTTAAAAGTATGTGTTTTTAAAAAAATAATATTTACATGGGCTGGCCCCCCTCCCCTTGGGGGAATTCATCCACAGAAAACACACTGGACGCAGCACTAGGTCAGAAACCAGAGGAGACTGTGAAGTCCACCACAGACGGACCACCTTTGGACAAAAGGTCCTCTCCATTAAAGGCAGCTCATTCTGGAATAGCCCCCCCCCCCCTAACTGAGATACGGGATTGTCCCACTCTCAATAGTTTTAAAGGTCAACTTAAAGAATGGTTGAGCAACAAACAGACGTGTAATCACCGCTAAATAAATGCACTTTAACACAGGGGTATCTCCTCTTGCACTTTATGTAGCGCTTTTATCTTATCTTGCACTTTATATATCATAGCTGCTACATTGTACTGCCATGTGGTAAATGCTTGTATGCTGCTCATGCTCTTTCTGCATATCATGTATTTTATTTTTGCTGTGTATATATATATATATAAATGTCATGTTCTTATATGCTGTATGGGACGGGACTACAGATGGAAATTAGCTCAAAGCTAAAATCCGGCTCATTTACACTTGTAAGCATTATTTCTGTTTTAAAGTGTTCATCAATGTGCACTACGGTAGCCCTGAAGAAAATTAAACATTAAAATATGTTATCGATGTCCCCATTCCCAGTTTGTTTTGGGGAATAATTGCGATGTTTACTATGTTTTGGTAGCTCTTAACAAAACAGAATTTTTGTAAAAGACTGCGACTCTAAAAGGCAAGTTTGTGATTTTAACACTGTTTCGATGAAACAATACATTATACAATATTACGACTTTTTGCCATATTTTTAACACAATATACTTGTACCTTTTTTTTTTTTGTGGTTGTAGGGCTTCTAGATATTTAGCATGTCATGCATAAACACGGTGTCATCTCTTCCTTGAAACTGACGTGCTTTACAAAACAAGCTATTTTTCTGCTTCTTCATCCTCTGAATTTTCCTCCCCCGTCCCTCTTCCTTCAGCCAGCACAACAAGAATCAAGGTGGATCTGTGAAATGAAACACCTCTTCCCAAAGCGTGACTTCCCTATTGAGAGCATGCGTCTAGGGCAGTAGGGTCTAAACCAATTGGCCAGATATACTAACATGCAGAACGTACGGTATGTTTGAAGACTAACCATTTATCCTGTTCAAGCTGTCTTTAAGATGTGACATTGCGCTCTGACTATTTCTCGTAAAATGGTGACAAACTATTACTTATTCTTAAATTTGACCTCTTGCTGCCTGGTTGAAATTGATAGATGAAAAATAACTTTAAAAAAAAAAGACTCAAACAGTGAGGGACATTATACTGGTGAAAAAACTCTCAATTATACAGATGACTCCCCCCATTCAACGCAAAAAGTCCCTCCCTCCACTCAGCAAAGCATATAAAACTAAGGACCCCACTAAGACGACAGTTTGAAAACTAGCTATGGATCTGAGAAAAACCAAGTCTGATGTAGCCTACCCTTATTATCACCAGGATAACGTATATGGGCTTAATGAATGGATGTTACAAAGTAGGGGAGAGGATGTTCCCGAAGAAGAGCTCTCCTCTATATCATATCCATGTAAGGTCTTTAGGACAAAAGAGGACTATGATAATATGACATATGAAGAATATCTTTCTTTAAAAGATGGTATTATAGATAACCTCTATAGAAACAATATATCTCATACCACTCACCAAGATCGCAAACGACATTTAGCAGATAAGAAAAGCAAAAGTAAAGAAAACCGAAGAAAAAGCTAAATGAAAAGGAGAAGAAAAATTAAAAGCAAACGCAGAATGCGAATGAAAAGAAAAGGGACCATAGGATGGAAAACGAAAAAGACAAAAAGAAGGAAGGTGAAAAGAAAAAGGAACAAAGTGCAGAAATGTCAACTAACTATAGAGGATTGTGTTGTAGACCCATTACCGAATCATAATAATCTTATAGATCAGCTACCGCTAACCGA
This sequence comes from Notothenia rossii, assembly GCF_949606895.1. NCBI lineage: Eukaryota > Metazoa > Chordata > Actinopteri > Perciformes > Nototheniidae > Notothenia > Notothenia rossii. The sequence goes on along the minus strand of NC_136904.1, from coordinate 52,822,509 downwards.
CTGTTGCGAATGTGTTGAACAAATACCAAAAGCAATGGCAGAGCTTTGCTTCAATATAATGAGAGAAAAAGCACGATACTACGGAATTGCCCAAATTGGAGACAGTGCCAGAGCATGTATTAAAAGACTGTTGGAGGATCTCTATTCTAGTGTCGGTTGCCATTACATCGAAGGATATGCCAAAACGTGTGACGACATAGACAAAGCTTTTGAAAACAATTATATGGTACCTGTCCTTACAGCTAAACAAATCCTATGCCAGGTATTCAACAGACCACAAGAAGCACAAGAAGCCCCAGAAAGGATTACATTCAGAGCTAATAATGGTGAAACCGAAGAACAAGCAAAGCAGATTATAATTGTTGCGGGTGAAAGGATAGAGAATTTGCAAGTGATGTTAATGCATTTATCTGATATAAAAAATGCATTCGTTTACTTCCAAGAGACCCCTAAACATCTACTTGGGCAATGTGAATTGAACGATAAACCGATCACTGTAAATGAAAGGCGGAGAGAAACAGCAGTGCAAATTGTTAAGTCTATTACCTTGTATGCACTACGACATTAACTTGGTAAAATGTAATATGCTTTTCTGAAAATGGGGTGAATGTTGTGTTTTCAATTAAACAACCAAAACAAATGAAAATGTGTTTTATTTTTGCTTTCATGTATAGTAATAGTATTGTAAACGAAACATTTAAAGTGGTCCTGGAATCTTCATTTTCCGAAACATTCTGTAACATTACCGAAGAAATTAAACAAACACCAAAAGTGTACCATGTGCTCTCATTGTATGCTCTGTTTGTAGATGTAATGCATCTTTGTGTCAAAAACAGCATACACATGAATATTTTGACTGAAGTGAAAAAACTCCATCATGATATTTCCAGTAATCTGGGGAATTCTAGCTGGAGACGGTCCTGGGGATGTTACAATCAGTATAACTATTGAATTTGTGTGTGAAAAAATAAAAATGTAAATAGAAGATACAAAAAAAAAAAGTTTTTACATTTTAAAAATTGTTGTCTTCATTATAGCAAGGGGAGGGTAACAGGGAAGATGTATGATACAAGTGTATTGAAACGTGTGTATTATACCCCCACAGAAACACAGAAACACAGAAACGCGGAAGCACAGAAACACAAAAACACAGAAAAAACACTGAAACACTGAAACAACACAAAAACACTGAAAAAACCGAAACACCGAGACACAGAACCACAGAGACACCGAGACACAGAACCACATGACACAGAAAACACAGAAACACAGAAACACAGAAACACAGAAAGACACAAACACAGGAAACACAGAAACACAAAATTGCAAAAACACAAAAACACAGAAAACACAGAAACACAAAAACACAGAAACACAAAAACACAAAAACACAAAAACACTGAAACACCGACACACAAACACCGAAAACACTGAAAACACTGAAAACACAAAAAACAGGCTTGTGTGCTAGTATGGTTTTTGTGTTTTCAGTGTTTTCAGTGTTTTCGGTGTTTGTGTGTCGGTGTTTCAGTGTTTTTGTGTTTTTGTGTTTTTGTGTTTCTGTGTTTTTGTGTTTCTGTGTTTTCTGTGTTTTTGTGTTTTTGCAATTTTGTGTTTCTGTGTTTCCTGTGTTTGTGTCTTTCTGTGTTTCTGTGTTTCTGTGTTTCTGTGTTTTCTGGGTTTCTGTGTGTCGGTGTTTCAGTGTTTTTTTGTGTTTCTGTGTTTTCTGTGTCTCTGTGGTTCTGTGTCTCGGTGTCTCTGTGGTTCTGTGTCTCGGTGTTTCTGTTTTTTCAGTGTTTCTGTGTTGTTTCAGTGTTTAAGTGTTTTTTCTGTGTTTTTGTGTTTCTGTGCTTCCGCGTTTCTGTGTTTCTGTGTTTCTGTGGGGGTATAATACACACGTTTCAATACACTTGTATCATACATCTTCCCTGTTACCCTCCCCTTGCTATAATGAAGACAACAATTTTTAAAATGTAAAAACTTTTTTTTTTTGTATCTTCTATTTACATTTTTATTTTTTCACACACAAATTCAATAGTTATACTGATTGTAACATCCCCAGGACCGTCTCCAGCTAGAATTCCCCAGATTACTGGAAATATCATGATGGAGTTTTTTCACTTCAGTCAAAATATTCATGTGTATGCTGTTTTTGACACAAAGATGCATTACATCTACAAACAGAGCATACAATGAGAGCACATGGTACACTTTTGGTGTTTGTTTAATTTCTTCGGTAATGTTACAGAATGTTTCGGAAAATGAAGATTCCAGGACCACTTTAAATGTTTCGTTTACAATACTATTACTATACATGAAAGCAAAAATAAAACACATTTTCATTTGTTTTGGTTGTTTAATTGAAAACACAACATTCACCCCATTTTCAGAAAAGCATATTACATTTTACCAAGTTAATGTCGTAGTGCATACAAGGTAATAGACTTAACAATTTGCACTGCTGTTTCTCTCCGCCTTTCATTTACAGTGATCGGTTTATCGTTCAATTCACATTGCCCAAGTAGATGTTTAGGGGTCTCTTGGAAGTAAACGAATGCATTTTTTATATCAGATAAATGCATTAAGATCACTTGCAAATTCTCTATCCTTTCACCCGCAACAATTATAATCTGCTTTGCTTGTTCTTCGGTTTCACCATTATTAGCTCTGAATGTAATCCTTTCTGGGGCTTCTTGTGCTTCTTGTGGTCTGTTGAATACCTGGCATAGGATTTGTTTAGCTGTAAGGACAGGTACCATATAATTGTTTTCAAAAGCTTTGTCTATGTCGTCACACGTTTTGGCATATCCTTCGATGTAATGGCAACCGACACTAGAATAGAGATCCTCCAACAGTCTTTTAATACATGCTCTGGCACTGTCTCCAATTTGGGCAATTCCGTAGTATCGTGCTTTTTCTCTCATGATATTGAAGCAAAGCTCTGCCATTGCTTTTGGTATTTGTTCAACACATTCGCAACAGTCGGTTAGCGGTAGCTGATCTATAAGATTATTATGATTCGGTAATGGGTCTACAACACCATCCTCTATAGTTAGTTGACATTTCTGCACTTTGTTCCTTTTTCTTTTCACCTTCCTTCTTTTTGTCTTTTTCGTTTTCCATCCTATGGTCCCTTTTCTTTTCATTCGCATTCTGCGTTTGCTTTTAATTTTTCTTCTCCTTTTCATTTAGCTTTTTCTTCGGTTTTCTTTACTTTTGCTTTTCTTATCTGCTAAATGTCGTTTGCGATCTTGGTGAGTGGTATGAGATATATTGTTTCTATAGAGGTTATCTATAATACCATCTTTTAAAGAAAGATATTCTTCATATGTCATATTATCATAGTCCTCTTTTGTCCTAAACACCTTACATGGATATGATATAGAGGAGAGCTCTTCTTCGGGAACATCCTCTCCCCTACTTTGTAAAATCCATTCATTAAGCCCATATACGTTATCCTGGTGATAATAAGGGTAGGCTACATCAGACTTGGTTTTTCTCAGATCCATAGCTAGTTTTCAAACTGTCGTCTTAGTGGGGTCCTTAGTTTTATATGCTTTGCTGAGTGGAGGGAGGGACTTTTTGCGTTGAATGGGGGGAGTCATCTGTATAATTGAGAGTTTTTTCACCAGTATAATGTCCCTCACTGTTTGAGTCTTTTTTTTTTAAAGTTATTTTTCATCTATCAATTTCAACCAGGCAGCAAGAGGTCAAATTTAAGAATAAGTAATAGTTTGTCACCATTTTACGAGAAATAGTCAGAGCGCAATGTCACATCTTAAAGACAGCTTGAACTGGATAAATGGTTAGTCTTCAAACATACCGTACGTTCTGCATGTTAGTATATCTGGCCAATTGGTTTAGACCCTACTGCCCTAGACGCATGCTCTCAATAGGGAAGTCACGCTTTGGGAAGAGGTGTTTCATTTCACAGATCCACCTTGATTCTTGTCGTGCTGGCTGAAGGAAGAGGGACGGGGGAGGAAAATTCAGAGGATGAAGAAGCAGAAAAATAACTTGTTTTGTAAAGCACGTCAGTTTCAAGGAAGAGATGACACCGTGTTTATGCATGACATGCTAAATATCTAGAAGCCCTACAACCACAAAAAAAAAAGGTACAAGTATATTGTGTTAAAAATATGGCAAAAAGTCGTAATATTGTATAATGTATTGTTTCATCGAAACAGTGTTAAAATCACAAACTTGCCTTTTAGAGTCGCAGTCTTTTACAAAAATTCTGTTTTGTTAAGAGCTACCAAAACATAGTAAACATCGCAATTATTCCCCAAAACAAACTGGGAATGGGGACATCGATAACATATTTTAATGTTTAATTTTCTTCAGGGCTACCGTAGTGCACATTGATGAACACTTTAAAACAGAAATAATGCTTACAAGTGTAAATGAGCCGGATTTTAGCTTTGAGCTAATTTCCATCTGTAGTCCCGTCCCATACAGCATATAAGAACATGACATTTATATATATATATATATATACACAGCAAAAATAAAATACATGATATGCTGAAAGAGCATGAGCAGCATACAAGCATTTACCACATGGCAGTACAATGTAGCAGCTATGATATATAAAGTGCAAGATAAGATAAAAGCGCTACATAAAGTGCAAGAGGAGATACCCCTGTGTTAAAGTGCATTTATTTAGCGGTGATTACACGTCTGTTTGTTGCTCAACCATTCTTTAAGTTGACCTTTAAAACTATTGAGAGTGGGACAATCCCGTATCTCAGTTAGGGGGGGGGGGCTATTCCAGAATGAGCTGCCTTTAATGGAGAGGACCTTTTGTCCAAAGGTGGTCCGTCTGTGGTGGACTTCACAGTCTCCTCTGGTTTCTGACCTAGTGCTGCGTCCAGTGTGTTTTCTGTGGATGAATTCCCCCAAGGGGAGGGGGGCCAGCCCATGTAAATATTATTTTTTTAAAAACACATACTTTTAAAAGACATAAAAAATGTCAAAAACTCAAGAAATTGTGATTTTCAAGGATGGTACAGTGCTGGTATGACTGTGGCTTTCTGTCAAACACCTGGATAGCTCTCTTGAACAGCTGTTCTATGGGTTTCAGGTGTGTGGCACAAGCAAACGACCAGTTTGTAAAACAGTATTCAATGTGGGATAGAATCATACAGTGGAGGTATGACTTTCCAGCATTGACAGTTAAGAAAAAGGTCTAATTTGTTTAAAATGTTGCAAGTTGAATTTAATGGTATTGGATACTTTCTGGATATGTTTCTTAAAAAGTCAAGTGCGAGTTCCAATATGACACTCTCTGTTCAAGATACTTGCACTGGGAGACTAGTTATATTTCTGCTCCATTTAAAAATACATTGGATCCTTCGATGTTGATTGATCGTTTACTGAACATCGTCGTTGAGAGTTTTTTCACCAGTATAATGTCCCTCGCTGTTTGAGTCTTTTTTTTTTTTTAAGTAATTTTTTCATCTATCGTTTTCAACCAAGCAGCAAGAGGTCAAATTTAAGAATAAGTAATAGTTTGTCACGATTTTACGGGGGATAGTCAGAGCGCATTTTCACATCTTAAAGACAGCTTGAACTGGATAAATGGTTAGTCTTCAAACATACCATACGTTCTGCATGTTAGTATATCTGGCCAATTGGTTTAGACCCTACTGCTCTAGACGCATGCTCTCAATAGGGAAGTCACACTTTGGGAAGAGGTGTTTCATTTCACAGATCCACCTTGATTCTTGTTGTGCTGGCTGAAGGAAGAGGGACGGGGGGAGGAAAATTCACAGGATGAAGAAGCAGAAAAATAACTTGTTTTGTAAAACGGGCAGCACGTCAGTTTCAAGGAAAAGATGACACTGTGTTTATACATGACATGCAAAATATCTTGAAGCCCTACAACCACAAAAAAAAAGATTGTGTTAAAAATATGGCAAAAAGTCGTAATATTGTATAATGTATTGTTTCATCGAAACAGTGTTAAAATCACAAACTTGCCTTTTAGAGTCGCAGTCTTTTACGAAAATTCTGTTTTGTTAAGAGCTACCAAAACATAGTAAACATCGCAATTATTCCCAAAACAAACTGGGAATGGGGACATCGATAACATATTTTAATGTTTAATTTTCTTCAGGGCTACCGTAGTGCACATTGATGAACACTTTAAAACAAATATAATGCTTACAAGTGTAAATGAGCCGGATTTTAGCTCTGAGCTCATTTCAATCTATAGTCCCGTCACATACAGCATATAAGAACATGACATTTATATATATACATACAGCAAAAATAAATACATGATATGCAGAAAGAGCATGAGCAGCATATTCAAGGATGGTACAGTGGTGGTATGACTGTGGCTTTCTGTCAAACACCTGGATAGCTCTCTTGAACAGCTGTTCTATGGGTTTCAGGTGTGTGGCACAAGCAAATGACCAGTTTGTAAAACAGTATTCAATGTGGGATAGAATCATACAGTGGAGGTATGACTTTGCAGCATTGACAGTTAAGAAAAAGGTCTAATTTGTTTTAAAATGTTGCAAGTTGAATTTCATGGTATTGGATACTTTCTGGATATGTTTCTTAAAAAGTCAAGTGCGAGTCCAATATGACACTCTCTGTTCAAGATACTTGCACTGGGAGACTAGTTCTATTTCTGCTCCATTTAAAAATACATTGGATCCTTCGATCCTTAAAACTAGAACACTGATGGCTGGCTTACGCTACAAACTTCATCACCTTTTAACAAGAGAGTAAGTATATAAAACGTTATTTTGTATATTTTACACATCAGCAGAAACAGAGAGAGATGGCAGGACACTGTGTTTTAGAGAGAACCCCTCCCCCCTGCGTCAGCAAACGGCTTGCGCGGTAATACCATCGTCCAGATGGTCCGCTTTTAGTTTCCCAGACGGTGCTTGTCAGGACTCTTTTCACTTCTGGCGGCGGGGGGATATTTCCTTCTTCTTCCTCCACATTGAGGGGTAACGGTGAAAACTCTTCTCTGATCTCGCTTTTTGTTTGCGTTTCTTTGCTTTTTGTTGCAAATATCTTGTACACCGCTGGTTTCACAGTATTTTCTTGATGCACTACTTCTTCCGATACAATGGTTGCGTGGAGATCTCTGGAAGACACCAGAGTTAACACAGCCCAATCTGTTGAGGTCAACGTTGCTTTAACACTGTGGGGTCCATACGTTTCTCCATTCTTCAGATTGTAGAAATGCAGTTCATTCGCCATATAGTTGAATACGTATCCCCAAACATGTTCATTTTCCAGAAGCCATTTTTCTTTAAGATCTTGGACCGGAGGTGTTTGAACCCGGCACAGATACTGCATCCGTTTCTTGATTGGCGCTCTGGACGGATGGCGGTAAGTTGTCACAGGCGTCTCGCTGATTAAACCCATATCGAGGCGTCTCTTGGCCATTTTTTCTTTTTGGAAAGATGACTTGATGATTGGAAATGACTGGCTTTTTATCTGCACGGGGTTCTTTTTTTTTTATCTCACTCCATCCCCTCGGTCTTCTGACATCACATAATTGGGGCGGGCCCTTCTGTCACTTTTATGCATACTAATGTGATGGAAGCGGCATTTTGTTTTAATAGACTTGGGGGCGGGCCCACCTGTCACTTTTTATGCATACTAATGTGATTGAATTTTTTTTTATGATATACCATAAGGCGCAACAGTGGGGGCTTTTCACACCTGTGAATACACATCAACCCCCTCCTATCGACGGATCTCACACCTACTTAGGATATCACACCTACTTGAGATCTCACACCTCGATCAAAGGGGAGGCGGGACTTAGCTCATTAGCATAAGTAGGGGAAGGTGTGACCTGTCACAGCACCTGTCACCCTCTATGCATACTAATGAGATGAAAGCGGGATGAATCTTACTACTCACCCCGAATGCTTCAGAATCACCAGTTTCCTCGTTACAACATGGTGGATGCGCTAACCGAAATGCCTCAACACGTGTTTTGTCTCGACCTGTGTTCAATAACAAAGAACTGCGTCAGTCTCTAGTCCTAACTCCTCCTAACGATGAAGCAGACTTCACAGCCTATTATGGGATTCTGATGAACAATGTACATGATATGCTAGGTGATGCTTTTTCACGGGCAGAGAGGGAAGATTTTGTAAAGATTGAGCTACGGGGTGAGCAGCTACAGGCTAATGTGTCAGCCAGGCCTGGAATTTCGTCATTTTAGGGGCAAGGCCACTTGGCCTTTTGAGTTGTCAATTTTTTAAGGGCACAAAGGCCAAAAGCCAGGGCACCAAGGCCATAAATTAAAACAATGATTTAACATACGATATGAAGTGACTACGATTGTATATGCATTTATAATACTTTTATATATATTTATTAAGCATTCAATGGACACCAAATTGCAATTAAACAAATTCTTTATTAAAACTACAAAGGATTCTTATAGCACAGACATGTTTGGCTCACTGTGAGACTGTGGTAGTGGGCCTACGTCAAGGTGCGTCCTTATCCTTATCACTTCAAGATGGAGATGATGACGAGTCAGGGAGATTTGGACTTTTGGGGTTCCTCTGACCATAGGGATGAATATTGGGTCTCCTTTTGTTGATGCCAGCTGCCCACCATCTTGCCACAGCTTCATCACTTTGATATTCAGCAGGAGCACAACCCTGGGATTTGATGAGGAGTAGATCTTCAATTGTTGAAGTGTGCAGGCTTAAACGCCAATCGCCCTGCATTCTCTTCATTACTGAGAACTGCCGTTCAACTTGAGAGGTAGAGACAGGAAAAACTAGGACTATTTGTATTAGGTGCAGCAGATTGGGGTACATTCTTCCCTTCTCCAACAAGAATCTGGACCATAATGGGAGGAAAGTTTCCCTACTATGGTGACGCACAATGTCGTGTTTGGCTCTGAACCATTCTTTGTCTACCTCAGGCACATTGCAGCCATTTTTGGTCAGGAGGGTTTACACAAATGATGGATTTCCTCCTCGCCAAACTCCTCTAAGAAATTTGGTTCTGTTGGGAAATTGATGGGATCGAATATTTCGGCAGCCAGGAGTACAGGGTTGGTGGAGAAAGTAGAGAATCTCTCACCAATGGCTGCAATGATGTTGTCAACTATGTTTTTCCTTGACAGAAGGAAGGCTTCGGCAGAAACATTGGACTTTCTGATGTTAATATCATTGTATGCAAATTCCTCACTGCTGGTTGTGAAGGACTCAAGCACTGGACGGAGATAGGGGCCTGGCTTCTCTGTTTGTTTGCGTAGCGCAGCCTGTGCAGCCAGGATCCTGCTACGCACACACGACAAGGGCAGTTGATCGCCTTGGAAATTCAGTGAGAGTTCAGCCAGGTCAGATAGAAGATCCTGATACAGTGCCATGTGAAGAATAAACTTTGGTGAGGTCAACTGCCTTAACACTGCCCTGATCTTTTCTTTGTCTGGTGATGCCTCATCCTGTCTTTCCTGGAGGTGGGTAACAATGCTTCTGTAGTTTTTTCTCGCAAGACAGGAAACAGCCCTCCTCCTGTGATCTATCCACCTGGTCCCCACGGAGCGAGCTGGTTTAATGAAGTGCTCCTCCAGTTCCTCTCCAATGGCCTTCAACTCCCTCCATTTTTTGGGAGAACGATGGTAGAGAGAGTAAATCTTCATGAGCAGGTCATCAATCTTGTTCAAAGAAAAACAGAAAATACAGAATTAAATAGGCATTATTAAGGCATTAATCAGACATTGTATTACAAATTCTATTTTCATATTTTATAGAAGAATTACTCCTCCTACCTGTTCAAAGTATGTGCCCTTGAAGGCATCCTTCAGACATAGCTCTAGTCTGTGGGCAATGCAATGTACTTTAAGCATCCACGGCACATGTCCCTGTAGTTTGGTGAGGACACCATTTGTCTTCCCAAAATTGACTGCTGCACCATCAGCTGCTGTTGCTGTCAAGCAGCCACTCAGATCAATGTTGTTGTCTGCACACTTTTCCATAATGGCCTCAAATATTCCATCTGCATTACATGCTGTTGGCTCTGCAATACTTTAAAAAATATGGAACACAAAAAAGAAATTAAGAATTAGGTCTTCTTACTATTAAATAAGTGAAAATGTAATTACAATCACCTGAACCTATGTAAAATCATTACATTCTTTCTCTCAATTGTCCTGCCCTTTTCTAATTAATTGTAAAGCAAAAAAACAAACAAACATATTTTTACATCTATATTGTAGACTATTTGTCTCTCTTATTCTTACCCAAGTAATCTGATTGTCGGGGAGCCGTGTTCAATAAGCTTTATGCTTATGACTTCCTTATCTGATGTTCCTTTGTCAGGTGCTGCCATCAAACAGTAAGGAGCAGTAGAAAGGCTCACATTTTTTCAGAGCTTGAAGTTGGTCTCTGATGCTGCCAGCAATGTGCTCAATGAATATGCGGCAGGACTTTGAATTATGGTAGGTGAACCCGAGCTCCACCCCATGCTTGCGCTCCACTGACACAAGAGTCTTGTACAGACTAAACGGCTGTTCAGTATATGCTACAGTGTATGCAATGTCAAATAACTTGCACATCTTTGTTTCGGTTTTGTTGTTGAGCTTCTGGAGCTGTGTAACTGTTTTCGAAGTAGTTGGAGCCTGATTTGATTGCTGCCATGCTGTGATGTGAGCTTTTGACTCATAATGTGTTTTGGCTGTACATTTTTTAACATTTGTGCTGCCAGTTATGTATGTGTCTGTGTTATGGATATATGTGTGTTGTGCAGTGCGGTTTTTATAGTGCTCCCTGCAGATGCAGCACCACAACTTAGTAACATAGCCGTCCTTGTCCTTCTCAAAGTGCAGCCAGTCATACCCCCAAGACTCTACAGTGGTGGCAGTAGTTTTTCTCTTCTTGCTGTTTCCATCTACCTCTTGGTCATGACCTTGTCCCGGTCCCTCCATGTCTTCTCCTTTTTCTCTCATTTCCTCTCCCTTGTTCCTGTAATCGGTCTCATCTTCTCCTGCCTTTTCTTGTCCTCTCTCTTCCCTGGTTTCTAGCCCATTGTCTCCTCCAGCCTTCTCTAAATCTGTCTCATTTCTTTCTCCTCTTCTACCATCTCGTTGTCTTGGTACTTCAGAATCTCCTCCTTTTACTTCTGTTTCCCTATCATTATCAAGGCCTTCATCATCTCCTCCTCTCTCATCAATGTTCACTGGACTTTGTCTCTCCACTCTTGTCTGCTCTTCTTCATGTCCAACTCTCTGTTGTTTTTTTTCTGGCTCTCTGTCCACTGACTGATCTGCCTTACTGCAACTAAAAAACAATTAGTATTTTAATTTAATATGTCCATTTGATCACATACTTTTAACATAAATTAATAAACGTAATGTGATGTATAATTGAACGGGTAATGTGACTTATCTTATAGAACTAATTAACTAATAAACACTAATAATGAGTGTTCAATATGCGATACAACCTCTGTACGTTATTTTAACTGGTTACCCTAACTTATATACTTAGCTTATTTCTCTCCCGTTCAAATTGGGGACAGTTTTAATCGGGGGCAAAGTGTCATAATCTGTCACCTTAATTTTAGGTGTGCTGCTGTTACTTATACTAACAAACTACAATATCTTGTTCCCTCTTGAATCATTATTTACCACTTACCTCCTGAAAAATGAGTCCATTGTTTTGCAGTTTTTAGCTGCATCTTCAAAGTTTCTTTTAATACACTTCTCCCTTCGCTGTTTGCTCGGCATAGTTTTATCTGGGGAGGATAAAAGAAAACAAACTAATGTTGCTGCAAGTAACAACACAAAAAACAATGAGACAAAATCTCTTATTGATTGGCAGTCGTTCACGTTAACCTCTTTGCGCAAATGGGATGATGGCTTAATTTGGAGACGGAAAGGCATGCAATACCCCTTACAAACAATAGGTGGCATAACACCAGGAATCTCGGGTCTGTTTGACTGACCCCGTATCAAAGTGTATTGACTTTTATTCCACCTTTTGAGTACGAGGTCAGATACGGAAGTCACGCTTTTCTGTAATGGAAACTCGGTTCGGTGCACACATGAAATATAGCGCCGTCTTTGAGAAACAGTTGGTTGACAACAAATGAAGACCTTTTGGTTTGATAGGGGACTTCTTCACAAGTTTGTCGATGTATGGCATTATGCATACATTTGTTTCGGCTGACCAGAAAGAGTTGGCCGACATCATGGTGGAATTACATGGAAAAATACTGACTGTTTTTCCTTGTAAATGGATTAAGCATATAAACGGTTTCCCTTGACATTTCCACAAAACCAAGGCCATTTTCCAGACGCCCGAAAGGTAAATAATGAGTTCATTACTTTATTTAAGCTTACATAATAACTTTAACACAATATGTTTTGAAAGGACGTCAATTACAATATAATTGAATGGCAGTTGCTATGCTAAGCTAACTAAGCTAGTTCTGGCCAGTGGGGGTAACGTAATTTTGTTGTGGACAGTTCAGGCATGCCACAAGACATGTGAATGGGTATTTTGATCGCGTTTTGAAAATTGGGCGATATAAACGAGCAGCAAACTTTGAACTTCCGTCTGCAATCGCCGGTGGTCAAATAAGTCTGCACAGAGGTCTTTGAAAGCTAACAGTGCTAACTGCCTAGCACTAGATAATAATAAAAAAAGAACACAACTGCAACATAACTTATCCAAGTAGTAACAAAACACTTCAAAATATTATAATTATGCATTACCATACGAGCAAGAAATAGTAATGTTATCCATAAAATTACACTTAAAGCTGGACAAATGAAAAACTTAACGGCAAACAGGATCATCACAAAACCTTACCTCACCTCAGCCTTTTCTTGAGCGGAGAATCAGCTAGCTAGGTCCTAGACCGTCCTACGCACACGGACGCGTGAGGGGGTGGGCGGAGATAGGTCCTAGACTGATGTCAACTGTCATCATAGACCGTCCGAGCGGTGCATTCCAGGCTCAAATCAAGCGCAGCGCTGATTTATTTTTCCTCCTTCAAAATATGCTGGTGTTGAAGGCATGTCAGAAAAGAGGCAGACTGCTAAACCACAAAACTTAGTCAGAGAGGGCATCAAGGCCACTGTGGCCTTATGGCAGATATCATTTTTAAGGGCACAAGGCCAAAGTGGGAGGGCCATGGCCCTCGTGGCCCTCGTGAAATTCCTGCCCTGGTGTCAGCCATTTTAAATACCAACGGTGATAATAATCTGAATGATTTTGAGGATGCCCTGTTCAATGCTGTGCAGTCAAATTTGGAGGTAATGGCAGACAGCAATCTTGAGCTAGTGGTGCAGGTTGTTCAATCCCCCCGTGGCGGTGCTAAAAGATTGGCTAGTAAAATGTTGGACAATGAGATTGTTAAAAAGAAGAAGCGTTTTCTTTACATTGTTCACAACCCCTCCAACCAGCTGTGTTTTGCTATTAATTTAGCACTGTTGCTGCATAACAACCTCACTGATAGCGAAGGTTATGAACCCGGTAGAGAGATTCAGAGGGGGGTGGGTTTGACAGATCAGACAGCTGTGACATTCAACGACATTGATAAATTCGACGAGAGTTTAAAATGCAAGATTGTGGTGTTTTACCGAGGCGATGAAGATCGTGCCCTCTGTACATTCCAGACAGATGCCCCCACACGAGACAAAACTGTGTTTTTGTTTCTCTTCAAAAACCATTACTATGGGATTAAAAACTTGAAGGGGTTTTTAGGCTCTTCATTTGTCTGTGAACATTGTTACACAGGCTACAGCTCGCTGTGGCATCATTCCTGTACTGGTCATTGTTATGTCTGCCTTGACCCTTCATGTACTCTGGAAGAGTTTAAACCCATCTTTTGCACAAAACGTGCCGTACGGTCGGCTGTCACTCTCAACATAAAAAACAGTGAGCTAGAATTTGAAAGTACACAACCGGAAAAGATCTGCCACTTCCTTAAACACACACGAACGCGCACATGACCAATGAGGGCACAAAATAAGTTTGTGCACAGATCTTCGGCTGAAGGCGTCTGAACCCCGGCACAGATACTGCATCCGTTTCTTGATTGGCTCTCCGGATGGATGGCGGTAAGTTGTCACAGGCGTCTCGATGATTAAACCCATATCGATGCGTCTCTTGGCCATTTTCCTTTTTTGAAAGGTGACTTGATGAGTGGATATGACTGGCTTTTTATTTAGTCTCCACGGATTTCTTTCCACCCCCCACTATCTTCTGGCCTCATAGCCAAAGGAAGGGGTGGATAAAGGGGGAGAGGCCAGGGGTGTGAGGGGACGGGGGCTAGACAGTCTCACGCACAACTTCAAAGAGACTGCCTTAATCAACACCTAGATTAACATCAGAGGCTTATATCAGGCCAGTGTGAAATCACACCTGCCTGTTATAACACCTAAACCCTTGCATCAAAGGACAGACAACAAAGGCTAATTAGATCAGACAACAAAGGGCTGTGAGGGGACGGGGGCTAGAGAGTCTCACGCACAACTTCAAAGAGACTGCCTTAATCAACACCTAGATTAACATCAGAGGCTTATAACACGCCGGTGTGAAATCACACCTGCCTGTTATAACACCTCAACCCTCACATCAAAGGATTAGACAACAAAGGCGCTACACAGGGAGGTCATTTCACACCTACGTGTGATGACACCTCACCCCTCACATCAAAGGATCTCACACCTACGTGTGATATCACACCTAGGTGTGACATCCACCTTGAACAAAGGGAGGCGGGACTTAGCTAATTAGCATAAGTAGGGAGAGGTGTGGCCTGTCACACCACCTGTCACTTTTTATGCATACTAATGTGATTGAAAGGGGATCATTATTACTACTAATATGCTATATCTATATATCTATATCATATCAATATTGTTATTAACTTCAATCAAAGTCAATTTAAATAGCGGGCAAGATCTTTCCAAGGGGTAAAAAGGCTGCTGCCGGACTACTGACTGGAAGTATTGCTGATATCATGTCTACCATATCCTCTTAAAATACTCTGTCCAACAATATCAGTTTCATGAAGAAAGGTGTTTTAATGCTGATTCAAAATAGCAGAGAAACATGCATTCTTGTTCTCAGGAGGGGACATTGACAGAGGATTACTCAAAAAGTACACAGTAAGTACTTCATAGTGCTTGTTGTGGGAGTAGTTTCACTACTAGCCTACTAAGTCCAACAGGATTGATCTCACGAAGAACTATTGGCAGAAAAATAATAACAAACTCGAGAGACGGCTGAGTTGACCGCAGTGCCGAATCGCTGTATAGTTGAAATCTCCAAACAATGTTGTCCATTTTAGACATAGGCCTATTATATTTACAGTCCTTAATAACATCCATTTTCTGGGCTCAATATGTGTCTTGGCTGTTTTCGTTGTGAAAACAAATGGACCGTAGATACACGGATTGACCGTCCTCATCGGCGCTCTTATTTTGAAAAACAACTTCCGGTAGCAGAATATGAAAAAACGGGAGGTTTTCTAGTGATTTAATTTTTTGTTTTGAGAAGTAGAAAATGAAAATCATCCCATTTTTTAAGTTTAGTAAATTCATGACAAAACGTACACTGACCGTACAGGGTCAGTGTACGTTTTGGTCATTGGATTTTCTTTTCACAAATGGAAATTCAAAAACAAAAAACTACTGGATATTTGATTTTCGTTTTAAAATTGAAAAAACTAAATTGAAATACAAGGCGTTTTTCTTTATCATGGTAAAAAATTGTTTTACTAAACTTAAAAAAAGGGATGATTTTCATTGTCTACTTCTCAAAACAAAAAATAAAATCACTAGAAAACAGAAGCAAAAAAAGGCCCCGTTTTTTCATATTCTGCTACCGGAAGTTGTATTTCAAAATAAGAGCGCAGATGAGGATGGTCAATCCGTGTATCTACGGTCCATTTGTTTTATGCTGGAGATGAACAGAAGAAGTGTGTCTGTGTGTTTTGCATTGAGATCGTTTGATATGCTGACATCTTGCACATGTGCCTTGTGGAAGTTAATAAATGAAGGTTTTCTACACCTATAATACCCTTGCGGTCTGAGTGGTGTAACAGTAGCAGTCAAATTAGTACCGAGTCCAACAGTGTCAGTTTTATTAAGAACTTGTGGACACAAATATTTGTCTCACTCATTGAATATAGCAGGGGAAAAAATGAAAAGCAGCTGATTTGAAAAAACAAACTCGAGAGACGGCTGAGGTAACCATGGTGCCAGAAAGCCACAAGTGGGACAGTGCTCTGTCCCACTTGTGGCACAAACATACTCTAGAGTTTTTTACCACAAGTTCTTAATAAAACTGACACTGTTGGACTCGGTACTAGTTTGACTGCTACCAGAAATGAAATTAAGTAATTTTTCCTGTGTACTTTTTGAGTAATCCTCTGTCAGAGTCCCCTCCATAGTAGCCTACATAATGCATGTTTATCTGCTATCTTTGATGAGTGATTAAAAGACAATGCTTTCTGCTTGTGCTATACTCTTCAAAATAAAGGTTCTACGTCTTTGCCTTTAGACTGCGGTACAAATATACGTATATTATTATGTTCATACATGCAGAAAGTACAGAAGACAGTCTGTCCGTATGTCTGTCTTTCTATGTATATGTCTGTCTGTCTGTCTGTCTCGATGTCTTTCTATCTCGATGTCTGTCTGTCTTTCTTTCTGTAACTATATTTTAGAGTTTAAAGCGTAGCCACTTTTACTCCACTACATGTATTTAAAACCTTTAATTACTATACAGATTTGGATGAATGATGTAAAATATAATCAAGTGTTAAATCAGACTTTAGTTCCACCTGGAATAAATCCACAAGCTACCCTGCAGTATACAAAGTCATTCAAACTAGCTAGACCTTTACCAGCTTTGAGAACACTTTCATGATCAATCATTATAAAACATATCATATATATTATTCTGAAATGGACCAATCTGCACAATGACTACTTTTACTTTAAAGGTGACCTATCATGCAAAATGCACTTTTGTACATCTTTTATACATGAATATGTGTCCCCGGTGTTCCAGGGAACTCACCAAGTGTCAGCAAACACAACCCTCTCTATTTTCATTCATACCCAAATCTCTTAAAAAGGGGCCGCAACAGATCTGATACAGACTGATCCAGATCTGAACACTTCTCTGACGTCACAGAAGTGGCGCTACGGCTATTGAGCCAACTCCACCAATCAGGAGGAGACAGCCATGGACATTGCCGTTCGAAAGCGCTGGAGACGCTGTAGTACATATGCCAGGCCTGTAGATGGTGCTGTTCTCACAGAATCAGCACATGCAAAGACAGTATTAAATTGAGCGAAATGAGGAATGGCTAAAATGCATGATCTGTTCGGTATTTTGTAAAATAAAAAGTATAAATATGCCTTATATAGGTATGGTCCTACACTATATTATTCAAATATAGCATGATCGGTCCACTTTAAGTATATTTTGATGCCAATACATGTCTACTTTTACTTGAGTAACATTTTGAACACAGGACTTTTACTTTTAACAGAGTATCCCTACACTCTGGTACTTCTACTTTTACTCAAGTACAAGATCTGATTACTTCAACAACCTCTGATTAATGGTTGATTTCCAAATGTTCTGTTAGTGCGTGAATGATAAAATAATAGTGTTTGATTGTATTGCCTATGCAGCTATTTCCCTGTGTTTAGAAACATAATTAAACATACCGTGGACACACATTCAAACAATTTTCCATTTATTAAACATTGCAGATGAACTCATACAGTCATACAGCTAAAGAAAACTACAACAATTATTTTCTGTTTGATGATATCATGGAACCTGGAATTTGAACACACAACACTTAACAATAAACAATAAACTTAACAATAAACTTAACAATAAACGACTGAACTGCTGTCCCCTTTAGGGTAGGGCCCTTAAAGCATCCAGTGCTGCAGACAGTCCAGCAACCTACACTGGCTTCTGATCCCTGCACTTAAGGCATTGTGGAGATGTTATCCTCCACTCCTCCACACAGAGCCTGCATCCCACGATGCTTCGGCAGAAGGAGGAAAACATGGGTCCAGTCATTGTGTCTTTAAAAAGAAAAATACAGGTTTTTAAAGATATGCTGATAGTTACTGATTGATGTCATGGACTGTATTTCTGAAGCATGCACTCAAACTGAGAAAGATACTGTTCAGAAATAGATTTGAAAAGATTAACTTAGAATAATATGAAAATCCGGCACCTATACATTTTATTTTTTAAATATTGTTTAGTACTAATAGTAATAGCTATTATTCAAAGAGAGGATGAAAACAATACCTCTGCAGATCAAACAGCTAAATGCCTGTTTGACTTGTGGCCTTGGTACTACCAAGTCATGGCTGGCTGCCACTATGTCAGAAATCTTCCTGGTGACTTCTTCCAGGCCTTGGGATGCATCCAGCAGTTTCTCCACCTTGTTGCTCAGTGTGTGGACTTCAGATAGCTCATTTCTGTTTTTGTCACTTTTTGAAAATAGTTTAAGTATTAGCAGTCATTTAACATTTTTTCTTCATTTGATTAGAGATAAAAGAAAGTTATGTATTTCATGGCAAATTAGATGATGCTAAATAAACAAGAGCATGTGGAAACATTTCATTTCTTGAAATTACATTTAAAGGATATTGTTTATAAATGCTGATTGTAGAACGGATGTTGACTGTGACTCTTCATACCATGTGTTGACCCACAGAGTACTGAGGTGTGCTACAGTGAAGCCCATGCTTATGAATGTCTGCCCCAGATGGCAAACGTATATAGCCCTTGAGCTGCAAAAATGCTGAATGACCAGAAAGCAGCCTTTTTCAAATAATGAGAGGGTTTTGCCAGCCTGTTGTTAGCGAGTAAAATAAAGTGAAATTCTGCATATCGTGACCCTTCAGTTTGAGTGCTAGCCCTTCTTTACACATTAAATAATTTCCCCTATTGATAGACCAATTCAAACCTTCTCCAGACAAAATCAGTTTTGTTATCCAACCACACCTGCTTCTTGAGCTTCTTCGACGCCATTGCCTGAAAGCAGAGCTCTCAACAGCATGGCTCTTTCTTGCATTCGGCTTCCAGTACAAAGACCCTTTATGAGAGAAATATAAAGAGTAAAAGCACGTGAAAAAAGAAAATGTTAAAAGGGGCACATTGTTGTACTGATAGCACTTTCAGATCCTTATCTTTTGCACAAATGAAAATGAAATATAGAATGATTACATTTACCAATTGTCTGTAAGGATGTACTCCTCACTGTCTCCCATGGCCACACTCACTTTTCCTGTGATCAGTGGAACGCTTGCCTCTGATTCAACAAATCTGATCATGACCACCCTTGTGGAAACAATCTTTCCATCCATTATGTCTGAAAGATGTATTGACCTGTAATGCAAAAAGAACAGTGACACACATTTAGTTAGCAACATGGACTAAAGCGTAACATTCTAAAGCATGCCCATGCATCTCATTACCTTTGAAATGACCGAGGGGTGCAAATTGATCTAGTCAACTGACTCGTGTTTGCAGTAAACATTGGCTGGCTATGACGAAAAGCAAACGGTCGTGACTCAGCTGGCTCTGTCTGGATCCTTTGAGTCTTCCCAGGTTTTTCCCCATGAACCTCATAATGACCGTGATCAGAGAGGTCCAGGGAGCAGGAACACCCACTATCCAAAGGAAAAACCGCAATGTTGGCGGCATCAGTGATGAAAAGGCTACCTGCGTTGACCTAAAAGAAAATAACACATTATAAATATTTCACAATTTCCTTTTAAACAATCACTACATTGTTCTTTGTCTTTCCATGTGTGCCCTTGCATAATTTCTTCCTTTGTGTCGTTTCTTCAATGGTGGTAGTGGTTTATTAATTGTATTAAAAAAACATGCAGTTAGCAGTTAATCCTCAAGATTATTTGTATGCCTATATCAGACCTCAGTATCAATCTAAATGTCAATGACAAGATTAACGCCTGTACAACTGATATAGTTTATGAATAAATGTCTTGCTGGACTGTAGCCTACGACTAAATTGTCTCAGGGCTGTCACCAAGTAAATGCTATTTTTAAGTTATTGAAGTTTCTTCTTGCTTCGCTTCTGAAAAGTTCAATTATAGTTATGCAGTTATTTGCGCAAAACAGTTCATATAAAATAATTATCATTGAATCTTTTCACATCTTTTCATGCCATGTCTATTTTGTGCACCAAATTAAGGAGGGTGTAGTGGTAAGAATATCGATATATTAGTATGGATAAGCAGTACCAGTATCGGTATCGATAAAATCCTAATAATATCCTTCCCCATGTACAATGTGATATCAAAATATAGTTTTGTTTTTAAATTGAATGATTAACTGACTCTCTCGTCCGGATGACTCGTAGCTTTATTGCTATTGAAACAAGGTTAGCTTGTTACACGTTAACACACCATGTGCCTGTTCAATCAATAATTAATCACGGATCTCTTAAAAATACCTGAAAAATGTGACTGATTCTGTCGAAGCACATGTCGTCTATTTTAAGAGTAATTCGCTGGCTGCCTCTGAAAATAAAGTATGAATCAATCTCCGTGTTTATTGTTAAGAATTTATTGCTATCGCCGTGTGCGACAGTCGTTCTTGGCGGTAATGCACCCTGTGTGGATTTACGGCACCATGCCGTAAATGTACCATCAATTTACACCAGCACTGCTGCGCATGACAGGAAAGTTTGATCGCGGGAAATATAGTCACCCTGCTTAATAATAATAATGGAGTCCAGTTTGTTTAGCCTACAGAGAAGTTATACAAAGTATGATAAAAGATGGTTATACTGATCAAAATATATCCGATAATCTCCAGTATGAATGTGGCTTAACAAAAGGGTTCTCCCAAACAAACATCTGTCGCTTTTGTACCCAAAATGGTATAGGCAGAGACCTCTACTTCCCAACTGGAAGTAGAGGTTGCTAAAGCAGCTGTTGAGGTAAGGTAGGCCTATGGCTTAATTCAGTGATGTAAAGTAATTACGTAGATTTACTCAAGTACTGTACTTATTACTTCATAGTAATTGAGTGGTGTAGTGACGCGTCCTAAAACCCGGAAGTAAGTTCCTTCTGATTCCCCTCAACAAAAAAGCTATGCAATTTCTCCCTAGGATTTTGGAAAATAGCTCGAAATAAGGTCTGTGGTTGACACACATTTAAGAGACGGATCACGTTTTGTTCAGTCGAATAATCTCCACAAAAAAATCTTTCGATTCGATTTATGATTATAAAAGTAGGATGTCTATCCTACTTTTATAATCATAAATCTTTCGATTCGATTTATGATTTTACGACGCGTCACTGCACGACTCTATAGCCTACTGCTGGGTTTCAAAATGCCGGGAGGAGTAAATGGCCAGAAAGAATCCAAGAAACTTCTTGTAAAATTAACAGGGTTTTAATTATAGTAAACATGACGTTGCTCTGAGGCTGCGACGGGAGAGGGGCCATATAAACGTTTCAGATCCGATTATAAACTCTCTGGTACTTCCAGTCTTCTCCCATTGGTTGGCGGCGTCATCTTCCGTTGCCCTCTATTGACGTAGCTAAAGATCCCTTCATAAGCATTTACATAGCTATATACATGATAGTTAACCATATAGTAACAGTTGATATTTTAGCATCGATGAATGGCAGTTGGAGACGGTGTGTTTAGTATGTAACGACACACGTTTTTATTCATCTCTTCACTAATGCTGCTTGATATGCTACATCCTACTGTGAATGCTAAAAACAATGCAACTTCCGGTTCCGGAAGCTACTACCCCGATATTTGTCCGTGGGGGTACAATAGTGGAATAAAGTTCCGGTTTAATTTGTATATTGATTATTCTCACAATACAAACAAATTTAACGAGCCCTGAATTATGGGTTTTCTTTGAGACGTAGGAGCTGAGTTGAGGCTTAATAATGATGTGACAGAAATACTCACTAATAACTTTGGACATAATTGTGTAAATAATTTAGTTTTTGTTTTGTGTTTACAAATTCAGACTGGACCAACATATGGAAGAAAAAGTATGACTGGTTACCTGGCCTCAAAAGGAATCCGAGCATCAGAGGGGCGTGTTGGTCGTGTCCTCGGAGAAACTAACCAGCCATATCATGCAGATCGGTAGCGTGTAGGTAACGCGTTACTGTAACGTAACTACTTATTTGCAGTAACTAATAGCGTTACTAGTTACCTATTCCCATTAAGTAACGCTGTTATAGTTACTGTGATTTAAATGGGTGCGTTGCTGCGTTACATTATGTGATGGAACTGAATCGAATCTCCCTGCGGATGTAACTTACAGGCGAATACAGCGATGTCCTCTCACAGCACCATGGAAAAGTGAAAGTAACCAGAGAGGAGTGATGATTGGTTAACGCGGGGTAACATTTAAGCCAATCAGAGACAGAGTTGGGCGGGTCTTGGCTTATGGGGAAAATACACACACAACAACTCTACCACCAGCACACACACACACAATGGCAGATGAAAGTATCAGCGAGAGCAGCAGCGCATTTGAACTTTGGAAATAGAACCACTATTTTTAATTTTTGGGGATAAAGGACGCAAAAAAGCTTTCGGTAAAATGTAAACTGTGTGCTGGACAGAAAGCATTGTCCACATCGAATAACAGCAATGCCAATCTCCTGAAGCACCTAACTAATGTACATGGGGCTATAAAACTAGTCGCCAAAGACCCCACCGTCAACCAATGTCTAAACATATCTTTTGTGTTTTATTGTTCCACTACATTTCGTAATGATAATTGCTACAATGATGGGGAGTTGTCTTTTCTCTTACTGTGCCACAGAACAACACAAAAACTGGTATTTGTATTGTTATTATTTTTAAAGTAAAGTAAAGTAACTTGTTACTAGTTATTGTTATAATTTAGTAACTACTAAAGTAACTAGTTACTTTTTTGAGAGCAGTAACTATAACTTTTACTTGTTACTTTTTAAAAGTAACTTGCCCAACACTGATAATAATAACCTAATAAAAAGGTTGTAAACAGCAGACAGTAAATAATTTAGTAAACGATCAGTTAAAGAAAAACACAATGGCTAAATGCAGCTTTATTTGAATAGTTTTATTTTGGAAAAATATTGTAAATCGAATACTTCTTAAACTACTGACAGGTAACCACTGTATATTGTACGTTACTTTGTAATTGATTGATGAGATCAACATTCTCATAACAACAAACATGAAATTCTGTTACATGTCATAAGACTTTTGTATTGCTGTTTTGCAGGAGTGCTGTCCTACGATATGGAATGTGGGACCAAATCCGAGTAGACCATGGAAAAGAATTCTACTTGACTCTTTTCATGCAGGAGAAATTGGCAGACTACCGGAATAACACAGGCAGACAGCCATACATGCAAACAAAGTCAACACAGGTGAGTTGTTTTTTTATCTGAATTACAATGAACGTGTTTATACATTACATTACATGTTACTTGTTAGACGCTTTTATCCAAAGCGACTTACATACTCAATACTGTGGACAATCCCCACATAGCCATTTTTGTCTTTTATTCCTCACTTTATCTGCTGTAATCATGTCAATTACCCTGTGGCGAGACAAATAAAAGATGTCTGATCTCATTCCATTATTCACCCAACTGCTAGCTGATAAAGCTGTCAATAGACCCATGGCGTTCACTAAACTTCTCTAGGGGACTGCTAGCTTTTTCCTATGACATAGGAGAGATACACAGTACTTTTGAACTGGATACAACAGGAAATGGATAACATACAAAGCCAGAAATTGGGAAAGAAATTGGGAAATTAACAATGGGAAATTACAATGTGCTCTCTACATTTGACTCTTCTCATTTTTTTTTTCTTTAAATTACAGAATCAAATTATAGAAAGGATGTGGCCAGAGAAAAACAACAGGGTAAACTACCCTCTGAAAGGCGCACTCAACCACCTTGTTGACCAGGAGGAACTAAACCTTGAAGACAACATCACACGATATTGTGTGTCCACTCTTACCTGTCAGGTAGCCAAAATTGGACTTGACCGGATGGTGCAGTCCTGGAATGCACACAGAATCCAAGGTTTGTATAGCAGTTTTCAGAATTGTACTTAAGCCCCATAACAAATTACCTTCTTTATGCATTTTTATAAGTTGTACTTATATCCTACATTTGTTTCTCTCTGTATCCCCTTTTTTACACTAGGTTGATGTTTATATGTGGCATGTATATATTCCAATAATTGTCTGAGTAAAGACATATCTACTATCTAGTTTATAGATTGCTCTTATAGCATGAAACATATATATCTGTCAAGTACATAAACAGTAACATTAAAAACATACTTTTTAAAGTTTGTAATAAGTGTACTAATAGCACAAGTAAAACAAATTGTGAGGGCAGGCCATGATTACACACTGTGTGTGGTTCATTGATATGCATGATATGTAACATTACACTAACAATGGCCACTTATTTGTGTTTTTTTTTAAGGTAAGGGTATCCCAGATCAACTTGCTCATGGTGGATGCCCAAAGAGACTGCCTGCAGATCTTTTGCCTGAAGCTACAGATGCTGCAGACTGCTATCATCAGGAAGTGGGGTCCTCTCTGACACGAGTGTCGCTGTTTGGGAGAAACCCATTTGCCACTGTGGAGCACCAGAAAGCAGCTGAACAAGAATTTGCTAGGAACTATGCAGACATTGCTGAACTCTTTGAGCGTGCCATTCATAACGAGCCAGCACCATTCCAAAACGGGATAAAGGATCTCATTGACATTGTAAGAAGATATGTGTAAAGGCAAGTGCAGGGAGCCAGTGTATAACCAGGTTGCTGGACTGTCTGCAGCACTGGATGCTTTAAGGGCCCTACCTTAAAGTGGACAGCAGTTCAGTCGTTTATTGTTAAGTGGTGTGTGTTCAAATTCCAGGTTCCATGATATCATCATACAGAAAATAATTGTTGTAGTTTTCTTTAGCTATATGAGTTCATCTGCAATGTTTAATAAATGGAAAATTGTTTGAATGTGTGTCCATGGTATGTTTAATTATGTTTCTAAACACAGGCAAATAGCTGCATACGTAAGGCAATACAATCAAACACTATTATTTTATCCCCCAAGCACCAACAGAACATTTGGAAATCAACCATTAATCAGAGGTTGTCGAAGTAATCAGATCTTGTACTTGAGTAAAAGTAGAAGTACCAGAGTGTAATACTCTGTTAAAAGTAAAAGTCCTGCGTTCAAAATGTTACTCAAGTAAAAGTAGACATGTATTAGCATCAAAATATACTTACATTAAAGTAGTCATTGTGCAGATTGGTCCATTTCAGAATAATATATATGATAGGTTTTATAATGATTGATAATCAAAGTGTTCTCAAAGCTGGTAAAGGTGCAGCTAGTTTGAAGGACTTTGTATACTGCAGGTTAGCTTGTGAATTTACTCCAGGAGGAACTTAAGTCTGATTTAAGTGTTGATTACATTTCACATAATTAATCCAAATCTGTAAAGTAACTAAAGGTTTTAAATTAGGGCTGTCAGTCGATTAAAATATTTTATCGCGATTAATCGCAGATTGTCCATAGTTAATCGCGATTAATCGCAAATTAATCGCACATTTTGTATCTGTTCTAAATGTACCTTAGAGGAATATTTTTCAAGTTTTGAATACTCTTATCAACATATGAGTGGACAAATATGCTTTATGCAAATGTGTATTATCATTTGAACAATGACAAATATTCTCATGAACATTAAACACAACCTCTGAACATTACAAATATTCGAAAAGATTGAGAAAGAAAAATACTGCCATTAATAATTCAGTCTATCGTGTGTGTGTGTGTGTGTGTGTGTGTGTGTGTGTGTGTGTGTGTGTGTGTGTGTGTGTGTGTGTGTGTGTGTGTGTGTGGGGGTGTGTGTGTGTGTGTGTGTGTGTGTGTGTGTGTGTGTGTGTGTGTGTGTGTGTGTGTGTGTGTGTGTGTGTGTGTGTAGCACCAGATGCTAACAACAACAACAACAACAACAACAATACACGTAAGGTCTCTCTCTCGCGCCACACACACCCTCCCGGTCCTCCCGATGGCCAGTCGGTGCCTGCCGGTGAGGGTGGAAGTGTGGTCTGCCGCAAGCGGACGGCAGGAGCGGGGCTGTCAGCTATGGAATGCCATTTAAAGAGCCTGTGACACGAACCCAACAACTGTTGTGCAATGAAATAGTGGGCTACTAGTAATCTCGAACCGTCAGTTTAAAAAAGAAAAAGCGATACCGTTCCGATAAATATCAATAATTTCGAACATCGCGGGAAAATTCCTTCGACTCATTTTGAGGTTTTGGGGGAAGCCGGAAGTGACGTCAATGCGGGAATGCTTCACTGTGCGGCGAGAGAGCCAAACACGGACAAAGTGTGTTGTCATGCGTAGAAATTGTGAATTACTGAGTTTAGGCACGTTAATAACGTTTTAATGAAGTTGACTACAGTATATTCATATTTGTCAGTGCTTTCATGTCAATTCGGTGAACATAAACATAAATGATCGTGGTGAAGATGATGATTAAATTAGGATTAAAAATCGGTAGTGAGAGCTGCTGAATTTCCTCCCGTCGGATGTGATATAAAAACAAATCGATTATTTTTGTAAACTCAAGTGGATGAAACTACATTTATTAGTGCTTTCATGTCAATTCGGCGAACATATTATGATACATTAAATGATCGTGAGGATGATGATGTAAAAATCTTTTGTTTGAGCCGGTCTGCATTTCCTGATGAGAAAACAAACCTTAGCTTTTTGTAGTTGCAGACTCAGTGGTGTAGTGGGCGTTGGACGCGGGGGTACGCCGTACCCCCACTTATTTGAAGCATGATTTCTTTTTTAAATAGTCTAATACATCTAAAATCATTGCCAGTGTTATCAGTTGCAAGTGTGTGTTTGTTGTAATAATGACGAAAACATAATAGGCAGATTTCACTGTAATTATAATAAAAACGTAGCTCAAGCATTTATGCAACTTGATTTGAAGCGTGTGTGTGTGAGGGGCAGAACTGTGTTTGTAGGGTGACCAGGTGTCCCGCACTGTGCGGGACTGCACACACAGCATTTTTATTATTTGTCCCGCGTCCCACACATTGAGACTATGTCCCGCATTTGAGTGATAGTCGCGCAGAAAGGCCGTATCGGTTCGCTGACAGCCGGCACCGCCCTTTATTATTATATTGTCTAAACGGCATCATGTAAGTTGCGCTGACAGGCGACACAGAGGTCCCCAAGCCCCCCCCCGTTGACAGTTCACGAGCGCATCCATAGTGTCTCCCGTCCACCCACCACCCCGTCCACCCAGTTAAACATCCCCACTACACCACTGGTTGTAGTAGTACACCAACATGGATTAAACGTGTGGTTTTTTTTACCACAATGTTGGGGAAATTAATGGATAAAATGCACGGATTATTATTATTATTATTATTATTATTATTCCCACTCCGATCGGGACACTAGGTCCACCGTTTCCCCGCAGCGAGGCTCCCCCCGTTGACAGTTTACGTGGGCTGGGCTGGGTGCAGCGGCGGAATGGCCATCGGGACGAATCCCGATGGGCCGGTACCGAAGTGGGCCGGTCGGATAAGTCACTAGCACATCCCCCACTCCCCCCGTTGACAATTTACTAGTTGTACCGAAGTGGGCCGGTCGAGAGAACCGGGCTGATTTTTAGTCCCAGTCCACCACTGGCTACATGACCGTATGATCGCCCATATTGACGCACCTAATTCCTAAACTTCTAACAGATACAAAATAAACCGATCCTTCAGCCTCATATGAGCTCTCAGACACGTTCAAAATTAAACTGTCATCGCTGTCTGAGCTTGCTGCTGTGTGCGCCATCGTGCGTTTACATGCAGATGCTGGGATCCTGAACGGTGCAGCGGGAGCGCACCTGTGCCCGCATTGACGTCACCCATAATTTGGCGGGACTTGAAGAATCCCCGAGAAGATCCAGGAAATGGTCAACATTGAAGGGCAGATTAATGGTTATCAAAGTACAAATATCCAAAATCAGTTCAGTAACGGTTTTCAAGGGGACAATATTTATTCAAATTGATGGGTTTGGATGATGGGGGAAAATCGTGTCACAGGCTCTTTAAGCCAAAATTAAATAAATAAATAAATAATTAAATAAATACATATATATATATATAAATATGCCTATGAAATAAATTCCGAAATAAATAAATGAGGCAATACATATGTATAGGCCTACATGTACATTTAAACACATTTATTTATTTATTTATTTCAAGAGACTTTTATTTCATAATGACACATTTATTTATTTCAAGAGACTTGTATTTCATAATGATACATTTATTTATTTCAAGAGAATCGTATTTCATAATGACATATTTATTTATTTTAAGATGACTTGTATTTCATAATGACCGGGGCGTGGTTAGCTCACAGATCCAGAGACCCAGACCAAAGCAACAGCACCATACTGACTACTCGATAAGAGGAAGAAAATGGAGGAGAAGGACTATAAGGCAAACTACTAAATTCTCAGTCAGACATCGCATGTAATCTGATACTCTAAATTTCACCCGCCAGAAATGTTCGCTTCTTCTTCTTCGGTGTAAATTGTCCGTTGGCAAACCAGTTGACTTCTTCTTCTCTCGGTTTTTTGGCGGATTGCAAATAACTTTAAGGTGCATACCGCCACATACTGTACATGAGTGTGAATCATCATATCATTCCATCTCTTCACTCATGGACGTATCTATGATCTAATCCAAAAATAAATAAATAAAAAACATAATAAATAAAACAAAACAACAATTTATGATCTTTCTTGACCTAATGTTAGATCATTTTACCTACCCATGTTTCACTAAAGGTAAACAGTGCCTTTCTGGTAGCTCTTTCTCCCTCTCCTTTTGTTCCCAAAATACCAACCACACTCCATTCCCTCTCTGCCTCTAAAACTTTATTCTTTAGTTTTTCTCTTTCAGCTTTATAGATGTTCCACATTTTCTTTAACTCCACAGTTCCTACACTTGTCACTGTTACTTTTCCCCATGACATGCTTCGTACCATTCAATGCTGTGTGATTTATTCTGAGTCTAGCTATCATAATTTCCTCCCTTCTGTTTCTTACTTTATAAATATTTGTCTGCTGGCATACCAGCAGACCAGCATTTATCTATCACCAGCTTATGTTAGTATTAAATATACAATGTATTCTGGTAACTATCAAAATAAAGAAATTGTATAGTGTTCATAACAGTATTTTTATTTAATAAATTATACTTAATACAATAATATTGCAAAAAAAACCTACATCTAAATAAATATATCATCTAAAATAGATGCATTTGATTTAGAAATAACAAATATAATTCAAAATGTAAACAGCAACAAAGAAATTATAAACATTCTTATTATTTTTCTTGTTAATATCCATTATCTTCTCTGTTATGTATCTTCCGGTCTTTGCCAATCTGGCCAGCATTTCTTGGTCCTCCACGTCTTTCTCGTACAGCCACTGCTTGAAGCAAACTGAAAATAAGAAACAACAATGTTTTAACAAATCGTATTAAATTATGTGATGATAGAACTGCAAACAGAATAGCTGTAACTTTAACAAAATAAATAACTGAGTTACCTCTAATCATTTACCCATGTTTGTATCATTGAGATAACTCTGTGTGTTGCTGCTAGCATACATAATATATACCTGACGTGGAAACGTTACTCGAGGATTGGGCTACAGAGCTACTAGAAAGACAGTCGAACCCGGTGCATTCCTCCGTCTGAATGTGGTGCACTTTTGCTAAATGTTTAGACAAATAGCTTGTGTTACCGCCCTTACATGCTAAATTCTTATTGCACTTTTGGCAACGAGCATTTTCCACCTCAAGACCAAGCCCCCAGGAAGTGCGCCGGACTCTGAGGAAAACATTTGTTGTGTCCAAACGGCGGTACTACAATTTCCTTATCAGTCTGTGACGTCGACCGGCCCAGAAATACTTTTTCCCCTTGACTAACATTGGGAAAGAGACGTCTGTAAATCGGTGGATAATTTTTTGGAAAATAAATAAACTACCCAGTATGAACTATTGTATAGACCTAGAATCATTAAATCCTTAAAGTTGTAAAATGCACTAAAAGTCGAATCTAGATTTAATCTCTCTCTCCATTCTTTCTAGTGAGCCGAGAGTGTGAGCTCGGGGGGCGGGGCTTAAGGGGCGCATGCTCTGTGAGCGCACAAACGGGTTTTTCTGCTCTGACAGCCAGGCTGGGTAATCTGTGACGTTTCGCTCTCTCAAAAGTTGGTCCATTTTGACTTCATGCGCCAATGAGCAGCTCTCATAGGAAAGAACGAGACCCCTCCTCCGACGCTGTATCCAGTTCTTATTATACATCCATGCTCAAGACGGGTAACATAACTACCCTCGGGGCGCTTAGTTCTCTCCGCCATGTGTTTGTGTGCGCACGCGTGTGAGTGTGTGTGTTGCATGCATGTAGCAGGTTCTGTGTGTAAACTCCCCCCCCCCCTCGCACACGAGAGATCTCTCGTCTGGATTGGAAAGATCGAAAATAAATCATAGACGCACTTTGTAGTCTTATTGCATATTAGAAACGGAGTTGGCGACAGTAAGACTGCGATATAATGTTTATGTAGATATAATACATATGACATCTATTTTTTAAATGTCTCCAGTACCGATAAAAAGATAGATAACGTTGGACCTTAACGGTACCACGGTCTTTAATAATTAAGCCCCGGGGCCCGTTAATAGCCTACTGGGGCTCGGTACCCATCCCTAGTTTTAATTATTACATCATCAATATTACATTTCAAATAACCAAGTACTTGGTATCTCACAAAGCACAAGTGGCTAGTGCTGCTAAGAACATACCTGGTGATGGTATTGCTGGTGGCTCTTCGCTGCAGGATCTGGTCGATGTCCTCCTAGCAGAAGCGATTGCCTTCGTCGTTCTCGTCCATGATGGCGGCGTAGGCTCCTTTCCTCAGGAGGTTCTCGATCTCCTACTTGGAGAACTGCTGGACCAGCTAAAGGCGACGCAGAGAGACATTTACAAAGTGGATTTAGAAAACAATTTTCGAAAATAAACTAAGCGTACTGCAACAGCGACTGACCAAAAAATAACTTGGCATCTAGAAATATGACAGATTTTCTTTTTCTCACCCCGTTGTTGTTGCCTTCTTTGTTCCCACTCATGCTCTGAAGGACTGCACGGTCCAGCCTGAGCTTCAGACTAACTTTATCCAGCATTTCCCTCATAGTTTCTAGTGATCAGACGGTACACCTTCACCGCCTTAGACTGGCCAAAACGATGACACTGAGCTTGAGCCTGAAACAAAAAATTAAAAGAGGGGTCAAAAGAGCATAATGTGCAGCTGCTGTTCAACGTTTTTAAGCATTAAATGGGAAAATATACACTTAAAGAACCGAGGGAATAAACGGAAAGACTGTTGTTGTGGTAGCCCTATTGAACTATCTTTAGGACAGACAGAGCAGATATATATATCGTACCTGCAGGTCATTTTGAGGGTTCCAGTCAGAGTCGAATATCACACAGGTGTCCGCAGCAGTGAGGTTCACAAGCTCTTGATCAGGTGTTTGATGTGGGCTGGCATGATCCTTTCTGCAGCGATAAATAAAGAAAACAAAGAAGACATTATTAATAATAGTAATGATGGTAACAACAATAATATTAGTATAACTATTTATATAGCACTTACACAATTGCAAAGTGATTCTCACAACAAAAATAAAGAACAAAACAATATCAACAATAAAAAAACGAATGATTATAGGAATGTTTAGAGACAAAGAAATGATAAACATTGTGAGAGGTGTTAACTATGTTCGTTATTCTCGCGTCCAGGAGAGAAGCTTTAAAAATGAGACTAAATGGAGTCTCTGAGAAGATTCAAATGGGATACTTTAATTAAAAAAGGTGCGGTAGTGTCATAGCCGTGGGAACATGTTTCAAATGGGGGGTGCTGTGGGGATGACACCAGGTCTGGTTCTGACCAATGTGCTGCCCTATAGGCAAGATTTTAGCTGGCAATGAAAGAACTCTACAAAAGACCAATACACTATGAAAAGAGAAACATATTGACATGGTGGACAGCTTATATAAAAAGGCTTCAAATGTATTTAGTATTATAACATGTTTAAATTGGGGGGTGGACTTCACATCGTCTAGGGGGGTCCGGGGCTGCCCCCCTGGGAAGATATTTTTAACATTTTAAAGTAAAATGCTTCAATCTGGTGCACTTTGAGTGCCCAATTACTAGAGACTGATCAAGGGGGTACAACTCTAAACACCCATATGAAAATGATCGGTTTGCATTTTATTAATCAAATAAGTATGTGAAGATTTTCAATAACCTACCATAGCCAATAACAAATAAATGTAACTTATTTTATTTTTGTTGTTCATTCATATCTTATTTTACCAGTTAACATGTATTTATGCATATTTTTAAATCTCTCCAGTTTTAAACGATATTTTTGGTTTACTGTCCTATAGTAGGCTATACATTGGAATGATTTCAAACCTGTTTTTATTTATCCTAATAATTATAAAGGTGTGCCTTGGAAATATTTGTTTACATAATTGTGATCAATACGTTTGAGACTCACTGAGATAATTTTGACTAAAGTGAACTATCTAAACCCTCAGAGTCCTTTACCTCACTGAGCCTCTCAGTCTGACAGGACAGAACTCTCCCTCCACATTATTGTAGAAACAGCTTCTTATATCCGTTAGCGCAACCGAAGCTAACAACAATCCCCGCCGGTACCGGTGCACCCCCTCTCTCTATCTCTCTCACTTTGGCTGTGAGCTGCGGGCGCCTGAAGCCAACATCCCCCACTTTCATCACTACAGCGCCCATCGTACAGGGCAAATGGAAAATGTAACCGGGGTGAAAAGGGTGTTATCTTTACTTAATTATGAATGTTGTTCGATCAAGGCTGAAAATTCATTTTTTTGGTATTATATTAGTATTATATCTTGTAGAAGTGTAGATCCCCTGTCATCCACCAGGGGGTGCTGCAGCACCCTCAGCACCCCTACTTCCCACGGCCTTGGGTAGTGTTACAAGCAGAATATTGTTCAGGTGACGGGAGAAAAGCTGCAGCTCCCTCTCGCAATGGCGGCCGTGAAGAAGAGAGCACACAAGTCTTCGTACTTCCCGCTTGCTGGCTGTTCGCTCCTCCTCTCTGGGAGCTGTAGTGACGTAGGGGACTCCCCCCTCGTTCTTCTGAGTCCGATATTGCGTTATACGGAGGATTCCGACATTTTACATTAATTGCTTACTTCCACATGCCTTTTCTCCTCATATTCTCTTTCATCACTTTTCATTTAACATATTCTAAACGCTGTAATTCATACTTTAAAAATACTAGAAATACTTCACGGCATTTTGGTTTCCGGTGGAGTTCCGGATGTTGTCACATGCTACCCACGTCTGTAAACAATAATGTATTCAAATAAACTGTACCTTCATTTAATATTCAGCATGGTAGTATCTCGACATCTATAGTTGTAGTGTTAAATCAGTAGGTTTCGGTGTGCATCACTCCATGCCATTTCGCTACTAAATTCACCTCTTTAGGAAATAGTATATTAGCCACATGCTAAATGCTAACCGGAGATGAAGGATTTTCAGAATAAAAGCTTAACAACTGGTTGTGCACGAGAACTTCTGTTTTTTTCAGTATAAAACAGCATTTAAACTGACGGTACGTTTAAGCTACATTATACCATCAAAACATTGATTTTAATTTCTAACAGAGGCCGACTACAAAAGGTAGACTCAATGGCTCTTGATTACATCAATGAGCAGTCCCAAAACATGCTGCTGTATAAAAAGAAATAGGTCCTGATTTCTTCTATTTAGTGTTGGATGATTTGTTGTATTGATTGCTGATGGATGTTAAGATATGTTTTACAATTAAAACAAAAAGCTTATTGTATTTGGAATCAAAAAGTTTACAAATCGTAGTTTTAATAAAATGACTAGCAATATAGGGTTTTTTCAACAGCGGTAAAGCATTAAGTTGCTAAATTAACATACACTGAACTGTAAAACTTACCAGTATTTAGGAAATGACCTGATCAGAAGGATTGACTAGCAAGAAAGCAAAGAGGTGGAGGAGGTCTCTGTCATGTACAACCCTTGGTAGATGTTACACCTGAAAGAAAGATAAGGAAATAAGACAACACAGGAGGACAAACACCTTCTTAAGTAAAAGACCAAATCATGTCAAGCTTTAGATCTTTCAGTCTTTATAGTGCACTGTTGGAAATGACATTCCAAATGCTAAATTCAAACTCAATACCATAAATAACTGGGTACCAAAGTGCTTTACCTGATAGAACACGTTCCGCACGGAGCAGTAACCATCCGGCTCGGCCTTTTGCTGCATATTATCTCCTCCCTCTCCACTGTTTCCAGTAGACCTCTACTGCCTCCGTCCAATAAAACAGAAATGCCCCAAAACAATCATATTTAAAAAGTTAAAAACAATAACTTGCTTTTGGCATTCAAATGTATTAGAATCTCACCTTTTTCCTGGATGTCAGGAAGGTGTTCCCTTCAGCAAAGTAACATTACTCAAGGTATATGTTGGACCCAACTCATGTACAGTATGTTTTGCATCTCCTCAACAATGGTCTGTATAGTTGAGTAGAAACAAACTGTCCCTACAGTTTCAGGTAGATTAATAAAGAAAAGTTTGCAATGACGCACAAAACCCCTCTTTGTATTAAGCTAGCTGCCACAGAAAGTACAGCTTAACATGCTAATCTGGTAGAGTTAGCTAACGTTAGCTAACTTCATGTCCAACTAAAAACCTCTAACATGCATTACATTGACGATATTAAAGACAACTTAACTCTCTCAACTTGTAAAATAACGTTAATTTAACATACCCTTAATAACTACATCACGTTTTTCAGGGGCAACACAAACTGCAGAAAACGTTAGCTGCTAACTGTTGTTAGCTAAGACAGCTAGCTCGTAACAATAGCCTCCTAGCAAACTTAAGGTTACGTTAACATTAACTTAACGTTGTAAGAAAGCAAAACGAACCTTCGAGAAATATTTTACTCTCAGACTGGGTGTAATTGTGTAGCGTTGCTTACCACGTTGTTTCGCAGAGCTTCAAGTGTAGGCACCACGAGAGGGAACCGGGACTCACTTGCTTCTGCCTCGGGGTGTACTGTCCTCAACACATATCTGTAGACAACCATCTGAAGGAGCTCATGAACATGGTCACGCCAAAGGGATTCGAGAGCGAAGTGACGGTTAGCAGCAGCACCTCGTCCATGGACACAAAGACGGACACCACCCGCCCCTTCGAGTCCTCGGTGATAAACAAGTTCCTGTCGAACAACAGCCTCGCCCTGGAATACATGAGCGGAGCCCCCGTGGTCAGAGCGTACGTGTGTCTCGACCCTACGTTCGGAGGAGGCTCTAGGTCTTGCGCCGGGGTGTGCTGCGCCGTGGAGCTGGCGGGGGGGAAACTAGTGGTGAGTGTTCACGTTCTCGGTCCAATGTAAGCCCGCGACCAGAAGGTCACTAAACATGTATCCGTAATTCAAAGTTCTGCCTCGTTCGCGATGAGCGGTTCGGTTCTCCGGAGGGCTGATGTCAAACAGGGTGTAGATGTAAGCGCCTATACGAGCCTATACGAGCCTATACGAGCCTCGTCTAGATGAGAGAGCTCCGCACACTGCCTTGTACCATAGTCATCCACGTAAGCCCGAATGTGTGTGTGTGTGTGTGTGTGTGTGTGTGTGTGTATGTGTACCAAGCTGTGTGATAATAAAGGAAGAACCGATGCACACCAGAAAAAGAGATTACATTTTCAAATTTCTTTATTGAGTACACGTAGGTTCATACAATCACCCCGGCTCCCACCCCTCTCGCGCTCGGACCCTAATGTGCGTATATACGTAACACGCCATGCAACGGTTCCTACGTCAAACCCTAGGTTCCCCTCTCCCGTTACTCGTATCGTACAAAACCTGGATAATCTCCAAACTGCCTTGTACCATAGTCATCATCTTAAGCCTGAGTGTGTGTGAGTGTGTGTGTACCAAGCTGTGTGATAATAAAGAAAGAACGATGTACACCAAAAGAGATTACATTTTCAATTGTCTTTATTGAGTACACGTAGGTTCATACAATCATCCCTGCTCCCTGTTTCTCGTATCAGACAACCTGGAGAATGACACCCTCGTAATCGCGGTCATGGACATCCTCGTAATCGTGGTCATCCTGGGGACCATGGGGACACGGGATCTCCTCGTCATCGTGGTCATCCTCGTCATCGTGGTCATCCTCGGGACCCTGGACTTCCTCGTAACCCTCGACTCCCCGGTAGCCCCAGTCCTCTCCGGGGGACTGAACGGCCTCGTACAGGTTGCCCTGCGAGGTACTCCCAACACCCAGGCGGTCAAGGTCATCGCGGGTACCTTTCTCGGCCTGGTACACGAGCGGTACGGGATAGCTCTCCTCGTATCTCG
Source organism: Notothenia rossii (assembly GCF_949606895.1). Lineage (NCBI taxonomy): Eukaryota > Metazoa > Chordata > Actinopteri > Perciformes > Nototheniidae > Notothenia > Notothenia rossii. Next base: position 52,785,930 of record NC_136904.1, on the reverse strand, counting down.
GGTTCCCCGGCCGAGGGTCCGCGGTCTGGCGAAGAACACCTTTGCGACTTCGGTGGATACTGGGGGGCCTGGACGAGTTTGTTTCCCAAAGCCGAGTGTACGCGGCGTTCGGTTCGCCGAGACTCGGTTCCCCGGATCGTGCGTCCTGCTCCTCGTCAGCCCTGGAAGGTGGGTACCGGTGCAGAGGCATATCACGGACGGTGCCCGTATTCGGGTACCGATCGGAGACTTTCATGTCCTCCAGAAAGGCGCGAACGCATTCCGCGCAGTGGCGACTCCGTGTCCTCCCGCGCGCACTCTGGGGGATAATGACACTATCGGACCGATCCGCGGGCCCGTGGCTAGGTGCTCGGACAGCGGGCGTGTCTTCCTTTACAGAGTTCCGTGACATCTCGTAGGCGCTGCGGCACTGGTCCGACATGACCGAACGACATTTAGCTATCAGCTCGAGAACGGTAGCGTAATGCCACTCCTCCCCATCGAGCGTGGACATGATGTACGCGCTGTAGTCTCGGTTGGGGCGAATGTTGTAGCGAACCGTGTTATCGTGGTCTCGCAGCAGTAGGGAGAACTTAACGCCTTCCATCTTGTCATGTCTCATGAAAGCGTAGCAACACACAGCTCTCTTACGCATGATCCCGAGAGCCTCTGTCAGTTTTCGCGTGATGAGGAACCCGAATTGGAGTATCTGCTCCGACCATGTGTACACCAGGTCTCGATCGGCGGCCCCGGGAAGATGCTGAGGCTTTTTCCTAATGGCTCCGCTTCTCTCGTTGCGATTCATCGCGGTAGATACGATGTCACCCGATGGGAACGAACAACGAACGTGCGAGTGAGAGGACAAAAGAAAACAATACACGTGCAAGTGAAAATACAAAAAACACTACACGTGCAAGTTAATACCCACGTTTGTATACAGCGGTCGGCTTGGCACTTTGAGGGATATCTCTGCGCCTGTCTTTATATAACCCTGCTCCGAGTACCCGAAAGGCGGGCCCTTCTGTAAGCGTAACTGTGCAGGGTTAGTGCGCGTGCCTCTGCCTAGCTCGTTGTTTCACGAGACGGCCAGAAACAGGGCCAATCTAATGGCTGTTCTCGTAAACCAGCTCATTCTCAGGTCCAGGGAAAACTGCAACTCTGAACAATCGTGTCGCACCAACCACCGAGCCCCCAGAAGCGAGACCCTGTCCGCCACGCGCTCGAATCTGGAGTTGTCCGAGATGAAGCTGAAATATTCCGTGAAAAGAGGCTGCAGCTCCAGGAGTAACTGCTCCCCGTTACGCACCTCCGTGGCACGTATGTGTCCGTCGCGCGAACGCCGTACCTCGAGCGGGACACGCTGCTCATCCTCCTCCTGGAATGGGAGGGGGTAATTCGCATACAGGTTGTAGAACTTGCCTCGGCTCAGGCGCGCTGCCTCTCCGCATATATTGATCAAGTTCTCGTGAGCCGCACCCGAGGCCCGCATCGTTTGCCCGCAGAGCTCCGGGTCGGCGGTCCACAGGGACAAGGCTCGGCTCGTGTTGTACTGTCGGAGGTAGCGGAACTTGACGTCCTCTGACACGCGATCCACGTAGACCAGTCGTCCCTCCGCGGTCAACCAGAAGGCTTTGATAGCCTGTTCTTTGTAGGAGACGTCGTCGCGAGAGACCTGGCTGCACAGTTCCGGGTCTCCGCTCGCCATCAGGGCGCGGTTCGCGCAAACCAGTTATTTTTCGGTTAACGGCTGGGCCCGGTCTCCCAGGCGCGCGGTGTTGCGAAAGGGCACCCCGGAGAAAAGCCAACAGTATCTGAAGTGAATCTTAAGCGGCAACACAGACTCGATTAGGGTAGATCGCGAAGGGTTCGCTTGCTCCTCGTCCGCGTGACACATCGCCAGGCTCTATGTGATAGGTTCTCCCGGGCACAATACGATGCTCTCGGTCTCGTCGCCGGAGCGGAGCTCTGGGTGTAACGCCTCGATGCGGGCGCCGTTCCGCAGTCGAGCGCTCTCGGAGAAGTCCGCGGAGACATCGTGGCTACTCGGAGAGTTGGTGAAAGACCCCATCAATAATTCCACAACCGGGCCTATCGGTGTGAGCGTGGACTGCGTGAGAATCAAGCTTTCCAAGGATGACACAGAGGCGGCGGGTGGATGACGAGAGAATATCCGAGTACAATCGACTGACAAAGGACCGTCTGGCGCAGGCTGAGCTGATAATGGAGCTCGGGCTGGAGTGCGCTAGGGCTAGGATGCGTGAGCTGCGGTTGCACGGGGCCTCGGTCAAGGATAAGTCTAGCTCTATCATGTACCGGTTCGCCTGTCTGATAGACAGGGTCTTTGAGTATTTCCAAGTCAAGGGCATGAGGATGGAGCCCTTTCAGCTAGAGCTCTTCAGGGGGGTAGTGTTGGGTGTTACCGGAAACCAGTTTGGCGAGGCGCTCTTCAAGTATAAGCACGCTCTGCTGGATAAGCTGGGATAAGCCCCATCTGGGCTCGGACAACTACGATCACGTGAACCCCGCGCTCAGTCACCTTCACCAGGTGGAGAGACAGTACTCTCGCTACGCGAACCCATACACTCTGTGCCTGGCCCCGAGACAATGCGGAAAGAGCTTGGTGATGAGAGTGTTGCTAGCCGCGGTGCTATTACACTTGGACATCAACGTATTGGTGCAGGCTCAGAATAAACACATGTGCACCACTTTGAGACTAGGGGTGGAGAGCGCGATGGACGAATTGCAGCAACTGCCATCTGTTACGTCCCAACTAGGGGAAGAGGAATGCAACACACACCAGTATGGAATTGGTATTAATTATAAGTGTTTATTTAAAACAGCTGTGAACAAAATAGCAGGCAAACAGCCTGAAACAAACAAAAGGAGCCAAAAGGGCACAGGTTGACAAATAACCAACTAAAGGAGGACTCTAAAAAGGGAGTCTAAAGACATACAGGGAAAATAAATAATATACTAAATAAAGAACAAAACGAAACCTCACTCTAAAAGTGGTACAACTAACACAGAGAATTTATACAACACCACAACTAAACTACAGGCAACCGTCACCGAATCCTAAACTATTCTAAACACTAACTAAGCTACTCTACACTCTAACTAACCACACAAGTTTAACCCCAGAACAGAGAGCAAGTAGCGAGAGGCATCTGTCCACATACAGAGCCTCCAGAATGAGGATTGTCCCCAAGCTTTGTAGTCATCTCCAGCAGGTGTGCGCCGGCTGTGCGCTGCGATTGGAGTGCGTCGGGCCCGGCGTGCTCCAATCACAATCTTCAGGAGGCGGACCAGGAGATGGGAGCCAATACCGGGAGGGCAACCGCACAGCTCATTTACATAGAACACACAGCTGAAAACACTCAGACGATCAGGAAGGCAGCAGCCGTAACACTCCCCCCCTTAAGACACAAACCCACATGTTTTGTGAACCTAAGCACTCTAACGAAATTCCTAATAACACACATTCATCACAAACTCAACCTGACACACTAACATCACAAACTCAACCTGGACACATTTACATCTCAAACTCAACCTGGACAAGCATTGGCCAACACATTCTCTGAACCCTTTAATGACGGGTGTCTACTGCTGTAGTCCCGCACAATCAGAGCCCATTGCATGAGCCGCTGGTTGTGCTTGGACACGCTGGGGCAGAATATGAATGGATCGTAACAGGTACACATCACAATTGGCCAAAGGCTGGGTCCAACATCAATCTTAGCATGTTGTAGAGCCAACACTAACACTAAGATCCGATACACGAGCTGACGCTCTCGGGTTACCGGGAGTGTCGAGAAGTCTAGAGGCTTGTCTGAGCCGGCGTGTTGCGCCAGTCTCGCGACATCCTCACGAGGAGGAGGGGGAGCCACAATTTCTGGCTTCTCCTCGGACACAGCTTCATCTGAAGGCACAGGCACAATCACAGGATCAGATAATGAAACATAAGTGTCACGTTTACTTGCCTGTGCGGGTGCGTGTGTAGCCAGGCCAATGCCTTTAGGCGGGGATACATTCTGCCGCAGTTCCTTACGTTTCAGAGCTGCACAGTTGGCAATGACATGTCCAGGTTTATGACAGTAAAAACACTCTCTCTTTTCTCTGCTTACATTATACACATTTGCTGGCTGATTAAATGGTGCGGCTGACACGTGGCGGGATCTCTCCGTAGAGACAGGGGAAAACACAGTTTTATGCATCAGCACATACTCATCAGCTAACACAGCGGCAGCAGAGAGAGAGTTTACCCTTTGTTTGTTCATGTACTCTGCAATGCGATCAGGCAAACACTTCTTAAACTCCTCCAACATGAACAATTCTCTCAGAGAAGAATAATCGGTAGCATTACATGTAGCAATCCACTTAGCAAAACACATTCCCTTTTTCCTAGCGAACTCTACGTGCGTTTGATCAGGACTCTTCCTATAGTGTCTAAACTTTTGCCGGTAAGCTTCAGGAACTAATTCGTACACTCTGAGGATGGCACCTTTTACTGAGTCATACTGCAGGCTGTCCTCTAACGTGAGAGCCACAACTGCTTCCCGAGCTTTTCCATGTAATTTGCACGTTACCATCAGAGCCCAAACTTCAACCGGCCAGCGCAATGCTGTAGCAATGCTCTCGAATGCGCTAAAATAGGCATCCACCTCAGTCTCACAGAATGTTGGCACTAGCGAAATGTTATTACTCACGTCAAAGGCAGGTGGATGAGGTGGAGATGGCAAGTTTCTTCCGGCAGAGTCAAAAGCACCGGATGCGCGCAGTTGGGAGTCTAGCTCCCTCTGCCGCATCCGGACTTTCTTATCTGCTTCGATATTTTTTATTTCCAACTGAAACTGCCTGTGTTGCTCCCTGTCTTTTGCCTCTAACTCAAGTTGCCTGTCTTTTGCTTCCAACTGAAGTCGGGCGAGGCGGACTCTAAGCTTCTTCCCTTCCCGGGAATCAGGACTACCAGGAGACGGTGGACTATAGCGAGGCGGCGCAGACGGTGCTTTACACTGCTCGCTCCCCTCGCTGTCACTACCCTCTCCTTTAGCATGGACATTTGGCACAGTGAGCTCAGCTTGTGCAGGCAGCAACAGAAAACCCCTTTCCACCAACTCATCCACCACCAGAGCCTTTAACTCTTTTTTTGATAATTGTTTTGCCACTGGGAGACCGAAATGTTGCGCTATCTCATATACGTGATCTCTACGACACTGAACTAACTGCTCATGAGAAGGACAGACCAAAAACGACTCTAAATCAAAAGTTGCCATACTCAGCTAAAACTGCACACAACCTCACCAAATTGTTTTTAGCTATACAAACCACTTATAACCCCAGGAATTAGTTATTTATCCCGGATGAGCCCCCATGTATGTTACGTCCCAACTAGGGGAAGAGGAATGCAACACACACCAGTATGGAATTGGTATTAATTATAAGTGTTTATTTAAAACAGCTGTGAACAAAATAGCAGGCAAACAGCCTGAAACAAACAAAAGGAGCCAAAAGGGCACAGGTTGACAAATAACCAACTAAAGGAGGACTCTAAAAAGGGAGTCTAAAGACATACAGGGAAAATAAATACTATACTAAATAAAGAACAAAACAAAACCTCACTCTAAAAGTGGTACAACTAACACAGAGAATCTATACAACACCACAACTAAACTACAGGCAACCGTCACCGAATCCTAAACTATTCTAAACACTAACTAAGCTACTCTACACTCTAACTAACCACACAAGTTTAACCCCAGAACAGAGAGCAAGTAGCGAGAGGCATCTGTCCACATACAGAGCCTCCAGAATGAGGATTGTCCCCAAGCTTTGTAGTCATCTCCAGCAGGTGTGCGCCGGCTGTGCGCTGCGATTGGAGTGCGTCGGGCCCGGCGTGCTCCAATCACAATCTTCAGGAGGCGGACCAGGAGATGGGAGCCAATACCGGGAGGGCAACCGCACGGCTCATTTACATAGAACACACAGCTGAAAACACTCAGACGATCAGGAAGGCAGCAGCCATAACACATCTTTCAGAGAAACGGAGAGATTCGACGATGGCTACAAGGGCTCTTCCTTTGCTCACTTCTTGTCTTCCAGTAATGATGTGAGTATGATTGCGCGCGTTCCTCTCTGACAAAGAGAAAGCTTTCTATCCTATCCTATCCTATCCTATCCTATCGCATCCTATCGTCCGAACCGCACTCGGGAAAAACGTACAACCCGAAGGTGTGTGGGAGGCGGGCCAACATCCTAGGATCAAAGAGGCCATCCGGTAAGTGTCTCTAACGGGGAATCTCTCATGTTCTTCTCATTCATACTCTATACTCGTTCTGTGTCACACGGGGTCTCCTCAGTTGTCTGTTACAGGCATAAATCCAAAGCACGCCGGGATGAAGCGAACACGCACCGCGGGATGCCGAGAGGCCCCTCTGACAAAGCCCGCTGTCGCATGCTGCTACCTCACCCGAGGCGCGTACGACGGGGAGTGGTACGTGTGGAACACCGTGCACGCGGCTCTCGTTGTGGAAGGGGGCGAGTTGCTGAGGGCCCGCTTAGTCGCAAAGGACTTTGGAAACACGAGCTCTCGCTCTGTACGGGCAATCGTGGATCTTACCGTACGCGGAATGGGATTCCTGACCTGCTTACAGGAGCACGAGATAGGGTTCGAGGACCCGGTGGGAGACCTGCGGTCCGTGGCTACCCAGCTCGATCTGGTGCACGTGTGCACCTCGAAGGGGATCGGGTGCGACCTCTTCTTAGAGCATCACGCGCAAAACCCGCAGGATCGGGAACTGGGGCTCGGTTCGCAAGTGTGCTCTCTCTTTGTTCACGCGGTAGGCGAGATGCTCGCCAGGGGGTACGATATCATGCACCACTACCCCTTATTCAACCGAGCCCTAAGTCTGCACTACGCAGATGGCGCTAACTCGGAACCCCCGGAACCTAAGGACATCACGGTCGCTGGGGGGCTGCTTGATAACGGCGCGGAGGATCACACGGCTCTCCACGGGATCCCTCTGTCGGGACGAGACCGCGTCTCGTTTTCTAAGTGGAACTACCCCAACCGCAACGAGGAGTGGCGTGAAACGGAGGCGGGTCGCGATGCGTCAGACGAAGCAGAGGACTCCTCTCGGGAGCGCGAAGGGCGGGAGACGCGGAAGCGAGAAGAAGACGTATACGTGACGACCGAAAGGCAGCCCGGAGAACAGATCCCGCACGAGCCCGCTTCTCCTCTTTGCATCGAGGGAGTAGCGAGCGAAAGGTTCCCCGAGGGCACGTTGGAAACCTTCAACAACCTACCGGGGACTCTGACCGACAGACCCGGGGCTTCCCCTTACATGTGCGCATTGCGCCTGAGCAACGCTCTGACATTTGACAACTTGGTGAATTACTGTACAAAGCTCACCCGGAGCCCTTGGGGATTCTACCCTCGCGTGACAAGTGGGGCTCTGTCAATCCAGTGCTGCTCATGGAGGACCCCGTGGACACGGCCTCGGGCAAGCCCAGGCGCAGCTACACGGTCACGTCCAGAGGAATCTTGAGTGCCATTGTACCGAACGGAGCGACCGCGCGCTCTCTGTGCTACAACGAAGTGTTTCTACCCGGTAGGCCCGTCAGCAGGCTGAACCTGGACGTGGACCTAAAGTGTTGCCGGAGATGCAACTAGAGATACGCGACACAAGCAAATCGCTCCACCAAGCTCCAGGTCTTCGAGGCCTTGGCCAAGAGTCTGATCTTGGTCATAGTGGAGTCTCTGTTGAGATTGGCCAAAGTGAAAAGGAGCAAGTTGGAGAGCGAACCGTCTCTGAGAGAGCTCGCCAAGGCGGTGGGTAAGATCTCGGTGTACACGAGGGCTTCCTCCGTAAAGTCCAAGCTCAGTCTTCGGATGCTCTGGTATCTGCCGATAGAACTGTGCTGTTTCAACGGGATAGACGCGTACAGACCTTTGCTGGACGAGATGGAGAAGGTCTCTCTCAACTACGTTCTACTGTCATACCCGGACCAGGTGGAATCGTGCGGACTCTGCGAGCTGGGAGAGGCGATGGACCGGGGAGCTCGTAGCTCCTCCGGGTCCACGTATCTGAGGATAAGCTCGGAGACCGGGAACAAGAGGAGGTCCTCCGTGGATAAGGCCCCGTACTCGCTCAGGAATTGCGTATGGTTGCCCAACTGTTACAAAGAGGACGCCGCATTCGAGTACGTGGACACGTTCAACACTCAAGACATAGAGGACCCAGGGTTCGAAGACCCGCTCTCGCCCTCCGTGGGCCTTTTTTCCAACCCCGTACTCGCGGACGTGACATCGCTAGGGAGCCGCTTCCGAGACGTCTTGAAAACCCAAGTGCGCGCCGCGGTCTCTGGACTCGAGGACGTGCCGGACCGAGCTCGGGTGAAAAGCGAAGCCCGGAGACTAGCATCGCTGTGGGGCGTGCCCGTAACTATCGGGAGGACCGGATCAGAGCTGTATTTCATCAAAGCGAACGAAAAGTCAACGAGTTTCCCTTGTCCCAAACACGACAGAGTGCACTCGTCCGCAATGCTGCACTCGCACCAAACACAAATGCTTTGTACCCTGACGTGGATGTATATACACCACGGGCTCTCTTGTGTGTCGGATAAGAATAAAACCAAATTGAACCACTCTCGAGACTCTGTCTCTGGTTTTGCGTATTCTCTTTATTGTCATGTACAGTTCATCGGTGCATGTGAATGTATACCACTGGCTCTCTTGTGTCGGATAAGAATAAACTCAAATTGAACCACTCTCGAGACTCTGTCTCTGGTTGTGGGTATTCTCTTTATTGTCATGTACAGTTCATCGGTGCATGTGAATGTATACCACTGGCTCTCTTGTGTCGGATAAGAATAAACCAAATTGAACCACTCTCGAGACTCTGTCTCTGGTTGTGCGTATTCTCTTTATTGTTATGTACAGTTCATCGGTGCATGTGAATGTATACCACTGGCTCTCTTGTGTGTCGGATAAGAATAAACCCAAATTCAACCACTCTCGAGTCTCTGGTTGTGCGTATTGTCTTTATTGTCATGTACAGTTCATTGGTGCATGTTCATGTATACATATATACATATACACCCCCCCCCGACACACACACACACACACACACACACACACACACACACACACACACACAAACACACACACACACACACACACACACATTGGCAGTGTACGAGTTGCATATAGACAATTTGGGATTACAGACATTCGGTCATAGACACACAAACATAAACACGATACGATACAGTCGCATTGCTTTTATATGAACCACACGGGTTACGTGTGGCTTTCCTTGGAATTAACAGGTTTCCCCAAGCGTACGATCTCATCGATAATCATGACGCTGACCGCGGTAGCGCATCTGCTGTTCGCGCTGTGCGTCTCGGGCTGTACGGGCAGCGTGTCCACCAGCAATGCTCGGGAAATCACTAAGCGTCTGCAAGCGTGCGGTGAAGCTCTAGGCAACTGCGCCGGGACGAGTGTACCGTTTTCGTGCGCGGGGCCCCAAATGCCCGTGTGTCAATATCGTTGTTTCTTAGGGAGGCCTCTTCAAGGCTTTGGACCGAATGGCACGGAGGTGTGCGGGGAGGATTGCCCAAGAGGGTCTTTCGCGGGGAGAGTAGGCGAAAGCGAAGAATGTCTTCCGAACGCCCTCTCTTGTCCAAAGGGACAAAGCCAGATCCTGGAAGGTAGTAACTGGCACGACACGGTCTTTGGCAACCCGGAGGATTACAGGCTACCCACGGGATCTTGGGAGAGTTCGGAATCGGAGGTGTTGATCGATACTCTAAATGGACTGGCTTTCAAGTGGATCCCAAGTTTGACCAAGGATGAAACCAAACTGATGTGCTCATACTTTTCCGCAGAGGACGCGGAGGGATGCTTGAGCGATCTAGAGTCCTCGCTCGCGGATACTGGTATATCCGCGGAGAAACTATTCCACGCGTTGAACGATCGATCGCTTTACAATACTGCGAGCAAGATGTACATGGAGGTCGTGTGGCCGTTGGTAAACAGAAACAATCTGATACCTAATTTCAAGATACGGTTCACGCGAGCGGAGCCGTGGTGGGTGGGGGAACAGGACGCGCTCGTTGTACAGGCCAGACTCATTGTCCCCATGGGCTCGATGCACAATTACGCACCGAGAGGCATCGTCTGGACCGGGGAGGGCTCGGCGGGGCAGCAGTGGCTGGTGCATGGAAACAGGAGCGATATCTCGTCCTACGATCCTCGATACGATATGGCCGCGGGTACCAAATGGGCCATAGTTCGATCGCCGGGCTTCTTTACGCACACACTGGACATCTCGCTCGTTGTGAGGGGCTACAGCTTTGACATGTTTGACTCTGTGCGCGCGACCGTGACCGCGATGGATTTCAACGTGTGAGAGCAGCGAACAGCATCTGAAGCTTCCGAGATCAATTGCATGTGGAGACCCAAGCTGCACCAGGCCTGCAATTGCACCCGCGCGTTGCTGGACTACACGAACCCCAGGGGCTTGTGTAGTCCAGCGTGCATATCGACCCCTTTCGCGCATCTCTCTAAAGGAGTGCAGGGTGCCAATAACGATTGGACACTGCAGATCACACGAGATGCCCACGATACCACGGAGAAGGGTAGCGGTCGCGTACTGTACGGTTCCGTGGAACCAAAGACCGAGCGCTTCTGTCTGGTGACCAGGAACGTGTTCGCCCGGTCGCCTGGGCCTAAACGGGACGCCCTCGTCTCCTCTGGACGTGATGCGATGCGACGTTGTGCTCGTGGAATTTGACGTGTGGACGGGAGAGCCCCCCGAGGGATTCGAGGAACGGTACTCGCACGTACCCGTGCGATCCCTATCGAACGAGGACAATGTCACGATGCCCCAGGTGTACATACCGGTAGCGGCCCACAATACCCTGCGGACTATCATTTGTAAGTCCTGGGGAGGCGAGGTCGGCGTGAAGGTCCGCTTCCTGCACTCTACGCGAGGAGCCCCTCGCCAGGAGGAGATAGCAGCCGTTCTCGACTGGGTGGTGGACTTACACTCGCCTCGGACCCGAGCTGTGCGAGTGGTAGTCATCCAAGTGAACCTGGGGACCGCCATGCTGTCAGATTTTGGTAAGATCCACGCCCTATACGGGTCCAAGTTAGAGTTGATCCCGGGGCTTTCGGCCGGCAGGCTCGCGGACCTGATACGGCCGAGAGGGTCGGCTACGTGTTACAATCATTACAGATGTAAGACCATTAAAAGTCACTTTTAGGGGGAAAATGCAGGCTCTGTCCATTTCGTTAACAAACTGATAGGCAAATGGACAAGCGGGGGAAAACGGCCGAGCCGCTGCTCCACTGCTCCAGGCTGTGTGCATTGTGTCAGGGGGCCTTGTGAATGATAACATCTGTCATTTAAACGCAAAGGCCACGATTAAAAGTCACTTTTAGGGGGAAATCGCCAGCTCTGTCCATTTCGTTAAAAAACTGATAGGCAAATGGACAAGCGGGGGAAAACGGCCGAGTCGCTGCTCCAGGCTGTGTGCATTGTGTTAGGGAACCCTATGAAGGGTGTACATGAGTGTATACATGTTTTAAATAGTAGGATACCTCCAGGGCGCATCACCACATTTTACAAGCCAGGGAAGGTGCATGGATCCTGGGTAAACATTGATTAAGTGTTTTTAAATGTGTGGAACAGTGTTTTGTCACTTTCAAAACTCTCCTGTCATTGACCGGAGAAATTGGGTCGATGTTGTATTCAATCTGGCCATTAATATTCCAGTGAGACGAAGTACGTACATTGACCGGAGTGATCCCATGTTAATTTTGTCCAAAAACCGGAGCATTCCCTACCCCTATTTAGGGGCAATGGATGTCCACTCGCCGGAGACGACAGACAGTGGTGCGGTTAGCCAAAGTGACAAGACCTAATGTTAGACCTATTTACAGGCAATGGACGTCCACTCTCGGGAGAGAGACCTCCAGCATGTGTCCCTGAAATGGAGACTCTGTTTATTTCATTCATCCAGGACAGAGACCGGGGAAATCTCCTCTCTGTGGCCCCTCCAAGATCCCCAAAAGGACGGACCACAGACCTCCAGCATGTGTCCCTGACATGGGCACCTCCATAACCTTGCACACCGTGAGTCCCCGGACTCCCGGACTTAAGCACTCCCCCACGGACTAAACCCAGATGTTCACACCCTACAGAACTTCATGCCCCTGGTTACCATAAAGGGGGTGGATTTTGCGGTGCTTTACCGTCCGCACATCGGTATCCATATTCGGCCTTATTCACGGCACCACCACCCCTTCTGTGGAGGATATTCTCATGCTCCTGGTAACCCTTTAAATAGTCTGATACTGTCAGGGCTCATCACCGCATTAACATGTAACCTATCCTGGAAATGCACAGAATATGTCCATTTACAGGAGAGATTCCATGTTAAATGATATCCTGCAAAATGACAGGCTATAACCCAGGAACAAGTGTTTGAAAGGCGGGGAAAAGTTGTTTAAAATAGTCGGAAAAGTGTTTTTAAACGTATGGAAGAGAGTTGTAGCCTGTCATTTTGCAGGATATAATTTAACATGTAACCTCTCCTGGAAATGCACAGAATATGTCCATTTCCAGGAGAGATTCCATGTTAAATGATATCCTGCAAAATGACAGGCTATAACCCAGGAACAAGTGTTTGAAAGGCGGGGAAAAGTTGTTTAAAATAGTCGGAAAAGTGTTTTTAAACGTATGGAAGAGAGTTGTAGCCTGTCATTTTGCAGGATATAATTTAACATGTAACCTCTCCTGGAAATGCACAGAATATGTCCATTTCCAGGAGAGATTCCATGTTAAATTATATCCTGCAAAATGACAGGCTATAACCCAGGAACAAGTGTTTGAAAGGCGGGGAAAAGTTGTTTAAAATAGTCTGATACCTCCAGGGCGCATCAACGCATTTTACAAGCCAGGGAAGGTGTCTGAATCCTGGGTAAACATTGTTTAAATAGTCTGACACCTGGCACTGTATTTGCCCCTGGGAACCTTCAAGGTTATATTCATGTTTTACTATTTATTTAATAATCACATGATTTTTACAAAAACAGTATACACAGTATACATATATACAATAATAATAATAATATAACAATATACATAATAAAAACATGAAAAGTGGTGAAAATGAGAAAATGTATCCGAAAATAGTGCCTCATAATGCGGGCATGTGGACAGTAGCCAGAGACTCACAGGCACACACACATGCAGAGATCCAGGGGGCGGAGCACATGGCTTTTTTTACCCAGAAATAAGTCTCTGAGAGGCGGGGAGACTCAGAGGACAGGCTGCGTCACCTCACTTTGTAACCCAGGAAAAAAGCAGGAATTCTGGCTGCGTGAGTGTTAAAAGTGCATTCATCTGTGGTAATCCGACAGCCGCAGAGGTGCTGACGGAAAGCAGGCGGAACAAATTGATTATTTTAACCAGGAATAAATGTTTGCAAGGCGGGGAAAGTGTTCCTGTAGCCCCTCCATAACGGTAATAATGATTAGAAATGATTTCCAGGGCAGAAAGCGGTTTTTAAATGTGGAAAAAAATATGTTAAACTGTTTAAAAAGCACAAAGTGATTTGAGTGCAGTTCTCATGTGTCCCCACAGGAGGACGCATAATCCCAGGGAGCACAGTGCATTAATAGTAAAAAATACAACAAAAACAGGGAAAATCAATGGATTTAAAGTGCAGAGAAGCTCCGCACCACACACAGGTACATTCCTAAATCCCCACCATGGTGACCACGGTGATTTAAACTAGTTTCTGCGGGGGAAAGAGTGCTGAAAATCGGATTAAACCCTGCTCACAGTGTGGTAAAAGTCAGATTGTTTCAGAGACCCATAGTAATGCAGGGTCGGGCCGTGTCAGTGCTTGGATGAGAGACCGCCTGGGAATACCCGGTGCTGTAAGCTTTTTTTAAATGCAGCTACATGCATGGTGACAAGATACGATTTATACCCTAAAATAGCATACTAAGCGTGGGTGGATTAGTTTCAAAGCATGCACACTCTGCTCATGTCAGTCTTCCATTAAAATAGACCGGGAAAAACACCTCTTTTTAGCCCCTCACAGAGCCCCAAAGGACGGACTAAGCAGCTCCAGCACGGCTCCCTCACATGGAGCTCAGGTTATTTCATACCTCCAGGAGAGGGACCGGGAAAACCACCTCTCTGTAGCCCCTGAAAGAGCCCCAAAGGACGGACTAAGGACCTCCGGCAACAGTGGTACTTCCATAACCTCGTGCACCATGAGACCCCGGGCCCCCGGACTTAAGCACTACCCCACGGACTAAACCCAGATGTTCACACCCTACAGAACTTCATGCCCCTGGTTACCCTAAAGGGGGTGGATTTTGCGGTGCTTTACCGTCCGCACATCGGCATACATATTCGGCCTTATTCACGACACTACCACCCCTTCTTTGGAGGATATTCTCATGCTCCTGGTAACCCTTTAAATAGTCTGATACTGTCAGGGCTCATCACCGCACTTTACAAGCCAGAAATAATGTTTAAATGGTCGGAAAAAGTGTTTTTAAACACATGGAAGAGAGTTGTAGCCTGTCATTTTGCAGGATATCATTTAACATTGAACATCTCCTGGAAATGCACAGAATATGTCCATTTCCAGGAGAGATTCCATGTTAAATGATATCCTGCAAAATGACAGGCTATAACCCAGGAACAAGTGTTTGAAAGGCGGGGAAAAGTTGTTTAAAATAGTCGGAAAAGTGTTTTTAAACATATGGAAGAGAGTTGTAGCCTGTCATTTTGCAGGATATAATTTAACATGGAACCTCTCCTGGAAATGCACAGAATATGTCCATTTCCAGGAGAGGTTACCTGTTAAATTATATCCTGCAAAATGACAGGCTAAAACACCCAGGGATACGTGTTTGAAAGGCAGGGAAAAGTTGTTTAAAATAGTCTGATACGTCCAGGGCGCATCACCGCATTTTACAAGCCAGGGAAGGTGTCTTAATCATTGGTACACATTGTTTAAATAGTCTGATACCTGGCACTGTATTTGCCCCTGGGAACCTTCAAGGTTATACTAATGTTTTTTTATTTTTTTTATTTAATTATCACACCATTTTTACAAAAACAGTATACAAAATAAACATAATAACAACATGATTACAACATGATTACAACATGATTAACAGGGGCCTGGGGGCCATATTAGCCTTCTAACTTGTACAGTGCACCGGGGAAAAAAGGTTGAGTCCACGGCCCCTTTCCCCTCATCAGGAGTATCAATCGGTCCTGAAGAAGAGGTATCGCTGCTCTCCGCCCCTGAGTCCTCTTCGGAGGTAGCTGACGGTGGTAGACCTCCTTCTGATGATGATGTTGATGCTGCTGCAGCTGCTGCCGTCGCCCTGAACATGGAGCGGATCTTCAATGCCTCCTTTATTCCAGGCGTATTCGCGTAGAACCGGTCTGCAGTGCTTACGTCGTGGCACATAAACCTAGCCAGAATCGACCTGCTTTCTGGATCTTGGTGATGCTTGATATTGTCAGCCAGGGCAGTGCGAAAGATGGTGAAGGTGACGGCTGTTTCTAGCCCAGCATCAGCCCAAGCCCTCTTCAAGTGAGCGTTCAGGTTCTTGGAAGCCTGCTTCCCCGATGTGAAAAGGAAGAATTCACTCTGAGGACCCGACAAGCCCTCTTTTATCCCCATCCACCGCATGACCCAGCTAAACTCCTTTATTGTAAGCACCAGCTGTGCTTCACCAAATGTCTTGGCAGTCTTGTGATCCTGCACGTGGATGATGTAGCCCTCAGCAGTGCCCCTTCTGTCCGCCTCAAAGACCTCCGTATTGGTCATGTTTGCGTACACACCCGGACGGTGGCCATACAGGAGGCTCCAATGGAGGGTTAGATAGCCATATAGCAGGTACTGGGTGATTGAGGTCGGATTGCTAGCCATCAGGTCAAGGAGATCAGGGATGCGCTTCTCAGCGGCCGCCATGGCGGCGAGAAGCTCCGCCTGGCTCGGCAGACGATCCAGCTTGTCCCTCTTCACCTTAAACTGGTGGAGAGCCAGATTAGCTTTCAGCTTATTGGAGACAGACGCACGGGTCTTCTGGCATACAGGGGTCTCACTACAGGAGGCTTCTACGGACCGCATGACAGTCTTCATCGGGGTCTTGCTTCCGGAGGCTTCTGGGGACCGCATCACCGACTTGAGAGGGGTCTCACTCGCAGAGGCTTCTATGGACCGCATGACAGTCTTCACCGGGGTCTTGCTTCCGGAGGCTTCTGGGGACTGCATGACAGTCTTCAACGGGGTCTTGCTTCCGGAGGCTTCTGGGGACCGCATGACAGTCTTCACCGGGGTCTTGCTTCCGGAGGCTTCTGGGGACCGCATGACAGTCTTCACCGGGGTCTTGCTTCCGGAGGCTTCTGGGGACCGCATGACAGTCTTCACCGGGGTCTTGCTTCCGGAGGCTTCTGGGGACCGCATGACAGTCTTCACCGGGGTCTTGCTTCC
Organism: Notothenia rossii; assembly: GCF_949606895.1. Lineage (NCBI taxonomy): Eukaryota > Metazoa > Chordata > Actinopteri > Perciformes > Nototheniidae > Notothenia > Notothenia rossii. The sequence goes on along the minus strand of NC_136904.1, from coordinate 52,769,409 downwards.
GGAGGCTTCTGGGGACCGCATGATAGTCTTCACCGGGGTCTTGCTTCCGGAGGCTTTGTCGGACCGCATGACAGTCTTCACCGGGGTCTTGCTTCCGGAGGCTTCTGGGGACCGCATGACAGTCTTCACCGGGGTCTCACTACCGGAGGCTTTGTCGGACTGCATGACAGTCTTCACCGGGGTCTTGCTTCCGGAGGCTTCTGGGGACCGCATCACAGACTTGAGAGGGGTCTCACTCGCAGAGGCTTCTATGGACCGCATGACAGTCTTCACCGGGGTCTTGAGAGGGGTATTGCTGCCGGACGCTACTGAGTTCATGTCGGGGGTACTTGGGATTGCTACGCCCTTAAATCGTATACATTCTTCGTCTTCCTCAAGCAGAGCAGCAGTGGCATTCTGCTTCCTGGGTTTTAGACCCTGTTTTAGCCTGGAGCGCAGGGTCTTCACCTCATCAATGAGGGCATCCTTCTGAGCCCTCAATGCCACATTGTCCAGCCTCACCTGCATGCAGTCCTCTTCGTCACACTCGGTATGTGGGGAGAAGGGTGGAGGGTGCACCGGGTATTCCTCCTCATTGTCTATATCCAATAATGTAGCCATTCCAATGATGGGATTAGTCTCTCGGAGGTCATGGAGCAACTGCATGGCCACACTATGCTTCAGCCTTGCCATGACCTGATGTGCCTCATCTCGGGAGAACTCAGGGTGGTCACGAGTTACATGACGGTGTAGTTTCTTCCCAGCATACGAACACCCTGTGATGGGACAGGGTTTGGTCCGAACATTTATTCTACCACTGGCCATTTTAAGAATGATGCCTCTTTCCTCCAGGTTCCGCACTGCATGTTTGTGCTTGAGGTGCTTATTCAAAGCCAGATAGCGGAGACTGCACACCGGGCATTCGGTCAACATCCTTCCAAAAACACACACAATAAATTATATTTAAATGGTTTTCTGTTTCTCCGTTTATATGCGTTAGCCAACTGGTGATTGCAACCATGGGTCCGATGCTTCAATGCAGGGAACACGGACCAAGGGGAGGACTTGGGTTACCACCTGGTTAAAATGGTCCCACCTCCGCACCAACGCGGGGCTGGTGATGGGTCCGATACATTGATTGTTTTTTGTTTCATGGTTCTGCCACGAGCTCACAAGACAGTTTTGGGTACAAAAACGTGGGGATAACAGTACCTCCGGGCGCTCCGTCCCGCTCCGGCTTTCGCCGCAGCGGGGGGAGGAGGCATTGAACCCCTCGCACCTGCCCCCGGAGGAGGCAGGGGAGTCAGGTACCCGGAGGCGCACGGTGGACGGCCAGGGCGAGACCGCCACACCGCACTGGAGTCAGAGTTCCGAGTTTTTCGAGCCAGGTCCCGGTGAAACGCAGTACGGAGCACCCGGCAGGAACCTCCAGCAGACCCCCCCGCGCGGTTCCCTCGTCCCTCGGAAGAGGCGGAGAGGTGGGTGTTTTTCATCTGCTGGTGGACTGCCGGGGAGAACGTGCTGCTCGGGAGCCAGACTCAGAGTTAGTGGCAGTGAGAGCCCGTGCACCTGCCTTTTACAGCAGGCACGCGCTGGTATCGGGGTGGGGAGAGAAGGTAGATGCAGAGGCTGCAGAAACAGCCAGAGCCTTCCCCTCTAACACACCCCTCATTTGGTGCATTGAACCCCTCGCACCTGCCCCCGGAGGAGTCAGGTACCCGGAGGCGCACGGTGGATGGCCAGGGCGAGACCGCCACACCGCACTGGAGTCAGAGTTCCAAGTTTTTCGAGCCAGGTCCCGGTGAAACGCAGTACGGAGCACCCAGCAGGAACCTCCAGCAGACCCCCCCGCGCGGTTCCCTCGTCCCTCGGAAGAGGCGGAGAGGTGGGTGTTTTTCATCTGCTGGCGGACTGCCGGGGAGAACGTGCTGCTCGGGAGCCAGGCTCAGAAATTAGTGGCAGTGAGAGCCCGTGCACCTGCCTTTTACAGCAGGCACGCGCTGGTATCGGGGTGGGAAGAGAAGGTAGATGCAGAGGCTGCAGAAACAGCCAGAGCCTTCCCCTCTAACACACCCCTCATTTGGTTCATGAGCACTGGGCAGAGTCCCCTGTCAACTCTCCTTATATTCCTCCGGAGACCAGTTGGGACATGGCAGCATCCCACTTCGCCTGGTAGACCATATCGTTAAATGAGCTCAGTAATGTACTGCACAACATCACATGGGTAAAATGAGCTATATAATGCACTGCAAAATCACATTTGGTTTATTTCCAAAAAGCCTTGAAAAAACACATATCCATCATGTCCTGTAAAATATCGTTCTTTGTTTATTTCCATCCTTCAGGCAAATACACATATCTTTGTCCGCTCCAGGATTACCCGTAGTTTGGATGAACCGACCGCCAAGCACCGTAAGCTGGACCCGGGGAGGAGGCCCTCCGATGGCGGGTCAAATTTGATGATACCGCAGCTGGCTGGACACTAGCCGTAGAAGAACACCCGGGCGGGACCAGGCATGTCCCTCTTTGCAGACAAGCATATATGCGCTCCGGCATTCGCCGCATATCTTTGTCCGCCCCAGGAGCAGAGTCAAACCCGCAGTTTGGATGAACCGACCGCCATGCACCGGAACCTGGACCCGGGGAGGAGGCCCTCCGATGGCGGGCAAATTTGCTGATACCGCAGCTGGCTGGACACTAGCCGTAGAAGAACACCCGGGAGGGACCAGGCATGTCCCTCTTTGCAGACAAGCATATATGTGCTCCGGCATTCGCCGCATATCTTTGTCCTCCCCAGGAGCAGAGTCAAACCCGCAGTTTGGATGAACCGACCGCCAGAGCACCGGCACGAGGCCGGGCCGGCGAAGGCCTTCCGATGGCGGGTCGCGTTTGCCATTCGATCAATGTCTTTGCAGACAAGCATATATGTGGTTGTTACGCAGGATCAAACAGGTAGTGTGATGAAGTGGGGTCCTGTGCCCGGAGCAAGGCCAATTGCTGTATGCCGCAGCCGACTAAGGCCTCTATGCCACAGTGGAGGATGAGAGAAACAGGTGTTTGTCTTGCATTCCGCGGCGAAGTGGGGAGGTGGAACTTCCACCCCACTACGGAACCCGTGGTGGGACCCCTGAGTCAGACGGTTCGGCTTGGAAACGGTTCATATCGGTCGGCCTGGGAGGTAAGAGACACGCAGGGGTAGGGAATGTTCCGGTTTTTGGACAAAATTAACATGGGATCACTCCGGTCAATGTACGTACATCGTCTCACTGGAATATTAATGGCCAGATTGAATACAACATCGACCCAAATTCTCCGGTCAATGACAGGAGAGTTTTGAAAGTGACAAAACACTATTCCACACATTTAAAAACACTTAATCAATGTTTACCCAGGATCCATGCAACTTCCCTGGCTTGTAAAATGTGGTGATGCACCCTGGAGGTATCCTACTATTTACAACATGTATACACTCATGTACACCATTCATAGGGTTCCCTAACACAATGCACACAGCCTGGGGCAGCGGCTCGGCCGTTTTCCCCCGCTTGTCCATTTGCCTATCAGTTTGTTAACGAAATGGACAGAGCCGGCGTTTTCCCCCTAAAAGTGACTTTTAATCATGGCCTTTGCGTTTAAATGATGGATGTTATCATTCACAAGCCCCCTGACACAATGCACATAGTCTGGAGCTCACTGGGGTCCTGCATGATGCTTTAATCAGGCTTGTCCATTTGCCTATCAGTTTGTTAACGAAATGGACAGAGCCGGCGTTTTGCCCCTAAAAGTGACTTTTAATCGTGGCTTTTGTGTTTAAATGATGGGTGCTATCATTCACAAGGCCCCCTGACACAATGCACACACAGCCTGGAGCAGTGGAGCAGCGGCTCGGACGTTTTCACACTTTTGTGCATTTGCCTATCAGTTTGTTAACGAAATGGACAGAGCCGGCGTTTTCCCCCTAAAAGTGACTTTTAATGGTTGCCCTTGCGTTTAAATGATGGGTGCTATCATTCACAGGGTCCCTTAACACAATGCACACAGCCTGGAGCAGTGGAGCAGCGGAGCAGCGGCTCGGCCGTTTTCATACTTTTGTCCATTTGTCTATCAGTTTGTTAACGAAACGGACGGACCCACTGTTTTCCCCCTAAAAGTGCATTTTAATGGTGGCCCTTGTGTTTAAATGATGGGTGTGATCATTCACAAGGCCCCCTGACACAATGCACACAGCCTGGAGCAGTGGAGCAGCGGCTCGGCCGTTTTACCCCGCTTGTCCATTTGCCTATCAGTTTGTTAACGAAATGGACAGAGCCGGCGTTTTCCCCCTAAAAGTGACTTTTAATCGTGGCCTTTGCGTTTAAATGATGGATGTTATCATTCACAAGGCCCCCTGACACAATGCACATAGTCTGGAGCTCACTGGGGTCCTGCATATGCTTTAATCACACTTTTGTCCATTTGCCTATCAGTTTGTTAACGAAGTGGACAGAGGCTGTTTTTCGCCCCTAAAAGTGACTTTTAATGGTGGGTTTTGCATTTAAATGATGGGTCTTATCATTGTGGAGGGTCCCCGACACAATGCAACTAGTCTGGAGCTCGCTGGGGTCCCGCATATGCTTTAATCACACTTTTGTCCATTTGCCTATCAGTTTGTTAACGAAATGGACAGAGCCTGCGTTTTCCCCCTAAAAGTGACTTTTAATGGTGGCCCTTGCGTTTAAATGATGGGTGCTATCATTCACATGGCCCCCTGACACAATGCACATAGTCTGGAGCTCACTGGGGTCCTGCATATGCTTCAATCACACTTTTGTCCATTTGCCTATCAGTTTGTTAACGAAATGGACAGAGCCTGCGTTTTCCCCCTAAAAGTGACTTTTAATGGTGGCCCTTGCGTTTAAATGATGGGTGCTATCATTCACAAGGCCCCCTGACACAATGCACATAGTCTGGAGCTCACTGGGGTCCTGCATATGCTTTAATCACACTTTTTTCCATTTGCCTATCAGTTTGTTAACGAAATGGACAGAGCCTGCGTTTTCCCCCTAAAAGTTACTTTTAATGGTGGCCCTTGCGTTTAAATGATGAGTGCTATCATTCACAAGGCCCCCTGACACAATGCACACAGCCTGGAGCAGTGGAGCAGCGGCTCGGCCGTTTTCCCCCGCTTGTCCATTTGCCTATCAGTTTGTTAACGAAATGGACAGAGCCTGCGTTTTCCCCCTAAAAGTGACTTTTAATGGTGGTTTTTGCGTTTAAATGATGGGTGCGATCATTCACATGGCCTCCTGACACAATGCACATAGTCTGGAGCTCACTGGGGTCTTGCATATGCTTTAATCACACTTTTGTCCATTTGCCTATCAGTTTGTTAACGAAATGGACAGAGCCTGCGTTTTCCCCCTAAAAGTGACTTTTAATGGTGGCCCTTGCATTTATATTATTGGTGCTATCATTCACAAGGCCCCCTGACACAATGCACACAGCCTGGAGCAGTGGAGCAGCGGCTCGGCCGTTTTCCCCCGCTTGTCCATTTGCCTATCAGTTTGTTAACGAAATGGACAGAGCCGGCGTTTTCCCCCTAAAAGTGACTTTTAATCGTGGCTTTTGTGTTTAAATGATGGGTGCTATCATTCACAAGGCCCCCTGACACAATGCACACACAGCCTGGAGCAGTGGAGCAGCGGCTCGGACGTTTTCACACTTTTGTGCATTTGCCTATCAGTTTGTTAACGAAATGGACAGAGCCGGCGTTTTCCCCCTAAAAGTGACTTTTAATGGTGGCCCTTGCGTTTAAATGATTGGTGCTATCATTCACAAGGCCCCCTGACACAATGCACACAGCCTGGAGCAGTGGAGCAGCGGCTCGGCCGTTTTCACACTTTTGTCCATTTGTCTATCAGTTTGTTAACGAAACGGACGGACCCACTGTTTTCCCCCTAAAAGTGCATTTTAATGGTGGCCCTTGTGTTTAAATGATGGGTGTTATCATTCACAAGGACCCCTGACACAATGCACACAGCCTGGAGCAGTGCAGCAGCGGCTCGGCCGTTTTCCCCCGCTTGTCCATTTGCCTATCAGTTTGTTAACGAAATGGACAGAGCCGGCGTTTTCCCCCTAAAAGTGACTTTTAATCGTGGCCTTTGCGTTTAAATGATGGATGTTATCATTCACAAGGCCCCCTGACACAATGCACACAGCCTGGAGCTCACTGGGGTCCTGCATATGCTTTAATCACACTTTTGTCCATTTGCCTATCAGTTTGTTAACGAAATGGACAGAGCCTGCGTTTTCCCCCTAAAAGTGACTTTTAATGGTGGCCCTTGCGTTTAAATGATGGGTGCTATGATTCACAAGGCCCCCTGACACAATGCACACAGCCTGGAGCAGTGGAGCAGCGGCTCGGCCGTTTTCCCCCGCTTGTCCATTTGCCTATCAGTTTGTTAACGAAATGGACAGAGCCTGCGTTTTCCCCCTAAAAGTGACTTTTAATGGTGGTTTTTGCGTTTAAATGATGGGTGCTATCATTCACATGGCCCCCTGACACAATGCACATAGTCTGGAGCTCACTGGGGTCCTGCATATGCTTTAATCACACTTTTGTCCATTTGCCTATCAATTTGTTAACGAAATGGACAGAGCCTGCGTTTTCCCCCTAAAAGTGACTTTTAATGGTGGCCCTTGCGTTTAAATGATGGGTGCTATCATTCACAAGGCCCCCTGACACAATGCACATACAGGACTGTCTCAGAAAATTAGAATATTGTGATAAAGTTCTTTATTTTCTGTAATGCAATTAAAAAAACAAAAATGTCATACATTCTGGATTCATTACAAATCAACTGAAATATTGCAAGCCTTTTATTATTTTAATATTGCTGATTATGGCATACAGCTTAAGAAAACTCAAATATCCTATCTCTAAATATTAGAATATCATGAAAAAGTATACTAGTAGGGTGTTCAACGAATCACTTGCATCGTCTAATTAACTCGAAACACCTGCAAGGGTTTCCTGAGCCTTGAAAAACACTCAGCTTGGTTCAGTAAACTAAATCACAAGTATGGGGAAGACTGCTGATCTGACTGCTGTCCAGAGGACCGTCATTGACACCCTCCATCAGGAGGGTAAGACACAAAAAGAAATATCTCAAAAAGCAAGCTGTTCACAGAGTGCAGTTTCAAAGCACATCCACAAAAAGTCTGTTGGAAGGGGGAAATGTGGCAGGAAACGCTGCACAACCAAGAGAGATGACCGCAGCCTTAACAGCATTGTGAAGAAGAGTCGCTTCCAGAATTTGGGGGAGCTTCAAAGACAGTGGACTGAAGCTGGAGTCCAGGTATCAAAAGTCACTGTTCACAGACGTGTCCGGGAAATGGGCTACAATAGCCGTATTCCCATGGTCAAGCCACTTCTGAACTCAAGACAACGGAAGAGGCGTCTGACTTGGGCTAAGGAAAAGAAGCACTGGACAGTTGCACAGTGGTCCAAAGTCCTCTTTTCAGACGAAAGCAAGTTTTGTATTTCATTTGGAAGTCAAGGCGCCAGAGTCTGGAGAAAGGCTGGAGAGGAGCAAAATCCAAGTTGCTTGAAATCCAGTGTGAAGTTCCCACAGTCAGCGATGGTTTGGGGAGCCATGTCAGCTGCTGGTGTTGGTCCACTGTGTTTCATCAAGCCCAGAGTAAATGCAGCTGTGTACCAAGAGATTTTAGAGCACTACATGCTTCCGTCTGCTGAAAAGCTCTATGGAGATGAGGAATTCATTTTCCAGCATGATCTGGCACCTGCCCACAGTGCCAAAACCACCAGTAACTGGTGTACTGACCATGGCATTACTGTCCTCGATTGGCCTGCAAATTCCCCTGACCTGAACCCCATAGAGAATATGTGGGGTATTGTGAAGAAGAAGCTGAAAGACACCAGACCCAACAATGCTAATGAGCTAAAGGCCGCTATTGAAGCATCCTGGGCATCCATAACACCTCAGCAATGCCACAGGCTGATTGCCTCCATGCCACGCCGCATTGATGCAGTAATCCGTGCAAAAGGATTCCCAACCAAGTACTGAGTGCATTAATGGACATTTTCAAATGTTTGATTGTGTTTTGCTGTTATAAATCTTTTTTTTTTACTTGGTCTGAGGAACTATTCTAATTTTTTGAGATAGGATTTTTGAGTTTTCTTAAGCTGTATGCCATAATCAGCAATATTAAAATAATAAAAGGCTTGCAATATTTCAGTTGATTTGTAATGAATCCAGAATGTATGACATTTTTGTTTTTTTAATTGCATTACAGAAAATAAAGAACTTTATCACAATATTCTAATTTTCTGAGACAGTCCTGTAGTCTGGAGCTCACTGGGGTCCTGCATATGCTTTAATCACACTTTTGTCCATTTGCCTATCAGTTTGTTAACGAAATGGACAGAGCCTGCGTTTTCCCCCTAAAAGTGACTTTTAATGGTGGCCCTTAAATTTAAATGATGGGTGCTATCATTCACAAGGCCCCCTGACACAATGCACACAGCCTGGAGCAGTGGAGCAGCGGCTCGGCCGTTTTCCCCCGCTTGTCCATTTGCCTATCAGTTTGTTAACGAAATGGACAGAGCCTGCGTTTTCCCCCTAAAAGTGACTTTTAATGGTGGTTTTTGCGTTTAAATGATGGGTGCTATCATTCACATGGCCCCCTGACACAATGCACATAGTCTGGAGCTCACTGGGGTCCTGCATATGCTTTAATCACACTTTTGTCCATTTGCCTATCAGTTTGTTAACGAAATGGACAGAGCCTGCGTTTTCCCCCTAAAAGTGACTTTTAATGGTGGCCCTTGCGTTTATATTATTGGTGCTATCATTCACAAGGCCCCCTGACACAATGCACACAGCCTGGAGCAGTGGAGCAGCGGCTCGGCCGTTTTCCCCCGCTTGTCCATTTGCCTATCAGTTTGTTAACGAAATGGACAGAGCCTGCGTTTTCCCCCTAAAAGTGACTTTTAATGGTGGTTTTTGCGTTTAAATGATGGATGCTATCATTCACATGGCCCCCTGACACAATGCACATAGTCTGGAGCTCACTGGGGTCCTGCATATGCTTTAATCACACTTTTGTCCATTTGCCTATCAGTTTGTTAATGAAATGGACATTGCCTGCGTTTTCCCCCTAAAAGTGACTTTTAATGGTGGCCCTTGCGTTTAAATGATGGGTGCTATCATTCACAAGGCCCCCTGACACAATGCACAGAGTCTGGATTTCACTGGGGTCCTGCATATGCTTTAATCACACTTTTGTCCATTTGCCTATCAGTTTGTTAACGAAATGGACAGAGCCTGCGTTTTCCCCCTAAAAGTGACTTTTAATGGTGGCCCTTGCGTTTAAATGATGGGTGCTATGATTCACAAGGCCCCCTGACACAATGCACACAGCCTGGAGCAGTGGAGCAGCGGCTCGGCCTTTTTCCCCCGCTTGTCCATTTGCCAATCAGTTTGTTAACGAAATGGACAGAGCCTGCGATTTCCCCTAAAAGTGACTTTTAATCGTGATTTTTGCGTTTAAAGGATGGGTGCTATCATTCACATGGCCCCCTGACACAATGCACATAGTCTGGAGCTCACTGGGGTCCTGCATATGCTTTAATCACACTTTTGTCCATTTGCCTATCAGTTTGTTAACGAAATGGACAGAGCCTGCGTTTTCCCCCTAAAAGTGACTTTTAATGGTGGCCCTTGCGTTTAAATGATGGGTGCTATCATTCACAAGGCCCCCTGACACAATGCACATAGTCTGGAGCTCACTGGGGTCCTGCATATGCTTTAATCACACTTTTGTCCATTTGCCTATCAGTTTGTTAACGAAATGGACAGAGCCTGCGTTTTCCCCCTAAAAGTGACTTTTAATGGTGGCCCTTGCGTTTAAATGATGGGGCTATCATTCACAAGGCCCCCTGACACAATGCACACAGCCTGGAGCAGTGGAGCAGCGGCTCGGCCGTTTTCCCCCGCTTGTCCATTTGCCTATCAGTTTGTTAACGAAATGGACAGAGCCTGCGTTTTCCCCCTAAAAGTGACTTTTAATGGTGGTTTTTGCGTTTAAATGATGGGTGCTATCATTCACATGGCCCCCTGACACAATGCACATAGTCTGGAGCTCACTGGGGTCCTGCATATGCTTTAATCACACTTTTGTCCATTTGCCTATCAGTTTGTTAACGAAATGGACAGAGCCTGCGTTTTCCCCCTAAAAGTGACTTTTAATGGTGGCCCTTGCGTTTAAATGATGGGTGCTATCATTCACAAGGCCCCCTGACACAATGCACATAGTCTGGAGCTCACTGGGGTCCTGCATATGCTTTAATCACACTTTTGTCCATTTGCCTATCAGTTTGTTAACGAAATGGACAGAGCCTGCGTTTTCCCCCTAAAAGTGACTTTTAATGGTGGCCCTTAAATTTAAATGATGGGTGCTATCATTCACAAGGCCCCCTGACACAATGCACACAGCCTGGAGCAGTGGAGCAGCGGCTCGGCCGTTTTCCCCCGCTTGTCCATTTGCCTATCAGTTTGTTAACGAAATGGACAGAGCCTGCGTTTTCCCCCTAAAAGTGACTTTTAATGGTGGTTTTTGCATTTAAATGATGGGTGCGATCATTCACATGGCCCCCTGACACAATGCACATAGTCTGGAGCTCACTGGGGTCCTGCATATGCTTTAATCACACTTTTGTCCATTTGCCTATCAGTTTGTTAACGAAATGGACAGAGCCTGCGTTTTCCCCCTAAAAGTGACTTTTAATGGTGGCTTTTGCGTTTAAATGATGGGTGTTATCATTCACAGGGTCCCTGACACAATGCACATAGTCTGGAGCTCACTGGGGTCCTGCATATGCTTTAATCAGGCGTTTTAACACTTTTCCCCACGAAAATGATTTTTAATAATTTTTTTGGTGCTATATAAATCAAATTCCGGGTAATGCGGAGCACAATTGTACCTTTTACTATTTTAATGTATTTGCATTATATATCTTTGGGCTATAAAAGCGACATATTTGGATGACTTTGTCAGTTTATGGAGCTTATCCCACAAATCCCGGAGGATCCGGGCCGAATTTGGGAGCTCATAGGCGGCCTGCCATAGGCCCCCACCCGTGGAAAGAAAAAAGAATGAAAGAAAACGGTCAATTATATGTTAAAATAATCAAAAAATGAAGTTTTGAAATTACAACAGAGAAGGGGCTCAGAAGAAGGGGCTCCGATGCTCAACCCTTCGGCGCTTCGGGACGACACCCCGAACACTTCCCCCCCCCCCGTTGCAATTTAAGACGGAGAGGGGAATCCAGACTTCCCCTTCTCCGTCCTAAAAAACCGTTCATGTTTTCCAAGCTACTGTCTGCACGAAATCGGAAACCCGGTTTTTGACAGGACTCAGAAAAAAAACGGCTGTGTAACTTCATGGAGGAATTCATCCGCTGTATGTGCACTCTGGCTCGGATACATTTTGTTGCCCGGAGACCCCCCAGCATGGTTCTTACCAAACTTTAAGTTTTTGAACTGGGCTCCGGAGGAAGCCAAGGGGAGTTGACAGGGGACTCAATCCGCCTCATGAGGCACTATTTTCGGATACATTTTAACACTTTTAGCCATTTTTGATGGTTCTCCAAAAAATAACTCTGACTTTTTCAGAGTGTGGAGGAATGCAAGGGGAGTTGACAGGGGACTCAATCCGCCTCATGAGACACTATTCTCGGATACATTTCAACACTTTTAGCCATTTTTGATGGTTCTCCAAAAAATAACTCTGACTTTTTCAGAGTGTGGAGGAATGCAAGGGGAGTTGACAGGGGACTCAATCCGCCTCATGAGGCACTATTCTCGGATACATTTCAACACTTTTAGCCCTTTTTGATGGTTCTCCAAAACATAACTCTGACTTTTTCAGAGTGTGGAGGAATGCAAGGGGAGTTGACAGGGGACTCAATCCGCCTCATGAGGCACTATTCTCGGATACATTTCAACACTTTTAGCCCTTTTTGATGGTTCTCCAAAACATAACTCTGACTTTTTCAGAGTGTGGAGGAATGCAAGGGGAGTTGACAGGGGACTCTACCCGCCTTATGGGGCACTATTCTCGGATACATTTCAACACTTTTAGCCGTTTTGTACGGTTCTCCAAAAAGTAAAGTGTTACTTTGTGAGTGTGGAGGAATGCGAGGGGAGTTGACAGGGGACTCTACCCGCCTTATGGGGCACTATTCTCGGATACATTTCAACACTTTTAGCCGTTTTGTACGGTTCTCCAAAAAGTAAAGTGTGACTTTGTGAGTGTGGAGGAATGCGAGGGGAGTTGTCAGGGGACTCTACCCGCCTTATGGGGCACTATTCTCGGATACATTTTTTCATTTTCACCCATTTTTTATGGAACTCCAAAATGACAAGTTAGTCTTTTTTTCCCTTCCTCTTCTGATTTCTCACTGATCGAATGGCAAACGCGACCCGCCGGCCCGGCCTCGTGCCGGTGCTCTGGTGGTCGGTTCCTCCGAACTGCGGGTTCGACTCTGATGGCCGGGAGGGACGAGGGAAACTCGAAACCCTGACTCCAGTGCGGTGTTGCGGACATGCGCCTCCGGGTACCAGACTCCCCTGCCTCCTCCGTGTTGCGTGGGCTGCGTGGGGGTAACCCTGCGTGTCCCTTACCCGGAGTGGACCAACATTCCACAGGCCACAATCAACAACCTGATCAACTCTATGCTAAGGAGAGGTGTTGCACTGCGTGAGGCAAATGGTGGTCACACCAGATACTGACTGGTTTTCGGACCCCCCCAGACCCCCCCCCCAATAAAGCAAAACTGCACGTTTCAGAGTGGCCTTTTATTGTGGCCAGCCATAAGGCACACCTGTGCAATAATCATGCTGTCTAATCAGCATCTTGATATGCCACACCTGTGAGATGGGATGGATTATCTCGGCAAAGGAGAAGTGCTCACTATCACAGATTTTTTCAGATTTGTGAACAATATTTGAGAGAAATTGTTATTTTGTGTATATAGAACATGTTTTAGATCTTTGAGTTCATCTCATGAAAAATGGGAGCAAAACAAAAGTGTTGCATTTATATTTTTGTTCAGTGTATATCTGACCATTAGAATCTGTATTTTTGAAATTGTCGTTTTTAACACCGTAGTTTTACAAATTATAGAATAATTAATTACCAGTGTTTTCCAATTTTACTTGGCAGTTCGTTTCGTTAGCTAACGTTAGCTAAAGCTAGCACTACTAGTTAGCTACGCGTTTATTGCTTTGCTCCGGGTTGCAGCCACAGGTCTTTGCATGAAACGTGCTCGTTCTATTGTTTCCCAGCCAATCTTTTCCAAAGGAGAGTCTGGATGTGTGCCATGAGTCAAGCTGACGTTACATTTTTGTCCATGTCACGGTGAAATGTAAATGATAGGTAGTGACTGTATCGCCGTTTTAGAAATGGCGCTGCTGAAAAGACCGCAACATAAGTAAAGATAATGAATACATCCTATTAAAACCTGTGTGGCTTATATGATAAGTCTAATTAGTAAGCAGCATAACGTTTCACCATGTAACTAAAGATTGTAGTCAAGGAAATCAGTTTGACATATTGAACTAATAACAAATCAACTCTGGCTGGCAGAGAACTCTCTGCTCCATAGCTTCTCTTGGACGTAAAATCGGATGTACATTTTACATTTATACTCAAATAAATATTCCATCCCTCACATACTTTTGTATATATAATAACTTATATGTTGTTCTTGTTATGCTGCTGCAACACAAACATTTCCCAAATTGGGATCAATACAGTAATATCTTATCTTAATTAATTAAGGAATATAAATATTATAATTAGTGTAGCAGCTGACACCTATTTTCAATATGGATTAATCTACCATATATGCCTGAGTTCAATTTTGATCTATAAAACTTTCAAAATATTGAAAAATGTTCACGAGACTTATCAAAGTGCAAGGCTATATCTTTAGATTTTTTGTTTTAGCCTATGTACTGTATGTGTTAATGCTCTTATATGTGACGGTGTGACTTCCATGAAACTAATATTTGATATCTTCACAACAGACGAGCTGACAGGAAACCTAACACTCTAACAACCACAACATTGCAAAGGCGAGTAAATGTAAATTAAAAACGATTCACAATTTCTTAATTTCTTCTTCTTTCTTGCGGTGAGGTGAAGCTGACCTTGCACTTGGTGCCAGTAAGGATATTCCTCACACAGGCTGAATGTTTCTCCTTCCTTACTGACACAGAAGCCCTTGATTTCCAATACTTCACTAATTGTCATTTCCCTAGCTCCGTAGGGACACTTTACCTCCAGCACAGCGGAAGACCCTACCAGACCATCTGGAGATGCCCCCAACAATCCTGACTCATGGACCTGCATCTGGGTTGCAGTGGTGAATGCCCTGACGCCCTCACATTCATTCATAGTCCCCCACTGTACAGACAAAACACCATCAAGGGCCTGTTGTTGCCCTAGCACCCTGGCAATAAGGGAAGCAGTCACACGCTTTGACCTCAGGACAGCTCCAAAGTTGCTAGCAGTCAACCTTCCTTTCCTGAACAAATGCCAGTTTGGGTTGGTTCGCTGACCAGTGGTAGCCACCTGAATTGCCCTCTGTTGCTCCTCAGACAATGCCATGCTTGCCACAATTGCCTCAGGTCCCTGATGCCCAACAGATTTGAGAGAAGCCAAGAAATCCCTGAGAAACTGCCCCCGAGTCTGTCCCTCAGTCAGTCACGATCTTCGGAGGTGGGCTCTCTTGTCAGCGGGTTAAATTAGTTATTTGTTGGAGGAAATAGCTCCTCCACTGAATGCGTAAGTTTAGCTGCCTTTGGCTTCTTCCACTGACAGGGGGTGTCAGTGCAGCTGGAATTGTGGATGGCAAAGATTCCTAATGCAGCAGCATGACTGCATTTCCATTTTCCACATGGGCATTCACATTTTGTGGAGAGAATTCCCTCTTCTCCTGTAGATAACTGTGGTGGTGGGATGGTTTTATTATTTAAAATATATTTACATTTGTAATGCCTTCCCAATTATTCCTTTAATTGTTTATAGCCTACTGTATTTCATGGATATTTCTGTGTTTTCTGGTGTGTAATATTTGTAAAAAAGATTTCATGTGACACATACAATGGATTTGTTGATGGGAATTAATGTCACTAACACACCTTCATCTAGGCTGCACTGTTTTACTTGTCCTGACTTGTAGTGGTTCTCTCCTCTATCTACATTCTTCTTGTCATCTTTGTAAAACGATATCAGACTGGTAATTGACACAGCCATGACTTCTAGTTAAATTAAGTGTGGCTAAAATTAAAAGCTTTGTTAAAATATGCAAGCGCGCGAAAGTCAAAGTCAGCTTTATTGTCAAAAATTCTACATGTGTTATACATCCAGAAATCTCGAAATCTCGTTTCCCGCAGTCCCATAGTGTGACATATATACATAAAACAAAACAAAAAGGGCCTAGATAAACGTGGTATACATTAAACCAGTGGTTCTCAACTGGTGGGTCACGACCCAAAAGTGGGCCGCGGACCCTTTTCGAGTGGGTCGTAGATGTGTGAGTGAAGAAAAGAAAATAGAAAAAAAAAGAATTCCTTTTTTTTTTAGGGGGAAAAAGTCAAACTTTTATTTTGAAGTCCCGATTTTCTAACGCTGTGCATGCAGTTGGCTTGCGTTGGACTGGAAGTACTGGAGACCATAAACGGTTTTGAAAGCTTCTGTCACGTATTGATCATCTTCTCAATAAAACATATTTGCTGATGTTTTTTCGATTCTTCTGGCCAATCAGAATTAAGATTGTTGTCGGATTTCCCCACAACTATTCTTTATACATCCATGGGTACAACTTCCGATACAAATTAACAAATAATGAAATATGACCCCCGGTTTGATGATTGACAGGTCACAGAACAATGGGGGCTATCTACCCTTACCCACAATTTAAAGTACTTCACACAGACTCTCTCCTCTTTACTCTTCAGCAGCAAGCCGTCATAACAAAGTGAAAAACAAACAATGGCATAAAATATTATTAATATGTCGGGTAGTAATACATCTATATACAGTTGCAAGAAAAAGTATGTGAACCCTTTGGAACTTCCTGGATTTCTGCATAAATTGGTCATAAAATGTGTTCTGATCTTCATCTAAGTCACAACAATAGACAAACACAGTCTGCTTAAGCTAAAACCACACAAACAATTATATGTTTTTATGTTTTTATTGAACACACCATGTGCAGGGTGGAAAAAGTATGTGAACCCTTGGATTTAATAACTGGTTGACCCTTCTTTGGCAGCAATAACCTCAACCAAACGTTTCCTATAGTTGCATATCAGACCTGCACAACGGTCAGGAGGAATTTTGGACCATTCCTCTTTACAAAACTGTTTCAGTTCAGCAATATTCTTGGGATGTCTGGTGTGAATCGCTCTCTTGAGGTCATGCCACAGCATCTCAATTGGGTTGAGGTCAGGACTCTGACTGGGCCACTCCAGAAGGCGTATTTTCTTCTGTTGAAGCCATTCTGTTGTTGATTTACTTCTGTGCTTTGGGTCGTTGTCCTGTTGCATCACCCATCTTCTGTTGAGCTTCAATTGGTGGAAAGATGGCCTTAAGTTCTCCAGCAAAATGTCTTGATAAACTTGAGAATTCATTTTTCCATCGATGATGGCAATCTGTCCAGGCCCTGAGGCAGCAAAGCAGCCCCAAACCATGATGCTCCCTCCACCATACTTCCCAGTTGGGATGAGGTTTTGATGTTGGCGTGCTGTGCCTTTTTTAATCCACACATAGCGTTGTGTGTTCCTTCCAAACAACTCAACTTTGGTTTCATCTGTCCACAGAATATTTTGCCAGTAGTGCTGTGGAACATCCAGGTGCTCTTTTGCAAACTTCAAACGTGCAGATCAGAACACACTTTATGACCAACTTATGCAGAAGTCCAGGTAATTCCAAAGGGTTCACATACTTTTTCTTGCAACTGCATGTTCCTCTCAGAGTGTACCAGAATCTGTAGTTTATATGTTTGTATTTCTAAAAATCTCCTGGGGGAGAATCCCCTCAGACCCCCCTTCTGGGGTTTGGCTTTCAGCATGTGTGCCTTTTTATGTTATACAGTGCAGCTTTGATTCCATCATTTCATTAAACCTTATTTAAAAGCATTATTTTGTTCTGTGAAGGGACATAAGGGATATATGCACTGTACTTCACTTTAATTAATATTGTATGCTGAAAAGTGTATATATTACAGCACGATTTTTTGTTGAATAGAGTTGAGTGGTTCAAAATGTTGGGTCGCGATCTATTGACAAAAGTGGGTCCCGAGGCCTGACCAGTTGAGAACAACTGCATTAAACAAAACAAAAAGGGCCTAGATAACCGGGGTATACAGTTTACAATGTTAATAATTAGGGCTGTCAAGTTAACGCGTTAATAACAAAAACAAAATTAATGCCACTAATTATTTTAACGCGATTTAACGCATGTTTATTTTTTGCCCTCGGCCGCCCCGCAGTTTCAGAGCGCATCGAGTTTAAAATACCATCTACAAGCTGATGCTGACAGCCCCGCTCCTGCTGCCCGCTTGCGGCAGACCGCACTTCCACGCTCACCGGCAGGCACCGACTGGCCATTGGGAGGACCGGGAGGGTGTGTGTATGTGTGGCGCGAGAGAGAGACCTTACGTGTATTGTTGTTGTTGTTAGCATGTGGTGCTAGCTAGCTGCGCTAACGGATATAAGGAGCTGTTCAAATGAAAACAGAGGAGTGACATTTCACCACAACTGCGCCGAGCACTTGACTTTATGCAGGCAGCCAGACAGAACGACGTTGTGGGAAAAGTCAGCACACTCAGCACGGATAGTGCGCGGAACATGATTGCAGCGTCCACTGTCCAGGCAGTTCGAGCCTTGAGTTGCACACATACATGGTTGCACATAGCTCCAACGATCCATCAAACACACACACAAACACACACACACGTCACACACACACACACACACACACACACACACACACACACACACACACACACACACACACACACACACACACACACACACACACACAGTATTGTATTATTGTATGAGAGGTTCCAGATTGAATTGAGTCAAATATTTGTAATGTTCAGAGGTTGTTGTGTTTAATATTCATGAGAATATTTGTCATTGTTCAAATGATAATAAACATTTGCATAAAGCATATTTTTCCACTCATATGTTGATAAGAGTATTAAAAACTTGAAAAATATTCCTCTCAGGTACATTTAGAACAGATAAAATATGTGCGATTAATTTGCGATTAATCGCGATTAACTATGGACAATCATGCGATTAATCGCGATTAAATATTTTAATCGACTGACAGCCCTATTAATAATATATTTAAAGTGTTCAAAGTGCAGTTTCAGTGCAAGTCATTTGAAACGATCTTAAGTTGGCGTGACGTTGAAGTCGTGCGACCCTGCTGCTGTAGGCTACTAGCTTGTAGTTCGTTTATAGCATAACGTTAGCATTCTGCTTCTGGCGACTAGATTTATGATTCAAAAATTATAAAAATAGGGTTGACATGTGGAGATTATCCAGCTGAACAAAACGTGATCCCTCTCTTAAATGTATGTCAACCACAGACCTTATTTCGAGCTATTTTCCAAAATCCTATGGAGAATTTGCATTGTTTTTTGACGAAGGAACCGGGAGAGGTTTACTTCCGGGTTTAAGGAAGCGTCACTGCGGCTCTCTATACTTAGTGGTTTAGTAGTTGCTTCAAATTAGTTAACAGTTGGCGAAATTCACCGTTTTGAATAAAAACATGTGGCAGTGGGGCACCGCACTAGTAGTTCAGAAGAGTTGTTTTGTTGATGGTGTTCGCGCTACATTTTCAAATCCTGCTCGGTAGTTAGCAATGTGTCGCCAAACTGAGTTTTCCTTTACAGTGGGAGTCCAGTCAGTTCACTCGAAGGCATCCGACTGTGTTTGATGCACATGTGTGCTTTTATTTCCTGTGTACACTGAGACAGATAGCGGCACCAGATTCCTAAAAGAAGGGTATTCACTGGACGCGCTCTGTGGGCCAGTCTGTGATGCGGCCAGAGGGGTGATCCAGGAAGACTACTGGGAAGTTCAACTGTTGGTGCCTTCTTCTGTTGCGCGTTGAATTGAAGTGTTAAACCCCGAGTCTTTTTTCAGGTTTTCAGGCCCGCAAATGACATTCGCAGAACAAATTACCATATCTTCCCTTCTAAAAGGGTTAAATTAATAATCTTTTTTCTCAAAGTAATGATAAACCTGTGAGTTGGATGTAGAAAAGTCAGATTCAATATAGATGTTTTTTATTTTAAAGAAAATTCAGATTGAACATGGTTATAAACTGTAGATTATAGTGTCGGTCCAAAACATATTTTGTACTTATAGTGAAAACTAACCTTGGATGATGGGTTAGTAGACTAAAAGCTTTAGGAATCCAAAGTACAACATATAATAAGTACCCTGTATCAGGATTGATGCAAAACAAGTGATATATGACCTTTTTAGACAGATTTAGAAAGAAAAAAACATCTTCTGGGGCCATTTGGGTGGATTTTTCATATCTCTGGCCCCCCTTGCTGGATTTTGACATGTGACATCTCTTTCTAACCGTCAGTGCTAATGGAATCGAGAGGAACTCCCACATAGTCCTTATTTGGTAATGTAGTGTGTTAGACTGCCGCATAGCCTAGACCGGAAGCAGCAGCCACTCTGGTGGCTACCATTAGCAGCTAACTTTTGCTGTCCGATTTTTACATAAAAATTGAATGATGGATTATAAATGAAATACATTTTTTATACAGAGACGTTAAAGACCTATGGATTAACCGATTCAGCCGCGTTTTATCTCGTTTTAATGCCATTGAACACGTCTTTTGATCAGATTGACAGCTACGGTGAGACGATATCCCTAGAAGCTCCGTAAAGGTACGTGTTGTGATGTCTGTGTTTGCTTCCCCTGTTGCGAGTTCGGATCACTAAGTGATGATACTATATACCTACATAATCTGTGGAACCTCAGCTTGAATCGGATATCTTGTATGTGCAGCTACGATAATTAATAAGGGTACTTTTATCTTGAGTTCTGTGCCAATGTCCGTTAACATTTTTCGCTAAGGGGTCATTTAGATGCTTCTTATGAGACTTGTGTTTTGTTTTTGTAAAAATTGTTTGTGTCGTCAGTTAGCTGAGATTATTTCCGTTAATCTGGTATAACACATTAATAGGTTCTTAAATATTAAGATCCCCTGAGACACAGTGTCGTGAAAAAAAACAGGGTTTAACAGGTTAAGGTATACTCTTTGTCTTCAGTATCTGTTTGTACTTACAGTAATGTGTGTTCGCTACAATAATCGACATGTCTGTTAAACAGCACCACGTTGAAGTTAGACGGAAGCCGTCCTCCCGCCTGATGGAGCTTCTGGAAGAGTCTGCAGAGGAGCTGATTAAAGAGAACCAGGTAAATGTTCTGCTTGATTTGTGTTAAAATGTGTCTGCTGTTCTGTTTGTACATGAATATCTCTATTCTCTAAAGGTAAGTACATCTTGCGAAAATCATGTGAAAAACCTCTTCAGTCTCCAGTTTTTATGTTAACATTTAGATAATGTACATTGGAATATAATTTTACTGTATAATATTTATATATATTTTCAAACTTACTCAATTTCAATGTTTAATATTCTGATTCAAAATGTGTTTTTTAGGAGAATTGATAGTTTGAGCTTGTAGAACCCAATTATTTAATCAGGTTTACTTTCTGTTTGGAAAAAAGTAAAAAAATATAAACTGAGCTTCCTTACTTGTAGCAGAGTTCCCGTTAGAATTTTTTTTCGCCAGTCAACATGTCCGTTAAAGTTTAAATCTTCTGGACAAAATTTGAGAAGTGCCGGTCAAAGGTCTTCTTTGTTATTTATTGAGCTTTAAAACAAATTGATATGATTCGATATTAAACAAACTAATTATAGTAGATTAACTATTCAAAAGTGAACAGTAATTTACAATAACACGGGAATAAGAAACGGAGCGCTCTCTCCCTCTCCTGACAGCCCGTCAGTATCTCATGCAGCTCGCGGATCAGTAATGAGTGACCCGACAGTACAACTAAACATATCTATAACTAGTTTAGGTAGTTTGAGAGGTAATTAAAATAGCTATGTGTGATATTCTAATAGGGCTGTGCAATTAATCGTATTTTAATCGCGATTACGATTATGGCTTGCGACGATTGTGAAAACAGCATAATTGACAAAATACGATTATTTTGCTGGGTGCGCTTTCGCCCCACCCTAAAAGCCCACTCGGCCACGTGGGAGTGACATGTGTTGTGAGTGTTCAGCGCGAGCGAAGATGTCAGAACAAAAGCAGCAACTCGTTAAAAAGAAGGGTCGCGGGGAGATTCCCAGTCGATCGCGAGATATGTCTAAAAATAGAACAACAATATTCTGTTTTATCGTTAATGTCCTGTAACATAATCTTCCTGTGCCAGAATAATGCACTTGAAGGCATCAAAGCTTTGTGATTGGCCGGCGTCACCCCATGTGTCGGGGCGTGGCTGGTGGGCAGTGGGCACTATTTCGCTGACGTTGTCCGTGTCAACCAAGCCCCCAGGAAGCACGCCGGAGTCTGATGAGAATATTCGTCGTGGCCAAACGACGGTACTACACTTCCGTTTGGTTGCTGCTCCCGGAAACACTTTTTCCCATTGACTTACATTGGGAAAGAGTGGTCTGTCACTCGTTGGATAATTTTTTAAAAACTAAATAAACTACCCAGTATGAACGTTTGTATAGCCCTTATTAAAAACATTCGTTCCTCAAGTTGTAAAAATGTGCTAATAACGTCATTCTCATAGTTATTTCCATCGGCATTATGAACGCACATCTAACCCACGGGACCGCGCCGCCCGGCACGTTCATGTGACATGTTCAGTACTACATGAGTTTGTCTTTACCCATGGATGCACAATAACAACAGACCATATCGCCTTACTGCCATCCCACGTAGCTGTAATAATGGATATATTGCACATGTTTGCTGTAATTCATCATTTGTAAAATATTATAATACATGGGCTGTATGATGTAAACCTTGTAACGTAAATGTTGTATTAAATAAAGTTAATATTACCGACGTAGATTAACGTTCCTGTAGCTTCTTATTGCACTTGCAATATACCATTAAAAGAGTTGAACGTAGCTCTTTGCTATTAGGCCGACTATATATTAAGTCGTCATATTTATACATATATCAATAAAGATATGTGTCAAAGCTCTAATCAAATTAACAGTTGTATTAATTATAATTGTATATATATATGTATATTGCCTGTGTTGTATATTTATACACACAAATGAACAACCTTGTGTTTTTTCAAAAGTTTTACAAGTTGTAGTGTTTATTTTACTGTTGTTTTATTCTTATCCACATTTTGATTTCAAAGCACAGGACAGGAGAATGCTGGGCACAACATCACGCTCAACAGTGAAGCTGGCAATGCTGAACAAAACCAGTTATAATATTTATTCCGCTGAAAAAGTGAAAGCTTTTCGAAAATGTAATTAAAAATACATTCAGTAAGCATTTCAGGTAGAAATGAGCATTTAGCATAGCATCAGGCTTCAACATATAAATGTGTATATATTACCAAGTGGTTTCATGTACAACCCACACAAGTATCATGCTAAATGAAGCTCAGTAGTAATATTCATCCCGCTTTCGTCTCATTAGTATGCATAAAAAAGTGACAGGTCACACCTCCCCCCATTATGCAAATGAGCTAAGTCCCGCCTCCCCTTTGATCGAGGTGTGAGATTTCAAGTAGGTGTGATATCCCAAGTAGGTGTGAGATCCGTCGATAGGAGGGGGGTGATGTGTATTCACAGGTGTGAAAAGCCCCCACTGTTGCGCCTCAAATCTTATTTTAGCCCCTAAAGAAAAGCCCACCATAAACATAATAATTAAAAATAGTATTGTATGTTACCACTTTCCTTCTTCATCAGACAGCGGGGTGACTGTGTGAGCCTGGCCCTGCCCCCTCCTCCCCCTTCCTGCCATCTTATCACTAGACAGAGGGGGGATGTAATTTAAAAACACTTACCTTACACTTGTATTTGTTCTCTCTAAAACACAGTGTCTGTAAAGGTGGGGGAGACTGTCTCCCCCCTTCCTGCCATCTCTCTCTGTTTCTGCTGATGTGTAAGATATACAAAATAACCCTTTATATACTTACTCTCTTGTTAAAAGGTGATGAAGTTTGCAGCGTAAGCCAGCCATCAGTGTTCTAGTTTTAAGGTTTTGCATACCTCAAAGTGTGTCTAAAAGTATCTTGACAAGAGAAAAAAAGCCAAAATCCGCCTAGGTCATTAAAAAGAAACCGAATTCCACGTTTTACAAATGAACAGACACAAATGCAGACTTGACTACTTGGCAGTTGATTAAAGCAGATGTGTCCTTTTTCATCTCTCAAAGGTTTGAGTCCTGTTCAACACTGGGTAAAGAAATATATTCAATATACAGTCATTTGTACGTAAAGATTTTTTAAGTTGTAAGCAGACAATAGAAATATGCATTGATTGCATTTAAAGTGGCTGTAGACAACTTATCATAATGAAGTAATTGATTGCACAAATTTGTAATGGATTTAAAATAAAGACGACATTAGCATTTAAATTGGCTCCCTATAAGACTCGCTTTCTCTATGAAATTATGTCTGGTTCTGAGTAGTGGTCTCCCTTTCACAATAAAAAGCCCAAACACAATACTTTCTGAATCACTGCAGGAAGTAATGTGCTAAAATGCAAATACAAATAGCTTACAGTAGCTCCCAATTAGTTGAACAATTGGAAAACCGCAAGGACTGTGGAAACACCTACTGGCAAAGGATTGTGGATGCAAATTATGCAAAGAGGAAGAAAAAACATTCTATCTAAAGCTAGATAACACAAACTACGTATTGACAGTATGAGTACAACAAAAACAGTATGCATGTTGATGCAAACGACGATGTTCAGTAAACGATCAATCAAAATCGAAGGATCAAATGTATTTTTAAATGGAGCAGAAATAGAACTAGTCTCCCAGTGCAAGTATCAGGAACAGGGAGTGTCATATTGGACTCGCACTTGACTTTTTAAGAAACATATCCAGAAAGTATCCAATACCATTAAATTCAACTTGCAACATTTTAAACTTTTTCTTAACTGTCAATGCTGCAAAGTCATACCTCCACTGTATGATTCTATCCCACATTGAATACTGTTTTACAAACTGGTCGTTTGCTTGTGCCACACACCTGAAACCCATAGAACAGCTGTTCAAGAGAGCTATCCAGGTGTTTGACAGAAAGCCACAGTCATACCACCACTGTATCATCCTTGAAAATCACAATTTCTTGAGTTTTTGACATTTTGATGTCTTTTAAAAGTATGTGTTTTTAAAAAATATATATTTACATGGGCTGGCCCCCCTCCCCTTGGGGGAATTCATCCACAGAAAACACACTGGACGCAGCACTAGGTCAGAAACCAGAGGAGACTGTGAAGTCCACCACAGACGGACCACCTTTGGACAAAATGTCCTCTCCATTAAAGGCAGCTCATTGTGGAATAGCCCCCCAACTGAGATACGGGATTGTCCCACTCTCAATAGTTTTAAAGGTCAACTTAAAGAATGGTTGAGCAACAAACACACGTGTAATCACCGCTAAATAAATGCACTTTAACACAGGGGTATCTCCTCTTGCACTTTATGTAGCGCTTTTATCTTATCTTGCACTTTATATATCATAGCTGCTACATTGTACTGCCATGTGGTAAATGCTTGTATGCTGCTCATGCTCTTTCTGCATATCATGTATTTTATTTTTGCTGTATATATATAAATGTCATGTTCTTATATGCTGTATGTGACGGGGCTACAGATGGAAATTAGCTCAGAGCTAAAATCCGGCTCATTTACACTTGTAGGCATTATTTTTTGTTTTAAAGTGTTCATCAATGTGCACTACGGTAGCCCTGAAGAAAATTAAACATCAAAATATGTTATCGATATCCCCATTCCCAGTTTGTTTTGGGGAATAATTGTGATGTTTACTATGTTTCGGTAGCTCTTAACAAAACAGAATTTTTGTAAAAGACTGCGACTCTAAAAGGCAAGTTTGTGATTTTAACACTGTTTCGATGAAACAATACATTATACAATATTACGACTTTTTTGCCATATTTTTAACACAATCTTTTTTTTGTGGTTGTAGGGCTTCAAGATATTTTGCATGTCATGCATAAACACGGTGTCATCTTTTCCTTGAAACTGACGTGCTGCCCGTTTTACAAAACAAGTTATTTTTCTGCTTCTTCATCCTCTGAATTTTCCTCCCCCGTCCCTCTTCCTTCAGCCAGCACAACAAGAATCAAGGTGGATCTGTGAAATGAAACACCTCTTCCCAAAGCGTGACTTCCCTATTGAGAGCATGCGTCTAGGGCAGTAGGGTCTAAACCAATTGGCCAGATAAACTAACATGCAGAACGTACGGTATGTTTGAAGACTAACCATTTATCCAGTTCAAGCTGTCTTTAAGATGTGACATTGCGCTCTGACTATTTCCCGTAAAATGGTGAAAAACTATTACTTATTCTTAAATTTGAGCTCTTGCTGCTTGGTTGAAAATGATAGTTGAAAAATAACTTTAAAAAAAAAAAAGACTCAAACAGCGAGGGACATTATACTGGTGAAAAAACTCTCAATTCTACAGATGACTCCCCCCACTCAACGCAATAAGTCCCTCCCTCCACTCAGCAAAGCATCTAAAACTAAGGACCCCACTAAGACGACAGTTTGAAAACTAGCTATGGATCTGAGAAAAACCAAGTCTCCCCCCGTGAGTTGCAGCCAGGAACAAACTCCTGGACTACCATCATCACCACCATTCTGGACACCCGAATCTTGCAGTACTACTGCTGCTTATTTTGCTCCTTGGGCCAAGACGTCTCTGTTTATGGACACAGTGAAATCAGTGTTGGTTGATATTGTGGAGGGGGTGATACATCGGTACAGAGAAGAAATATGCAAAGGATGCCGAGTCATTCACCCCGGCCAGAGGCAACACGATTGTGTGAATGACATGCCCGATTTTTTCTTCAGAAACAATTACAACACTTTAATGAAAAGACTCTGGCTCACCGACTTCATTACTGAGATCGACCAGACTCTTATTGATAAAGAAATTTTCACGGATGATTGGATGATCCAAGGCGCTTCGGAGGTGTTTCTGTGGTTCTGTGTTTCTGTGTTTCTGTGTTTCTCTGTGTTTTTGTGTTTCTATGTTTCTGTGTTTCTGTGGTTCTGTGTCTTGGTGTGTCGGTGTTTCAGTGTTTTTTTGTTTTTGTGTTTTTGTGTTTCTGTGTTTCTGTGTTTTCTGTGTTTCTATGTTTCTGTGTTTCTGTGTCTCTGTGATTCTTGTTGTGCTGGCTGAAGGAAGAGGGACGGGGGAGGATGAAGAAGCAGAAAAATAACTTGTTTTGTAAAACGGGCAGCACGTCAGTTTCAAGGAAAAGATGACACCGTGTTTATGCATGACATGCAAAATATCTTGAAGCCCTACAACCACAAAAAAAAGATTGTGTTAAAAATATGGCAAAAAAGTCGTAATATTGTATAATGTATTGTTTCATCGAAACAGTGTTAAAATCACAAACTTGCCTTTTAGAGTCGCAGTCTTTTACAAAAATTCTGTTTTGTTAAGAGCTACCAAAACATAGTAAACATCACAATTATTCCCCAAAACAAACTGGGAATGGGGATATCGATAACATATTTTAATGTTTAATTTTCTTCAGGGCTACCGTAGTGCACATTGATGAACACTTTAAAACAAAAAATAATGCCTACAAGTGTAAATGAGCCGGATTTTAGCTCTGAGCTAATTTCCATCTGTAGCCCCGTCACATACAGCATATAAGAACATGACATTTATATATATACAGCAAAAATAAAATACATGATATGCAGAAAGAGCATGAGCAGCATACAAGCATTTACCACATGGCAGTACAATGGAGCAGCTATGATATATAAAGTGCAAGATAAGATAAAAGCGCTACATAAAGTGCAAGAGGAGATACCCCTGTGTTAAAGTGCATTTATTTAGCGGTGATTACACGTGTGTTTGTTGCTCAACCATTCTTTAAGTTGACCTTTAAAACTATTGAGAGTGGGACAATCCCGTATCTCAGTTGGGGGGCTATTCCACAATGAGCTGACTTTAATGGAGAGGACATTTTGTCCAAAGGTGGTCAGTCTGTGGTGGACTTCACAGTCTCCTCTGGTTTCTGACCTAGTGCTGCGTCCAGTGTGTTTTCTGTGGATGAATTCCCCCAAGGGGAGGGGGGCCAGCCCATGTAAATATATTTTTTTTAAAAACACATACTTTTAAAAGACATCAAAATGTCAAAAACTCAAGAAATTGTGATTTTCAAGTATGGTACAGTGGTGGTATGACTGTGGCTTTCTGTCAAACACCTGGATAGCTCTCTTGAACAGCTGTTCTATGGGTTTCAGGTGTGAGGCACAAGCAAACGACCAGTTTGTAAAACAGTATTCAATGTGGGATAGAATCATACAGTGGAGGTATGACTTTGCAGCATTGACAGTTAAGAAAAAGTTTAAAATGTTGCAAGTTGAATTTAATGGTATTGGATACTTTCTGGATATGTTTCTTAAAAAGTCAAGTGCGAGTCCAATATGACACTCCCTGTTCAAGATACTTGCACTGGGAGACTAGTTCTATTTCTGCTCCATTTAAAAATACATTTGATCCTTCGATTTTGATTGATCGTTTACTGAACATCGTCGTTTGCATCAACATGCATACTGTTTTTGTTGTACTCATACTGTCAATACGTAGTTTGTGTTATCTAGCTTTAGATAGAATGTTTTTTCTTTCTCTTTGCATAATTTGCATCCACAATCCTTTGCCAGTAGGTGTTTCCACAGTCCTTGCGGTTTTCCAATTGTTCAACTAATTGGGAGCTACTGTAAGCTATTTGTATTTGCATTTTAGCACATTACTTCCTGCAGTGATTCAGAAAGTATTGTGTTTGGGCTTTTTATTGTGAAAGGGAGACCACTACTCAGAACCAGACATAATTTCATAGAGAAAGCGAGTCTTATAGGGAGCCAATTGAAATGCTAATGTCGTCTTTATTTTACATCCATTACAAATTTGTGCAATCAATTACTTCATTATGATAAGTTGTCTACAGCCACTTTAAATGCAATCAATGTATATTTCTAAGTGCTTACAACTTAAAAGATCTTTACGTACAAATGACTGTATATTGAATATATTTCTGTACCCAGTGTTGAACAGGACTCAAACCTTTGAGAGATGAAAAAGGACACATCTGCTTTAATCAACTGCCAAGTAGTCAAGTCTGCATTTGTGTCTGTTCATTTGTAAAACGTGGAATTCGGTTTCTTTTTAATGACCTAGGCGGATTTTGGCTTTTTTTCTCTTGCCAAGATACTTTTAGACACACTTTGAGGTATGCAAAACCTTAAAACTAGAACACTGATGGCTGGCTTACGCTGCAAACTTCATCACCTTTTAACAAGAGAGTAAGTATCAGCAGAAACAGAGAGAGAGATGGCAGGCACCTTTACAGACACTTTGTTTTAGAGAGAACCCATCCCCCCTCTGTCTAGTGATAAGATGGCAGGAAGGGGGGAGGAGGGGGCAGGGCCAGGCTCACACACACACACACACACACACACACACACACACACACACACACACACACACACACACACACACACACACACACACACACACACACACACACACACACACACCAAAAGGCCTGACAGCCATAGGACGAGGTAAGGGTGACAGTAAGGCATTGTGTGACTAACTTTTGACGAGGAAGGTGCTTTCTTTGTTCTGATCAGCCCCAATCTGCATACTCTGTCTGAATACATTGAGAGTTACTTTTGACTCTAACAGTGTTCCACTGGAGTCATAGCTTTCTGAACTTATTTCTTAGCAGCAATTCGGTTTCTTTTAAATGAAGTGGGCGAATTTTGGCTTTTTTTTTTTTTTCTCTTGCCAAGATACTTTTAGACACACTTTGAGGTATGCAAAGCCTTAAAACTAGAACACTGATGGCTGGCATACGCTGCAAACTTCATCGCCTTTTAACAAGAGAGTAAGTATATAAAACGTTATTTTGTATATTTTACACATCAACAGAAACAGAGAGAGAGAGAGATGGAAGGAAGGGGTGATGAAGTCTCCCCCAACTCTACAGACACAGGCCATAGAAAAGAGGAAAGTGTGACATTAGGAAGGCAAAAGGTGTTTTCTTTGTTCTGATCAGACCGAATCCGCATACTCTGTCTGAAATACCTGGAGAGTTACTTTTGTTAGAGCTTTCAGAGCTTTCTGAACTTATTTCTTAGCAGCACTGGGCATTTTTGTGTTGTATTGTATACAGTTGAAAAGTGCACACATAAACAGTCAAGCATGGGCGGTAAAAATGTGTCTCCTCAGGCTCTCTAATACACACACAGTCATCTCTCAAACGAGGTGCCTGCCTGCTTTCCAGGACTTTTTACAGCCTCTGGCCGACTGCAGGGCCATGGGGTGTTAAGACAGGCACCTATAGCTCTGGAGTGACACACACACACACACACACACACACACACACACACACACACACACACACACACACACACACACACACACACACACACACACACACACACACACACACACACACACACACACACACACACACACACACACACACACACACACACACACACACACACACACACACACACACACACACACCTCCTTGGGAGGACATCAGTGAAGGTCCCCACACCCGCACACACACAAACACACACACACACACACACACACTTGGGGGGCGGGCCCACCTGTCACTTTTTATGCATACTAATGTGATTGAATTATTTTTTATGAAACACCATAAGGTGCAACAGTGGGGGCTTTTCACACCTATGAATACACATCAACCCCCTCCTATCGACGGATCTCACACCTACTTGAGATCTCACACCTCGAACAAAGGGGAGGCGGGACTTAGCTCATTAGCATAAGTAGGTAGAGGTGTGACCTGTCACAGCACCTGTCACTTTCTATGCATACTAATGAGACGAAAGCGGGATGAATCTTACTACTCACATGGTGTAAAGTAACTAAGTTTATAAACTTTTATAAGTACTATACTTGGGCACAATTTTGAGATGCTTGTACTTTATTTAAGTATTTCAATGTTTTGCTACTTTGTTCTTCCACTCCACTACAGTTCAGAGGTACATGGTGTACTTCTACTCCACTCCATGTATTTAATACCTTTAGTTACTTCCCAGATGTGGATGAATGATGTGAAATATAATCAAGTGTTAAATCAGACTTTAGTTCCACCTGGAGTAAATCCACAAGCTACCCTGCAGTATACAAAGTCATTCAAACTAGCTGCACCTTTACCAGCTTTGAGAACACTTTCATGATCAATCATTATAAAACATATCTTATAAAACGGACAAGTCAAATCAAGCAATCTGATTGGTTCTTAGCCGTGATATACTGAGCGTATACCACGGGTAGAATTGTAAGTTACTTTTCACAACAAGTCAGTATCCCTCCGCGTCTGAGAAAAACAGTTTGCTTTTCATACTGGAACAAGAAAGCAGCGGAGAAGTAACGGGGCAGAAGCCCTCCTTTTTGACGCAGCGGTCCAGACATAGACATCAAACGGCAAAACATATTCAGTGTGCAGTTCCTTTGGCATTAGGGCAGGGATATCTAGATACTTTTGAAGGTTTAACATAATGAATTGTGCTACTTTTAAAGCCAGCAACGATGTTTTCAAATCTGTAATCAAAGAGGTCCGCAAAAACGCTATCGACCAATCAGATTGCTTGATTTGACTATTTAAATTTCTTCCGTTACGAAACAAACTTACAAAGCATAAAATGGAAACATTTAAGATTAACTTCGACCTCCGGGGGGTTCTTACTATAATATGGAGGAGTGGATTGAGCAGTGCCTATCTCCAGAAAAAAAAAGCACCTAAACTACGACATCCAGAGCTACGTGAAGAGCAGGTAGACCAACTGGAAAAGTAGCACCATTCAAAAACGTTCTGATGCGGATCTTGAAACAAAGCAGAGAAATTATGACCGTTAGTGGCCACAGGTGCGAAAGCTCTCTCCAGAGCTAATGGAAGCTCAATCTCGGGGGCCGGAGAAAGTGGAGCAATATTCTCGCCACGCCAAGCAACAGCTTCGAACAACCTCAACCTATACAAGTGACCACGTAAGCCATGCTACTGATGCTGGACAGTTTTTCAGTGGATGCACAATAAACAGCAACATACACATTAATGTAAATAAACAGCAAAATAATGGATCAACGCTCTCTGTCTAATATGTTCGCTTGCTGTTAGTGTTATTGCGTAGCAACCACCTTGCACTATGTTTTGTGCAGAAGGCAACGGAGGGACTATTTTATTTTGAACATCATTATTTACTAATAAAAACTATTTAAATTAGAGTGTGTATTTTTCTTTCATATTGCCACACTTGATAACCGTTTTATAAAAGCAATAGCTCACTTCAGGCCGTGATATATGCTCATTATATTACAGCTAAGGGGGTTGTCGACCCTCCGCTTCGCGTCGGGCCGAACCACGCCCCTTAGCTGTGATATAATGAGCATATACCACGGCCTGTCGTGAGCTATTGCTTAAATATATGTTATTCTTAAATGAACCAATCTGCACAATGACTACTTTTACTGTCACTACTTTAACTATATTTTGATGATAATACTTTTCTACTTTTACTTGAGGAACATTTTGAATGCAGGACTTTTAATGTAACAGAGTATTCCTAAACTCTGGTACTATTACTTTTACTCAAGTACAAGATCTGAGTACTTCTACTTTTACTCAAGTACGAGATCTGAGTACTTCTACTTTTACTCAAGTACAAGATCTGAGTACTTCTACTTTTATTCTAGTACAAGATCTGAGTGCTTCTACTTTTACTCAAGTACCATATATATATATATATATATAGATATATCTATCTATATATATATATAGGCCTATATATATACACCACCTCTGTTTATAGCCTATGAAAAAAACTATTAGAAATAGAAGGCTAAAGCTAACGTTAGCAGATAGTGACAATGTATGCTAGCTAGCTAGCTCAACGATTCCTTAAATAATATTGCCACAGAAAAACGTTTCAGTTCACAACACGCTCAGCCGCTCCGACAGGGAGCTCTGCTCTGAACACCTGAACGGCCCGTTCTAACAGCTGTTCACCAGCGGTCCAGTCTGTGCCACAGTGACTCCGGACGTGCAGTTAATATTAACGAACGCACCCGTAGGTAATGTAGCTGCTGAAGCTTGACCATCATCTCGGAGCAGCAGAGCCTTATTATACATCCATGAGAGCAGGCAGGAAGACTCGAGCACACAGCTCGCACTTCATTATAATATATAAAAAAAAGAACGCCATGCGTGTCATGATGGCACATAACAGCTCACGGCCGCAGATTACTCGGGGTCCCAGACCCCCAAAATATTTTTATTGCAGATCTACATGAATCACACAAACGACCTATTTTGGATTGAAAACGGCGAATTTCACCGAAAGGTGACAAGTTTGCACATGACATCTGAAACGATGTAACAACACTTTGTGGGGATGCAGCTAGGGATGTGAGGAGTGAGGGACACGGCTTAGAACGGGCGTGTCGCCTTGTAGGACAGGAGAGTGTGTGCACAAGTCTGCCTTGATCTATGAATTCATGTCCGTGACACTCACTGCTGCCCACAGCTGTTTTATAGAAGGAAAACCTCCTTCACTTCATGAAAGACACACACACACACACACACACACAGTTGGAGATTGAGAGGATGTTTAAAACCAACCTCGTCTCCGCGTGTCGTTTGGTAAGCTGGGTAAATTCGTAAAAAGGAAGGGATTAAGAAACACCAGAATGCAAGTTAAACAGTAATCTTGTTTTAATGACACAAAGTAATAATACAAATACAAAGGAAGTACTTCCTGCTCTTTCTCCTGTCTTACTCTCTGGTCAGCCTGAAGAGAAAGAGATCGAACCAAAGGAAAACACAGGCTTTCATACTGAAAACACAGGAGGAGGTGTGTGCGTGCTTTCCCCCAGAGGTCATCTTATTGGGAGAAACCAACACATGGCCTGTCGCACCCAATCAGTATAAGAAACCCGGAAACAAAAAGTCTCTTTCAGTTTGACGAAAACCCGATACCTTTTGGTGTCTGGTACGAACCTGCTCTAAACAACAAGTTTCCTTATCTTATTTCACATCTTGCAGCCAGCACACACACATCCCCTTTATGGCCCTTTGTCCCTGTGTCCATCTTCCCCCCCTCAGGTTACCACACACAAGTTAAAAGTATGTTTTAAGATATAGTTGTTATAGTTGGCTAAATATACGTAATACATGTAAATTACTTTCATATCAATAATAACGAGGAACACATTACCTATGCTCTTAAGCAGTATTAGAGATGCTTTTCAAATAGTCAAACTTCACACAGGCCCAATATAGAGAACACACTCATTTGTCCTGCAGCCTTTCCATTTGTTTGAGCTATTGTTCACATCTTTACTTCAAATAAAAGGTTTCACATTGTATATTTCCAGCTTCCTTTACACATACTGTTATTATTAATACAAAGTAATTAACCACACACCTCTATTTAAAACAAGTAGATTTCCCTGATAATTGACATGCTGAAAATCTTAAGAAGAATGTCCCCTCCCCCAGCTCTCTCGTCCCTGTCATAAAAGCTGCTTCTATTTCATATAGAGTAATAAAACATGTTCAAGCTAATTTCTCCACAATGTTTGTAGCCATTTAGTACCCACACATGAAAGAATAAAAACAGAGGTATATAGTTGAACAGTAATCACGCAGCACATATATTTACTGCAATGAAAACACACACATTTGCCCTAAGCATGTGTAACGCACCCTCTTCTTTTATGAGGGAAACATTCCAGAGTTTTGGAGCTATCCCCAAATAAGGATGTCCCCTGCTCACATCCCTTTCTAAACACAAAGACTTCACCTCAATATATTGGGGAGGGAAAATATACTTTGTCCCCTTCTATCAGAGTGGTTGCCTGAGTGCCAGAAAGCAGCATCCTTGCGTGTTGTTGAATCCTCAGGGCCCCCCTCCCCCTCAAAGGAATACGCCAACAAGGGCAGCTGATAGGGAGGGGGAGATGCGGCCTTTCTTTCAAAGGTGGAACTGATGAATCTGATCAGAGAGAAGTAGACTCCTCTGCTGCCTCGAGAAGTCCCCCAGCCCGCTGACGCCAGCTTCCGAGTCGTCTGCTGTAGGGATGTCCTCGTTGATGATAGCCAGGTCCGTCCTGATGTCCTCCATGGTGCCATCCGGTGATTTCCTCGCCGCACACTGGCTCCAGTAGTACCAGATGTCCCCCTTTGCTCCTCGGCGGACGGCATGAGATGTCCTCTGGGTCACTCTCTAGAGACCGGGGAACCTGGGGTTGAGCCACGTAGGCCTGTTGACCTTCAGCCAGACGAACTCCGCTGTGTCGGCCTCCTGCTCCTCGGGTCCCCCTTTTGGCGTCAGGAACCTGTGTGGAGAAATCTGATACCCACCCCTCCAGTCTACGCTCAGGGCTTCTGGGCCCTCAGGTGTTTGACCCACCACTGGTAGGCTGCTTGGAGCCTGTTGGTGGGGGGTCTTAAAACAACAGCTGTCTGTGAACAGGTTTTTTCTAAATTAGTTGCAGACCTCCTATCTGCCAGTGCCGCTTCAGAATCTTAATACTTGGCCTGTGTCAACAAAATAAACCCCAACATCTTCAGGTGAACTAAATAACATATTTGAATAGATCTGAATTTCTGACAAGCATCTGTGTTATTATAAATGAAATCCTTGAGATCCTATTTAAAATCTAAATATAATATGAACTGCTAATGTCTCTGGTAATGGAACACACTAATGTTATGGATTAAAAACAACTAAAAATCATGATACTGACAAAGTGAATAATTTCCAGGCGAGACTGCTTCTACCTGTCACTGCATAGATATTATCAAGCTGAAAAATGAATACAGAAATCCAACATACTGTCATCAAATGTCTTTCTATTATGAATTTAAATTAAATGTATCCCCATAATGTTACCTCAATAAAGTCTATGGCTTTTACTTCTTTACCAGGCTAGTTACAAGATGTTGTCTAAATTAAATCTCATTACATTACTATGTTTTAGCTTAACTGTAATATTTTCTTTCTACAGTTCAAACCTCAGTTACTTTAATACCTGTTGAAATATTACAAAATTGTTTCATTATCACAGGTCAACTTCTCTGGTATTCCCTTCTGGAATGACATCTCTCGCAGTAGCCCCTTGGCCACTGATTCTGCATCTGTGTTACCTGTTATAACTCAATCCATATTAGAAACATGTCAACATTAATCAAACAGTATCTTATCCCCAGATATGGAGCAGGTTAAATCTAAAACTGTCAATCAATGGTCAGATTGAACATCTGAGTTGGGGCGGCAGGTTTCTTTCAGTCCCTAAATGAAAAAATCCCACACTCCCCCTTTTTACACATGTACACATGTGTAACAAACTGCTGTATGGGAATAAAACCTTCAGGTAACCAGTGGGTACAAGAAAATACCAAACATCATTCACAAAAGTACATTCATTATTTTTCACAGTAAACACTCCAGGGAAAATAAGTGTTCATTTCCAGCTGGCAGTCCTAAAAGAAACAGAATCTTTAGATTTTAGTTTGAGTTTTACATTTGCAAACCGCCAACTCCTGTGGGAATTAGAAACGGGTCACATGTGCGTTTTTCCAAATGTGTGGATATGTAGGAAACCTGTGTTTCCCATGGAGCTCCAAAATAATGTGTTAGTCTAAAAACATGCTCGGTTAGTCATTGTTTTAGAATCATGCAATTGCACTGATCACATGCAGAAATTCATTCACACTCACTCTGTCAGGTTGTAAAGTTAAGTTCGGTCAGCCCCAGAGTCAGTCATTGATAGTGCTTTTCTCAAGTCACACTGTCAGTCAGGGTCAAAGGTAATTTGGTCTCAGTTTTATTGGCCATGTGTCGTGCTCTGCAGAAACTTTGATATTTCAGCAAAGGCCAGTATCCTCTGCCTACAAAAAATCAGTCATATATGGAGCGCCATCATTTATCAATTCACGATTACCACTTTAAGTCAAATATCTCTAACTTGTCATCGGGACGGCTGCTTCCCACATTTCCGGAAACTTGGTACAAAACTCACTTCATAATAGTACTACTACTACTGCAATTTATTTACAACTAAGTAGTATTAAAATGTCTAAGAAATCTAATTCAGAAACTTGTGTACATAACTATTATCTTAAGTCAAAACATTACTAGGATCTGTGTAGCTCTGCATTTGATAGCTCATTATACTCATTTATCTTCAATTCTGGTCTACTTTAAAACAATGTTAAACTCTTTAGCAGTGTGTGGAACCTTGGGTGTCCGAACATGCAACCATCACCCTTTACTTTATCAAGGATTAAAAACAGTTTCCATCCTAAAGCCCTCCTATGGTAATAACTATGCCACAATGGTGAAATCAATATTATAACAAATGAGATCACTACTTTATTCACACATGAATCAAAATCTCTTAAAGAATCATTTATTAATATGATGGAAAGATTGAAGAATATGGTTCTACACTGTGCTACTCCAAAACACCCCCTGCTTAAAGTGTAGTGCATATTTCCCTCATGTCTCCCCCTTTAACCCTCAGTGTGTTTTTAGGATGATTTTTTCCTTTTACTTCAATGGTTTCCTTTTTACTGCTATTTTAAATTTACCAATAGATTAATTCATGGTTAATACCTCGTTTTATCTTTACTTATTTATCAAGTCAATTCAAGTTCTTTAAATGTGGTGTCTTCTATGTGCGTTTTTTGAATAAGTGTGTTTATGTGTAAACTCACTCATTCCTGTTCTCCTTTTCTCCTCCCCTGGTTGTCTCAAGCCGTGACCCCGACCTCCTCACTTCAAATCGACTATGCCAACTCCTCTGATTCTGTCTTCTCTTCAGTCCATCAGCTCTTGAATCCATCCGCTGTAACTGTTTTAGGCAGCCTTTGGCCCAGTCACATCGGCAGCCCACATCATGCCACTGTTCTTTGCACTGCTTTGCATTTCATCTCCTCCTTTACAGTCTCTCTGCTGCTTTATGGAGGGCGGATTCTGCTCTCATGTCCCCCACTCTGCTCCTGTGCCAAATCTCGTGGCTCAGGTTCATGCCCTGTCTGAGGAACTGATGAGAGTATTTCTGTATGTCAGCAAGCGGTTTGGTTCTGGATGCCTCAGGTAGAGACGGTTCAGCTCTAGTTCTCTGTCTATTTGATGGAGAAGGAGGAGTCTCCTGTTGGGTTAGGTCTTTTGTCTGCTTGGAGGGACGGGGTCGTAGCCTTTCTAACTCAGAGGGGGAGTCCCGGTCCCGGGACGCATTATCCATAAGAAATCTAGCACACTGAGATTAAATCAATCCAACCCTTTCCACTCTGTCTCTTTGTAATCATACTATCTGTCCTAGTTGCTAAATGCCATCTAAACAACACCATTAATGTCTACTAATGATATTACAAAAACTCCCTTTATAAATTGTTTCATCCATTGTTACATATCTACCCAACCTGACTCTTTCAGGAAACCATTTTCTTCCATAAATTGAAATACCTGGTTCAAGCATCACATATTTCACACACTACGAAATAACATCTCCATACTTTCTCCAATATTTTAAATCCCACTGTTACTTAGAACAATAGTAAACCTGCAGAGCACACTGATCAGATCACAGTAATATAATTTGACTCAAGTGTAGGCCTATGTCTACTTTCCATTATACTTATTACTTTTGATGAATATTTATTTATATCGTGTAAATTCCTTGTCTATGATGTGCAAACAGTTAGGGTATAAAAATGTGTTTTTCTTAAAGTATTTACACTCCACGGATTCTTGAGTTTACTCATCTCCTGGTGTTGTCGTTCCTAAAAATGTTAGCAAACACAAAACTCCCACTACAACATTGATAGATAAATTGATCTAGCAAAATTAACTCTTTTCTAATTCAAAATGTGACAAAAGAACAATGATTTGTCTTTCACAAGATGGTGGTCTAACAGAATGACTCTTGACCTCATGGGGTCAAATAGATTTAGCCATGAGGCGGCTGACTTTAAAATGAACTGGGACAAAGAAACCACATGCATGTGGGTACATAATAGTCTAGAAATATAACACAAAACAACACTACTTAAACATAATAACAATTCAATTGACTTCTGGTGAAAAGCATGAAGAACAAAACAACTTAATCTACTCTCAATGTTCATGTACACCATCACTGTGTATTTAATCAGTAGTTACCGGTTGTATCCTTAATCAAACTATTTCACCATCTTCATTTATTTTAGGTTACTCATTCAACAATATGACATTCTCCCGAATAGTAGTTAACTTTATATAACTTTTACTCTATATTTTACCAACAACCTTACTTTTCTCTCTCTCTCTCTCTACTTCCCAAAACATCTAATTTCTCCTGACCACAAGTTTCTCATAAATCACCCCTTTGTGTAACCGTGTGAGATGGCTGGAGCAAAACCTCGTGCAGGACCTCTGTCATGCTTAAACATTAACAGATTCCCTCTGACAAACTTACAAAAACCTTCTCTTTACTTTCTACTCTTTTGTTCCTGTATTTAATATAATTTTCCCCTTGGAATATAATTAAGTACAAGTCTCAGTTAATGACAACTACCATGCAATTCACAACGCAATGCAACGGTATCAATCAGTTCTCAAAGACTATGTTTAAATAGCAGCAAATCATTGTTTCTTATTTATTTCAATATATCTACCACTTCAAATCAAACCTTGATCTGTTAATTTTCTATGTATTTCACTCCAACTTCAGATCAATAGAGAAAAAGCAAGCAGACACTCTCCGGGCCGCTGCTGCTCTCGAGAGGAAAAAGGGGGGGGAACTCTCACAGACAAATACTGACACCCACCTCTCTCTCCCCCGCTGCAGCTCTCAGCCTCGAAGGGGGGCTTCTTTCAACAATTAACACTTCTGCTATCCTTTTATTCAATTTTTCTGCTTGAACCCACTGTTCTCGTAAGCTCTT
The DNA here is from genome assembly GCF_949606895.1 of Notothenia rossii. Classification (NCBI taxonomy): domain Eukaryota; kingdom Metazoa; phylum Chordata; class Actinopteri; order Perciformes; family Nototheniidae; genus Notothenia; species Notothenia rossii. Next base: position 52,730,074 of record NC_136904.1, on the reverse strand, counting down.
AACTCACGCTCCTCTCGTTCAAATTCTCCCTTCATTATGACTTCGTATCTATTCATCTGACTTACTGTCTTTGTTACCAGTAAATATTCATAGACTTCGTATCTATTCATCTGAATTACTGTCTTTGTTATTAGTAAATATTCAAAGAAAAAATTCCCCGTACAGTCTATTCAGCTTTTATTGTCCGATGTTTATTCCAACAACTTTAGCAAGCCTCTCAGCGCGCTTCAACACCGTCTTTCAACAATGTGACGCTGACATGGAGTCGTAACCCAGGCTTACAGAACTCTTTATCGTGACGTTTGGCTTTATAGATCCAACCCCAACACAACAAAGGATATAGTGAGGCCCGGTCACTTCAGAATGACTTTCTGAAGTTTGCGTTACTCTCCTTTGGATCACTTATAACATAAATAACTAATCTCCAGCCCCGTCAAGCTTTGAATTTGTTATTTTGAGTCAGTCTTATATGGAGACTTAATACTACCATTTAACTACTCCAGACAGCATAACTGTGGGGACTCTATACCTCCACTTTTTAAGCCAGGGACTTCAATACCCTTCCGGCTGCAGGAACTCAATATCCTACTTTACAACTAAAACAAGTATTTGTATTGTTACTATAAAAACACTGTAAACTTCGTCTGACAACCCTAACATTTGGAATATGGTCAAATCACAGATTTCGAATTAAACTGGTGTCTGCTCACCTGGTATTGTACAGAGCTCTGTTTTTAGTTGTCAGAAGAGGCCGAGATGTTTAGCCCTGGACTATTCCGTCCGCTTGCTGCTGGTGGTCTCTTCCCTGAAACACCCCACTCAGACACGTCGGGGTCACCATTTGTTGGAGATTGAAAGGATGTTTAAAACCAACCTCGTCTCCGCGTGTCGTTTGGTAAACTGGGTAAATTCTTAAAAAGGAAGGGATTAAGAAACACCAGAATGCAAGTTAAACAATAATCTTGTTTTAATGACACAAAGTAATAATACAAATACAAAGGAATTACTTCCTGCTCTTTCTCCTGTCTTACTCTCTGGTCAACCTGAAGAAAAAGAGATCGAACCAAAGGAAAACACAGGCTTTCATACTAAAAGCACAGGAGGAGGTGTGTGCGTGCTTTCCCCCAGAGGTCTTATTGGGAGAGACCAACACATGGCCTGTCGCACCCAATCAGTGCGACACAGCAGAAGAAACCCGGAAACAAAAAGTCTCTTTCAGTTTGACGAACACCTTTTGGGGTCTGGTACGAATCTGCTCTAAACAACAAGTTTCCTTATCTTATTTCACATCTTACAGCCAGCACACACACATCCCCTTTATGGCCCTTTGTCCCTGTGTCCATCTTCCCCCCCTCAGGTTACCACACACAAGTTAAAAGTATGTTTTAAGATATAGTTGTTATAGTTGGCTAAATATACGTAATACATGTAAATCACTTTCATATCAATAATAACGAGGAACACATTACCTATGCTCTTAAGCAGTATTAGAGATGCTTTTCAAATAGTCAAACTTCACACAGGCCCAATATAGAGAACACACTCATTTGTCCTGCAGCCTTTCCATTTGTTTGAGCTATTGTTCACATCTTTACTTCAAATAAAAGGTTTCACATTGTATATTTCCATCTTCCTTTACACATACTGTTATTATTAATACAAAGTAATTAACCACACACCTCTATATAAAACAAGTAGATTTCCCTGATAATTGATATGCTGAAAATCTTAAGAAGAATGTCCCCTCCCCCAGCTCTCTCGTCCCTTTCATAAAAGCTGCTTCTATTTCATATAGAGTAATAAAACATGTTTAAGCTAATTTCTCCACAATGTTTGTAGCCATTTAGTACCCACACATGAAAGAATAAAAACAGAGGTATATAGTTGAACAGTAATCACGCAGCACATATATTTACTGCAATGAAAACACACACATTTGCCCTAAGCATGTGTAACGCACCCTCTTCTTTTATGAGGGAAACATTCCAGAGTTTTGGTGCTATCCCCAAATAAGGATGTCCCCTGCTCACATCCCTTTCTAAACACAAAGACTTCACCTCAATATATTGGGGAGGGAAAATATACTTTGTCTCTTCAAATTTAACACACATGAATATATATAAGGTGACTTTAAAATGAATATACTAGATTTAACTTTCCTGCCATAACACGTTACTTTAATACTTCAAATAATCCTTCAACACACACACACACACACACACACACACACACACACACACACACACACACACACACACACACACACACACACACACACACACACACACACACACACACACACACACACACACACACACACACACACACACACACACACACACACACACACACACACACACACACACACACACACACACACACACACACACACAGTTTTTTAAACAGTCTGAATGAAACGGCAGCTCTCAGCTGTGTATTTACACAATTAATGGCCCATCAACCACAGCTCTCTCCCCCACTCCCCCCATGATCTTTCTTCTCCAGCAGCTAAATTAACTGTAGGTTACTCTGAGGGACAAGCTTACAGTTAGACACAACACTTTCATTGCAAGTGACCCTCAGTTAGTTGACTTTTATGTTCAACTGCTAAATTCGTTACTGATAAAAAAGGGCTTCTACTGTACCTAATTACCTTAACACTAGAACCGCCAGAGGTTTTTGTATAGGCCTACCTAAACCCGTCAAATCCCGCTATTAGAATGCAATTTTTAACAACATAGGGTGCTACATAACACACTTTCAGGAAAAGTCAGTCTGGGAGACTTTAATATTTTGTTGAAAAAAAGTTACATTGCACACACACAACACACATCACACAAATTGACCCGATTGGCGGTTCGAGTGTTAAATAAACTCATTAATTAATTAAACAAGTTCAATACGCATTATTCTTATTCTTATCATTCTTTATGAGCGCAGAAATAGTCTTAAAATCAGATCTGTTTTTTAAATGAAATCTGACGGCAGGCAATTAGCTCTGATCACCTATGATAAATGCGCCGCACCTAATCGCTGGCCATTCAGCCACAGAGCTCCCTCTATACAAATCAAACTGTAGACGGTGTGAAAGCAACTATTGTTTTAAATAATGGTCGGAATGTGACCTGTGAACCTTCTGAATTACCGTGGGACAGCACATTCTAAACTGAAATGTTCAATCAATAAAGTAACATCTTATCTTATCTTAATAATATCTTCATATTAATAAATCATACAGTATGTGTCCGAAAGGGAGCAGGAGGAAGCAAACACAAAAATATACAAAAAATATACTGCATATTAAAGCAAACGATTGTAAAGGTAACAGTATGAGCATAACAAATAAAGAAGTGTAATGTAAACATTTACATTATTATTATGATTATTTAATATACAAAGACTATAGATTATTGAATTACAAGATTAGATATACTTTAGTTGATCTAACATATTGATGTGTTCAAATGCTCTTCAAAACACAACTGAAAGTCCATGAAACTTGTCTTTCTGTATTTGTGAATGAAGCGCCATCTCCTGGTTAAAACCTGAAATTGAAAATCTGGCAACGCCCTCTTGGAAAATAGTGGGAGGGCTTAGCATTCCTCTATACAGGTTTTAGGCAGTTCGTAGGCAGGAAGCTGTAAGCTGGAGTCTGAAATTAACTGCTACATCTGTAGAATGTGTGTTAAACTTGTGATTTCTGCATTGAGTGACTTCTGCCTAGCAGATACCAAGAAGAGGCCCCTAGGGTCTTAATTATCAATAGTCCTTGCAATTAACAGGGGAATTCCCAGTTACATTTTCAGATAATTTAGTTAAAGTCTTGTTAAAGTTAATGATTAGTTTCCTGTAGACCCATAAAGAGGCCTTGGGAATTAGGCCACACAGTTTGCTTTTGTTTCTATTGCCATGTGGGTGCGTGAAAGATGCTTTAGGGCTGTTGCAGCAGCTAGAAGGGGATTCCTGCTCAAATTATAACTGTGTGTTTTATTTGATTTCTCGGTTTATTCTTTCATGTGATGGTACTAAATTGCTACAAACATTGTGGAGAAATTAGCTTAAACATGTTTTATTACTCTGTATGAACAGAGAGCAGTTCTGCATTCCAGTAGATTGGAAGAGCTGGGGGAGGGGACATTCTTCTTAAAAGATCTCCAGCATGTCAAATATTAGGGAAGTCTACATCATAAATATATGTGTGTGTTTAATTACTTTGTATCAAGAATAGCAGTAATGTTTTCCTCGGTATTGTGGATATTAAGGTAACTCACATGTGATATTTGTATAATCCAACTATATCTTAAAATATGCCAAGAGTAGGTGAAACGAAAGGTGCTTTAACAACTGAGGGGGGGAGGATAGGAGAAACTCTATGCAAGAATGCGAGACAATAATAACCAGATTGGGCTGTATTGCTTCAAACTTAAGGGTCGCCTCTGGCTCGCGCTGATTGGGTACGACAGGCAATGTGCTGGTCTCTCCCAATGAGATGACCTCTGGGGGAAGCATCCACACACCTCCTCCTGTGTTTTTAGTATGAAAGCCTGTGTTTTCCTTTGGTTCGCTCTCTTTTCTCCTCATGCTGTCCAAGGGGTAATACCTCTCCCAGCGAGAGGAACTAGAGCCGGAGTAATCCGGATTACTTTGTGATTGAGGTTGTATTTATGTTGTATATTTTACCATTAAAGCAGATTATTGTTTAACCCTTATCCTGGTGCTTTGACTTTTCCTTCTTTTAAAACAAACTCATAGAGGAACGCATAATAACAAATCATTACCATGCTGTCATGAACGCGCTGTGCTGTTACATGTATGCAAATTGACGTGCTTGATGTGAAGGGGCATTTTGGTTAAAGTAGCGCATGCGCTATGAGCGCACATACGGGTACTTCTAAGGCATGCCGGGTAATCTGTGACGTTTCGCTCTCTCAAAAGTTGGGCCATTTTATCATCATGCGCCAATGAGCAACTCTCATAGGAATGAATGAGGCCCCGCCTCCCACGCTGTATCCAGTTCTTATTATACATTCATGGTCATGCCTGGCTGTCAGAGTAGAATAACCTGTATGTGCACTCCCACTCTCGGCTCAGTAAAATGAATGGAGAGAGAACATAAATCTAGATTTGGTTTTTAGTGCATTTTACAACTTTAAGGACCTAATGATTCTAATAAGGGCTATACAATAGTTCATACTGGGTAGTTTAAAACAAATTATCTGCTGATTTACAGACGTTTCTTTCCCCATGTTATTCAATGGATGAAAAGTATTCCTTTTTTTATATTCCAATTCAAAGTCCATCTGTCTCATCTGCAATGCGAGCGTGGGTTTATCGAAGAAGGGTAATTTAGGAGTGGCATTTCAAAACAGTGCACAAACGCTACGAGACGGAATTCCCTCCTAATTCTGCCCTACGCTCCCAAAAGGTGAGGGACCTGAAAGGACAGCTAAATGCACAGCAGTCCATTTTCACCAGGCCCAATAACAAGAGCAAGGCTGCTACCATAGCATCTTATCGTGTCAGTCACGTGCTTGCGAAACACATGAAGTCTTTCAAAGACGGCGAAGTTGTGAAAGAAGCATTGCTGGAGGCTGCCGACGCGCTTTTGGGGGACAGTAAAAATAACAGTAGCATTTCAACAGGTTTTTGATATAATAAAAACTCAAGTTGGATACCGTTATTAATCAGCTGTAAGTTTTAGTTTGTTTGAACTTATTCATTATAATTATTGTACAAAATGGTATAAGAATGCAAACTTAAATTGATTATAGTCTATTATCAATTCAGGTTAATAAACTAGTGTTGCTTGCATCCTATTTTTAAAAAGGCATTTCTTTTTATACTCTACTAAAATGCAAAAATGTCTTTTTTATTGCACTGTTGCAGCAGATTCCTGTGTAGCTTCAGATCTGAGTTGTCTTATTAGTAAGCCTAATTTATACTTTTTTAGCAACACTATTTTTATATAATGGCAAAGAAAGGCTTCAGAGTCTTTTCTTTTTTCCCTGTGTCATATGTGGCAGCACTGTTCAATGTTTCTTGAAAAAATTAACCACTGTAGTATGTGACGTGTCAATAAACTTCAACTCTGTATCAACAACACTGTTGTGTAACTTCAGTTAAATACTTGTATGTGTGTAGATTAGAAAGAGGTAAGATAAAGGATCTGCAGTATTTTATGAAGTATTCATCGTACAAAGGTCAGTTTTATACAAGTGGAAGTGTGTATTTACCTGGTAGTATAGGCTTTCAGTAATGGCTACGCCTCTCTATTTGGACTGGTAGATCTCGGCAGACTGGCAACTTTAAAAGTAGCTCTCGGTTCAAAAAAGTTTGGGCACCCCTGATTTAGTAGATATCTACAAACAAAGAGTCAATATTTTTCTAAAACCATTTAGTGCTTCACATAATAAAATACACAACGGCTGTAGCCTGATTATATGCTTTAGGAGCTGTAGGTGTGTGTGGTGTAGGTGTGTGTGATACAGTGTGTGCGTAGATGCAGCGGACAGACAGGTCTCAGTTGGTTTGGTGTCCTCTGCTTACTTTTAATACTTGTAAATACAACTTTTGGCCCGTAATTTATTATTTCCAGTTTCCAATTTAGTTTCCAGTCTCTGTTAGTGTTACGTTATGAGAGTGTTCTAATACTTGTTTGATTCTGAAATTGTATATATTTATATAAATATAAATGTGTGTGTGTGTCCGCATCTGTAGCCTGTTATTGTCTCATCATACCGCACTGTGAATGAATTTAAAGTCAATATATAAGTCATCATGAACACATCTGTCCATCAGACAGAGAGCTGCTGTGCCTCCTGTCATCATTAATGGACATCTCTTTAAAATGACTGCTCAGAGGAGAGGAGTTCTCATTTCTCTAACCGCCTGCTGCTTCCCCTCCTCTCTCCCCTCCTCGGCTCTTCCGCTCGCATCTCCTGTGGGTACAGAATGCAACTGCTGCTGTACCCTGTGACCCCCGTCCCTCGAAAGCGCCCTTCCCTTAATTCTACTGGTTCACTGACATATCATCGAGGTCGTTCATTAGGTCGCGTGAAGGTTTTTACCTCTGCTCTAGAACAACAGTGGACTGTTTTTATTATGTTGTTTACTTTACTATATATATATATATAACCATATAACCATTTTACTCTGTAGCACTTTGAGTTTTGTTTACTCAAATGAAGAGTGCGCTTACAAATAAACGTTTTGGGAGAAACCATCGTAAAATAACCATATTACCGGAAAAACCTATCATTAGAATAAACCTTTATGGATACAGTACTTTTACTGAAGCTGATATTTGGTTTAATATTCAGAAAGAGTGCTTGAATAAGTGTCCTTTTTTATTTTATTTTTGGATAGTGATGTTTTAAATACTAAATAGAAATACTTCCACCAAATAGATCCTGATACATTTATTGGAATCTTCCAAATCTCCAAAAATACTTAATTGGAAGAAGACATTTTTTAAGGCAAGTTATTAGGTCAGCATTAGGAGTTTCAAAAGTTTGAAATGGGCAAAAAAAAAAATAGGACTCTATGGCAGCGACTGGGCAATACAAACCTTAAAGAGGATAGAAACATTGCATCTTTATTCAACAAAACTAATGAAAACATGTTTTTCCAAATGGATTGACCCCTGAGGCCTGTGAGACGAAGCCGGTTGTTCGTTTAGCGGGCTAACTTTAGGGAAAACTTGGGGTTTCCGGTCCTACGACGCTGGTTCTCTTTTTAGCGGGCTAGATACCCATGGTAACTTATGCTGAGCGGCTAACCTGGGGCCTGTACTACGAATCAGGATTTTCGTTTAGCAAGCTAACTTCAGGGATTTCCGGTCCTACGAAACTGGTTCACTTTTTAGCGGGCTAGATAACTTGTGCTGAGCGGCTAGCCTACACCGGAGCAGGGTTCCAGGATAAGAGATCAACTCAGTGAAAGAACCGCCTGCTGACCAATCAGAGCTCAGTGTGCGGAGGAAATACAGTTTAAACTGCCGTTGCAGGAAAGACGGCCGGTCAAAATCACAGACTGTTTGAAAGTGAAAATGAATAGAATATCACCTCCCATCTTCAGAGCAATCTGACTATTATACTATTATGTTAAGAAAGCTTAATTAAATATCTGCCACAACACAAGTAACCGGATCAAAGTAACATTACGTAGCCTAAAGTCCACGGCACTGTGAGTGCAGACGTTGATGTGTCCCATTATCATTCATATCACATCATCATTTATCATATATTTCCTTTTCTGAGTCAGCTTCTTGAGCCGTATCTGGCCGTGCAACACTCAGAGCTAACCTGTACTGGAGAGCATGTGTGTGAAGAAGCTGGATATAAAAGGAACTCACCTTGTGCAGCAAGAGAGAAAGCCTTTGAGCTCCATACTGTTTCAGAAATAATCCTTGATAATCCACGATATGGCGTTTCATCACGGCAGTATTTAGTTTAGACAGTAGCTGCCAGGTCCCGCATGAGCTCAGCCCCCTCCTTTTTTATTTTTGTAAAGCTTTATACCCAAAATAAGCACTTTTGAAACAGGAAGTGAAATAGAGGAATATGGCTAGAAACAAACATGGCTAGAATGGGTGATCTGTTTGGTATTTTGAGCAAAACACTTCATAGACATGTTTTGTATATATTTGTATATATCTGAGACCTATGCTATTGCCTAAAAATAGCATGATAGGTGCACTTTAAGAAATACAAATCAAGATACAAATAAATACAAATTAACTGTCTTGTAGCAGGTTTGGAACCACATGATTTGTTTTAAATACATACATTTTAATATCCTTAAATCTGTCACAAGAAGTAAATCCAAGCATATATTCATTAGTAACACAAATTGTAGCCTTGCTCTTTTATGAATTTGGGCCCCTGCCCCTCTACCTCACACTTATGCAAGATGTCTTCAGATTGCAAATTGATCTTTTTGTCAAGGCAGATTCTGAAGGTAACAGGATATTGATGATAATTGATCAGCATTCCACTGTGAGTTTGATCAGAGCTCAGCAGTGATTGCAGAGTCTTTGCCCGTGATTGGATATTACCAATGCCATTTGCAGCACTGGGGGGGAGGCAGATCCTTCTCTGTGTTACTGTCAGGATATATGGCATAATATATAGTGACAGTCTCAGCCAAATGATTTGTAATAAAGTTACCATCTGCAGCTTTAAATGGAGCAATGCAGATATTATATATTGCAATCAAATTTAAATCCTTCAAAACTCAACTTGAATGCAGATAAAAATGGGAAGCATTTTCCTAAGAGGCCGATCAGCATAGTAAATGTCATCTAAAACTTGGAGTTGTGTACCTTTAATTGTTGATGCCGATGAATAGTTCAATCTATGATAAATATGTTCTATGCAACAGGGTACAATATGAGGCATTTTATTAAAATGTGATGTACTGTAAGGGAGAAACTGCAACACCTCTGTTCTGATCGTGTTAAACTGAGCATGATTACCATTGTTTTTGAAATATTGCAGTACATTTTACTATATGAATACTCTGTAAAAACATTCAAAACTTTATCTGTCAGAGAAGTTTATTCAGCATATTTATAAACAATATCAGAAACTAATGTCCATGGACACCATGAGAAGAAAAATAAAACATTTAAAATAAAAGGGCATGCCAGGGTGGTTGAAAATTATATTTTAAAAACAACCCCCAAATTAAAACATGATGGTTCCATTCTGAATTTCCCATTGACCTCTGTCCCATTAGAACGCCCCTCTGCTGTAGTTATTCAAGTAAACAGCAAACAAAGTACTGGTTACCAAGCAGTTTGGGGATTTGCTTTGAAGAGACCGTAGTCTTCTTTCCTGAAGAAGGCCACTTCTGTTTCATTTGCTGAAACAACAAACAAACATTTTTAAATTCTGATAAAACTATACTTCGTGCAGCAGATCAACTATATTAATTTTTTAAAGTTATTTTCTTCTATTCTAGGAATATACAGCTTATATTCATAGGCCCAACTGTTAGTTTTCCAAAATATATTTTTCCCTACATTTTTAATCTACGAGGACACAAGTATTTTAGCTGCAGGCACTTATTGACTACACAGTGTAGTTATGCTGTCCACCAAACTAGTGGTAGGGATCTATTTAGTCTTAGCTAATGCAGTAAATATGTAGTTTGTGTTGCTGTGGAATTCTGTTGTATTTCTAGTATGTGTCAACCCAAATTATATAAAAAATAGTCAAATACATATATTTGAAAAGAATGATAAAATTTGAGATCATTACTGACGTTTAATTTTAGGATCAAGTGGAATAAAGTTCTGTTTTTACTCTTACCAATGCCAGCAGCTCGTAGGGTTTGTTCATTTTGCAGAATGAGCTTTTCATCGTCCTCTAAACTCATCACCAACTCATTAGTCTGCAAGAAAGAAAAATGGACACGTCATCATTCATTCTCATGGTACCAAAGGATACCAATATGCATTTTTGTACAGGGCTCGCCAGTAACGGTTGCCATTGGCAATTGCCATTGCCATCAGTGGCAACCAGTTTTTAACATAAAGAAATAAGGACAGCAAACAGTTAAATGTGCACCCCAAAATAGATCAAAGTAAATTATTTGTTGTATTAAGAGTAATATTTAATTATTGTTGTGATCAGTCGGAACCATAGACTGTATATATAAATGGACGTAGGGTCCGCGACGTCCCCCATAGGATTCTGCAGAGTTGCAGAGAAGCCCTTACGGCCCGTCTACACAGCCCGTGACGTAGAAGATTTTTAATCTTCACCGAACTGCATTGTGGGGAGCATGGCATGGCTTTGCAAGCATCACGAGCATCTATCGGCATCAAAAGTTGAAAAATGTTCAACTTTTGAGGCTCGATGCTTGGCATCAGCCAATCAAATCCCGTTTATGCAAATCCCGCCAGTGCAAGCGCAGCAAATCAAACCGCGTGCAAGCTGGGAGAGCCAGACCGCAGTTCATTTCCTCATATTCCAAACGAGATATTACGGTAGCAAATCACCCGGTTCTTTACGACCAGAACTATTTACCGGGATACAAACCGGAGGAACCAGGCATGGAGGGAGGTGGCAGAGACAGTGGGTGAAACTGGTAGGTTTTTCGCCTGTTTGGAGAGTTTATATCCAGTTTACTTCGTTTTAACATTGCTATTGCTTTGTATGTCGGGGGCGGGAGATTCATGTTATTGGTTGTTGGTCGCAAAAAATTGCCAAGCTTCAGACACGCCCAGCTTCAAGATTTTTTTATGCCTGTAGTGTAGACGGCCCGTTAGTAGGCGGAGTCGGCCACTAACGGCTCGACAGTGACGTCAGAGTTCAACTCCCTGCTGCCACCGAGCTGAAAGTTCCAGAGCTAGATGAAGCTACCAAGCTAAGCTAACATGCTCCCCATCTGCACACTGCCGTGGCATTTTACGTTTCTAAGGTAAGCGGACATGAAACTATTCAGCAAAACTATAAATAATAATCTAAGTTATGTTAGAAATTAAAATCAATGATTTAATGGGGAAATGTAGTTTAAACATGCCGTCAGTTTTAATGCTCTTTTATACTGAAAAACCAGAAATTATTGTGCACAAGCAGTTAAGCTTTTATTCTGAAAATCCTTCATCTACGGTTAGCATTTAGCATGTGGCTAATATACGATTTCCTGAAGAGGTGAATTTAGTAGCGAAATGATATGGAGTGGTGCAAACCGAAGCCTACTGATTTAACACTACAACTATAGATGTCGAGATACTACCATACTGAATATTAAATGAAGGTACAGTTTATTTGAATACATTATTGTTTACAGACGAGAGTAGCATGTGACAACATCCGGAATGACCGGAAACCAAACGAGCCGAGAAGTATTGTTTAGAGTATTGATTACAGCGTTTAGAATGTGTTAAATGAAAAGTGATGAAAGAGAATATGAGGAGAAACGGCGTGTTAAGCATATATTGAATGTGAAAGGAACCTATCCTCTGTTTAAATGCAATAACGGACATTGGAGACGAGGCGAGCCGGCTGGCGGGGAGGAGCCAGCAGAGGATATATAACAGCACCGGAGGAGAGATCCATTCTCTTCTCTTCCCTATCGAGGAGCGGATCACAGCTGTTTGTCTGACTGAACAATATCATGCTTGTGACCAACCCGCGCCTTTTTTAATTAAAGTACCCAATTGAACTTTCACAGAGACTCCATTTAGTCTCCTTTTAAAGCTTCTCTCCTGGACGGGAGAATAACGAACACAGTTAACAATCTGGTGACCCCGACGTGATCTCGCTGACCGAGGAGAGAAACCAACCGGCTGTTTCCTGGAGACGCTTGCAGCCATTCGACACACAAGAGCTCAAATCAATCGGTACGGAGATGCCTGTTATGACAAAGATTCTTCACTAGTTGAACTAGGCAAAGTTAGATTTGTGTGTTTGACGGCAGCCGGCGGATCCTGAAAATAGCTGTGCATTTTAATGTTAAAACAACCCAAATTGATAAAATAATCACTCTAAAACCACGAGGCGTTGTTTTGTCACAAGCAGGGTGAGTTCACACTTTCTTTTGTTCCATTAACCCTGTATGCTATTAACCACGTGTGGGTGTTGAATTTTAAATATGAATGTGTGTGGACATTGTACTTCGGATAGGTGCCTTGCTGTTTTCACATAGGTGTCTCTTGTTACGTTACTAGTTAGTTAACCTATGACGTAAGGGTATATAGCCCATTTGACAATTTTTGTTAAGATCTGGAAACATAGCGAATCGGTTAAGGGCCGAGTAAGTGAAAAACAGCAGGGCATAGTGAATCAACTCAGGGTTAAGACCGAAGTCAGTGCTTTAAAGAAAGTCCTTTTCAAGAAAAGGCTTGGTTAAGGTCTAAGCCTTTATCAGTGGTTAAAACTGTTCGGTTTTAAAAAAAGATATTGCAGGTGGGTTACGGTAATCGGAATTACAACAGCAGTGCAGTAATAAGACGACGGTCTATTATTAGTTGCTGATAGGTCTCCATATTGGTCCCGGTTTGGCGTGTCCAAATAGCAACAGTTAACCATAGTCGACTATAAAGTCAAATATTACGTGAACAGGTTTATAGCTAGTGCGTAAGGGTTCCTAACTTTAAGTGATGATATCAATAAGATAAAGCCCATAGTCGACTATAAAGTCAAATATTACGTGAACAGGTTTATAACTAGTGCGTAAGGGTTCCTAACTTTAAGTGATGATATCAATAAGATAAAGCCCATTTTTTTCATAGTAAACTAGATAGAAATGTTGTTATTTTAAAGGCCCAGTGAAGTGTGCACCTGTGCATGATCTGTTATGCTAATACGTATAGTAATGACCAAAATTGTCCATTGGAACCCATATCAAAAATGTTGGAATAGCAACAAATTTGACGAGTTTTGAATTTTCCGGGGAAATCTGCAGTCGACCTTCGCCTTCGTGGGCGTGGCTTGCGATCTACTGCGTGACGTCACGAGATGGACGCCGCTGCACTGTTTACATTCACCACCGTTCGTTTTTTCTCTTTTTCAAAGTCGAATTTCTCAACGTTTTTGAGCTAGTATTTTCCTGGAAAGTGTGTCGGAGTCGACTGGAAGTGATTGCCAATCGAGAAAACCTGACAATGGAGGCGACAGTGAAGAAAGAGGGATGAAAAACACAGGGGAAACGATGCATTGCCGCTGGCTGTAGTAATGTCAAGTCTGCCGAAGTGGCGATGTTTCTGTTCCCAAAAGATGAAGGTGAGCCTGGCAGGTGTCATTGTTTCGGAGATTCTTTGATTGATCATGATAAATAAAGGCCACTGGTCGATTCGAGAGAGAGAGAAAGAGAGACTGAGAGAGTTACAGGGTTGTTGTTAGCATCTGGTGCTAGCTCGGAGCTAACGGAGATTAGCTGTTTGAACAATAAGGAGAGGGAGAGTGCTCTCCTGTGGGACTGAGAGAGATAACGTCAGCTCAGGGAGGTAAACTGTAGCCTAAGTTATCTCAGTGGGTTTGGTCATCTATGTAAACAAATATTTCCATCTATGTAATATTAGTTGTATAAAATAGGTTAAGAAATCATTCCAATGTTTTTTGATTATTGAAATATATGTTTCATATGAGTGTTGAGAGCTGTATCCGTAAATCTCTTAATGTTGCCCTCAAAGTGCACCAGATTGATCACTTTCCTCATCTATCCTGTCCGAAAAGCTGTCCAAATCAATCATTTCTCTCACACTAGTATCACTTTCCAGAGTCTCCGCCATTTGTACAATCGCAACTGGGTACATCTTGTGACGTCACAGCCACTATCGTCTGCAACTTCCGTTAGGCTCAGACGGCAAAATTAATAATTCATTCATTCATTAATTATGAATTATTAAAAATTATTTTAGCCATGAACAGGCACAATGATATGTAAGGAATGAAACTGCCATTTCATTTTGGTGCAAAAAGATGCACTTCACTGGGCCTTTAAACTAAGTGTTGTGTTGGCTTGGATTTCAGGGTTTATAATACCACACCAGTGGTTTACTTTGTTACGGTTCGTTTAAAGATCACCTCGCCATTGTTTAAACTCCCACCTGAGAGCCGCATGGACAAATCTCTTTGTCTACAGGTCAGAGTGCGAAATAATCGGGTGCCATCTTGTTTACACCCCACATGTGGAAAAACAAAGACAGGGCAATCGCCATTTCGTGAAATGCAAATTCAATTTGCTACTTTGGCTTTGAATTTGCATTTACATAGAGCATCCACCAATTAGAAGTAGCAGAGTAGAACATTTAGCAGACTATTTTTGTAATTATGAGAAGGATACAGATTACAAGTGATGTTGTTCCCCCACACAGAAAACTATTGTGTCCACACAACTAGTGAGGTCAAGAGGACGGGCTCCCACCCAAAATATGCAAGGGGCGGCGATACACCTGACGTGAAGCTGTCCAGACCTGAAAACAGAAACTCGATTCTGCTGTGGTGAAGTCTGGCTACAAAGGGAGGTGTCCGATAGGGTCGCTTGTCTCAAACCAGTGAAGAAGTCAACAAGAACCCAGCAGAACTAGAGAGTGACTGTTAGTGGGAGAACTGTGACGGAGCGACAGACTGGCCCAACATTTTCCAGCCAGTACATCGATAGACCCCGTCAGAAGACCGGGGCTGTGTTTAAAAGGGGAACTTCATTTATTCTTAGCCAGAAGTGCAGTTTTTAATCAAACAATTATGTGATTTATGGAGTCAGATTACATTTTTCTCATAAACACAATTTTATAATCGGTCTGAAGTGTCTGTTTTAAGGCATGAGCCGCAGATTAAATAACATAACACTGATGAAGAAGTTGTAGGGTTTTTACAACAGTTTCAAGAATCAGTCTTTATTTATTTATTCTTGAGTAACTTTACTGATTTATAGTGTAGTGCGTAAGGCAATATCTCATTTGAGTGAGGGGCACCAGCCCTTCATGCAGGTCACCCTCTGTGAGAATAGTTCATATTTTCCCTCCAGTTTGGAGAATGATTATTTTATCATATGTTAGTTCAGCAGTGTCAACCAATCCTCTAATCCTAGAGTTATTGAGACGCATTAGCGACACCAGGGGTATTGTTTTTCGCAGCAACGATGATGCATAATACCATGACAAAAGCCATTATTGAAACAAGTAAACTATTAGAAGTGCTAATGGAAAATGTTTTGTGAATATGCATTTATGCCATCAGAAAGCCATACATCATATGAAATGTTTGTACGCCTTGTGGGTACACGGAGAATTTATATTTATTTAATGCAACGTTGTGGGATTTCCATGTCCTGTTCATAATACGGTAATCATTACAATATTAATTGAGCATGTTATGCTCAAAGGAGGGAGTGTCACGATTATACAGATATGTGGATTTCAGTGACGTTGTAGTTAATAAATAATAACATGTAGTCAACAATAGGTCATAAAACAACAAGAGGTATGCCGAAGCTTGGGCCTTCTCCAAGGAGGGAGTGGTCCAGTTTTAGATATTAGACAAATAGAAGTGGATGAATATGTCAGAAACTCTGATTAATATTATGCAAGTTTTGTCTACACAGCAGGCTAGGAAAACTACAGAGACACCAGAAGAGACACCAGAAGAGACTCCTGTTCGGCCAGGTGATTGGGTGAGGGTGAAAGTTCACAAAAGACAGTGGGCTCATCCGCGGTGGACGGAAGCGTGAAAAGTTGTAACAAACTTCACACGCGCTCCGGTTTAAAGGTAAAGAAAAAGGAGCAAATTGACACCACCTCACACATTGTCACCCTTCACTGGCAACTTCCAGAACATTATTGGGAGTTAGGACTGATTTGGCAGAGCTGGAACAAAACAATAAATAGAAATAAGATAAAGATAGAAACAGCTCAAAAGACAAATTGTCTATAGATTTTTATAGATTGTACATTAATGTGAAAACCTATTTTTTTGTTTTACATCTGAAAAAGAGTCCAATTTTTTGTATGTTATTTTTGGACTCATTATTTAAATTCTGTAACGGACACAACCAGGGATAAAATAGAGATGATGACGAGAACAAAGCCAAACCAATTGTGGGGTCCCCTAGGGATAAGAGTCAGAATAGCATTGTTGATTGTGCTCATTACACTTGGCACCTTGTTGGTTGGAAGGGGAGTACAATATCAAGTAAAGCATGGAACCATTAGTTCACTCATAGAGAATGCCCACATCACTAACAAGACTCCAGTTGTGTTTCACAGACTTTCACTTATCCTCAGAGCCAAAAGATCAGCTGAGCAACAAGAGGAGGAGTTAGAAATACTCGTTCCCAAACAAGAGGCGGTTATAATCAAGATGATTCACCCCCCTATATGCAGTTCTTGTATCAAATGATGAGATGGGTTTAAGTGATCGGGATATGTAAGTGATGGGGATTTACAGATTAGGGGAATCTCTAAATACACTGGATCCATGTTTTAGTCTGTACCAGAAACACCCCCTGTTAAGTTTATGAACAACCGACGGGTGACCTGAGTAGAATTATTGAAAATGATTACAGTTGAAACAGGCTACTAACCCAAAAGTACAGCTTTGTACGTACAAACTCTATGAACCAAATTTCCTAGCAGACAGTGGCGACATTGCAGATATGTCCAGTCACCAAAGTTACTTATGTTCTAAATAACAGTGAGATTTAAAGTGACGGAGAAAATATGGAGACGTTCCTTTATAGTGTGTGAAATATGTGGTGCTTGAAGCAACTAGGTATTTACATTTATGGAAGAAAGTGGTTTCCTGAAAGAGTTAATTGGAGTAAACATGTTACAGTGGGTGAAAACAATGTTTAGGGATATGGTACAATTATTAGAAAACATAAACTGGGCTTAGATGACATTTAACATCAAAGAAAGATAGTATGGTTAGGAAAATGGAGTGGGAAAGATTGGATTTATTTTACCTCAGTGTGTTAGAATTAACTATAGATAATGCGTCCCGAGATCTCTCTCTCTCTATCTCTCCGCCTGTCAGAACGCTACGACCCCAACTTCCAAGCAGACAAAAGACCTCACCACGGAAGAGTCCTCCTCCTCCATCGAACAGACAGAGAAGCAGAGCTGAACCAACAATGACAAGACTTTATCCAGAACCATCTCCACCTGAGGAATCCAGAACTACAGGTGACATAAAAAGGCACACTCTCATCGGTCCCCCACAGGACATGAAGTTCCAAGCTGAGCCACAAGATTTGGACACAAGAGCAGAGGGTGGGACATGAGAGCAGAATACGCCCTCCATGCAACAAAGTAGAGACTGTAAAGGAGGAGATGAAAAGCAAAGCAGATGGGACACTGGAAAGAGTTACAGCGGAAGGATCCAAGAGCAGATGGACTGAGGAGAAGGTGGACGGAGAAGAGGACAGGACGGAGGAGTTGGCATGGTCCGGCAGAACGTGAGGGGATCGTGGCTTGACAACCAGAGGGGGAGAGAAGGAAAACGGGAGTGAGTGAGTTTACACATAAACACACTTATTCACCAACGAGAAATACGTAAAGAAAAATGTTTATTAGCCATGAATTAATCAATTGGTGAATTTATAAAGTAAGAAAGAGGAAACTATTAAATAACCCTAAAAACACACTGAGGGTAGAACATATTATCCAATCTTTTCATCATATGAAAAAATTATTCTTTAAGAGTTTTTTTTATTTCATGTGTGAATTTGGGTAAGATTTTATTTGTTACAGTATAGACCTACAGTTTAAAGGGATGGTTTTAGTAACCACTCTATAAAAGCAGACAAATCTTTATTTGTATGGAAAATGTTAAAGGTAGAGCTAGTACCAAGCCAAAGATAGTATTCCAATCTAGAGTATTGATTTCTCCATTGTAGCATGGTTATTACCTCAGGAGGGAAGATTAAGGTGGAAATAACATTTGTTTTTTGTCCAAGATGTAGAGTTTTAAAAAGACACTGGGCAAAGAGAGATTGCACATTTTAATTAAAAAAAACTAATATAATTGGGAGTAATACATGCGGGCCTTGGATTACTCATTGTGATGGTGCATATTTTACAACAAATATCGTTCAGGGAGAAGGGGTCGCTCGACCCACCCTGCAGATGTTTTAAATCTTACTTGCAGCTTCAGAGGGAGCGCACGGCACCAGAGTATGAGTTTTAAAAGACAAGCGCCACCAGCTCCTAAAGGTCATCCATTCAATCGGTGATGACCTGACTTTTAGAGATGTTATTTAAAAAGGAGAAACATATCTGCCATAGGTGTAAATTCCTGAATTGAACTGCAAACCATTAATGAAATGACTTCTGTTTTAAAGTTCTTGTTAAAGGAGGGAGTAATTATCACATGCTCTAGCACCCAAGGTTCCACACACTGTTAAAGGGGTTAGCATAGCTATTTAAGTAGACAAGAATTGAAAATAAATTAGTATAATGAGTTATTGATATTCCACTGGTTCTCACACCATTTCAGGGACTTCACTGCATTAGAACAGACCACCCAAAGGTAATGAGAAGGAACTTTTAAGTGATGAAACTCTACAACTGTTGTAACTGACCAAAATCTTCTCCCAGAAATGACTGTCTAGAATGCCGTACCCCAGAGTAGAACGTACCGATTGATCACGACGGCCCCTTCTAGAGAAAATATTACTTTCATACCTTAAATGGTATGAAAGGAGGGAGGGTAAATTTCTCATGAGGAGATAATTACAAATGCTAGCAGAACAAGACGACCAACCCCCGTATTCAGATGTTCATGATAATGATGAGTTAGTTTAAATGATATGGATGTTCGGAGATGAGATTGATCAATGAATGTCCAGCTGATGTGATTCTTTACATTATGAAATCATGTGAAGAAGTGAGCAAAATAAAATGCTAAAATGGAGTGAATCCATTTCAATTTACTTTACACTATTCCAAGATAGTTTATTTTTATTTTTCAATTTACTTTGCCAATCCAAGATATTTTATTTTATTCTTTATTATTTTATACTATTCTAATATGGTGGATCTCATGTTGTAAAAATCATTGCTATTCGAAGATGGTTTGTTTCTTTTCACTTTGTAAAAACAAGTGCCTTAACACTGAGCGTGGTATGAGAACGGTTTCTGTGAAAGGAGGGAGGAAGAAATGTTCTGATACCAAGCCATTGCTGCTATTTTGAAGAATGATATTGAATGTAAACACTAGAAGTTATGCACAAGGGAAAACTTTTATGTTTGAACACAGACAAGAATTTATTTTGTATTTTTGTAAAACCGGCTGTAAAACCATTCCATTTGATTGTATGTTTGTTAATATGAGATATGTAATATGCAAAGTTCAGATGAAGAACTCATTGATTTCAGTATTATACACACCTTTTAGGTGTGTAAGGAGGGACTGTTAGAAATTAAAAGCAATGTTTTAATGGGGAAATGTAGTTTAAACATGCCGTCAGTTTTAATGCTCTTTTATACTGAAAAACCAGAAATTCTTGTGCACAAGCAGTTAAGCTTTTATTCTGAAAATCCTTCATCTACGGTTAGCATTTAGCATGTGGCTAATATACGATTTCCTGAAGAGGTGAATTTAGTAGCGAAATGATATGGAGTGGTGCAAACCGAAGCCAACTGGTTTAACACTACAACTATAGATGTCGAGATACTACCATGCTGAATATTAAATGAAGGTACAGTTTATTTGAATACATTATTGTTTACAGACGAGAGTAGCATGTGACAACATCCGGAATGACCGGAAACCAAACGAGCCGAGAAGTATTGTTTAGAGTATTGATTACAGCGTTTAGAATGTGTTAAATGAAAAGTGATGAAAGAGAATATGAGGAGAAACGGCGTGTTAAGCATATATTGAATGTGAAAGGAACCTATCCTCTGTTTAAATGCAATAACGGACATTGGAGACGAGGCGAGCCGGCTGGCGGGGAGGAGCCAGCAGAGGATATATAACAGCACCGGAGGAGAGATCCATTCTCTTCTCTTCCCTATCGAGGAGCGGATCACAGCTGTTTGTCTGACTGAACAATATCATGCTTGTGACCAACCCGCGCCTTTTTTAATTAAAGTACCCAATTGAACTTTCACAAAGACTCCATTTAGTCTCCTTTTAAAGCTTCTCTCCTGGACGGGAGAATAACGAACACAGTTAACAGTTATTGAGTTTTTAGCATAATACTTCAGAATCTTAAAATTCCCTTAACGTTTGTATGCAATTGTGCTAAATTCAACACTGGAATCAAGCAAATATTAATATGCTTGCATGACATTAGTTATTTATATTTTGATATCACTTAACTATACGTTTAATACATTTAAGTCAAGCTAAGGTACATGTGATGGTAGCTAGTTAGTGCTCTTACCTGTGAGGCCTCCTCCAAACAGCATAATAACCAGACTGTATCATTAAAACTAAGTACCAGTTCTAGATCCTTGACTTTAGACAAACGATTCAAAAGACAACATGTATTTAAAGACCAATCTTTATTTGAATGTGCCTCTTAACCTGATATATTAGTTATACAGTAATAGTATTGGCAATCTAAAAAAAACTGAGCAACTCAACAGTTAACTTTATGTTTCTTATTGTCTAAAGCATTTTTCATTTTCCCCCTCTCATATTCAGTGTGGACGGATTGAGACAGCGTGGTGTCCAGAAAGCTGCAGAGACTTCAGGGAGAAACCTCCGTGTGATGGACGCCCTGTCTGTTGGTTTGGAGAGGACTGAGGCTCTTTCCTCTGCTAGGACAACCAGGCCTGATGGAGGAGCCCATGCTGGGCAAAGCTGATACCAACTGCACAGGCCTAGTCTGTCACTTTATTTGACTAAATGTTTTTACTTATACATTTAATAGGTTTACACCTTCTGTCCATATGTGCGTTTTATTTAAAACATTTGATTAACTTTTGGTTCACATTTCAATAAATTGTATTTGTATTTGCACTCCTTTTGTCCATTATTCTTACTGAAAATGTTAGATTACACATTCACATCGGACTGCAGATTGGCCCCATTTATTTGTGACGTTGCAAACTCTGCGGTACAAGGCACAAGTGATGTGAAGCTCATAAAGCGAGGCAAATAGAAATAATCAGCTGATGGAGTGTAGATGTGGAAATAGGTGCATTCGATCAGCTGACTGTTTTTACAATAAAAGTAGTTTCTTAGTGTACTGGTCTTCAAATCTCATAGCATCAGCTTTTATTTTTCCTCTTGGATGTTCTTCTTGACCCTCAGAGAAGGAGAAAATCTTGTGTCTTTCAGGCATGTCCTTTCCTAACAAAAATGACAGGAAACATAAAACATATTATTGCAGAACAAGTGTGTTATTTATGAAAGCGGTGTGTTTGTGTGTTTAGGGGCTATAGATATAATTATTTTGTAATTGTAATGTTTTTTTTTTATTTCAACAGTGAGCTACAAAGACAATCAGATTATGAATGACCAGTATGAAGTTAATCAACAATGAAATATATGTTATTATCAAAATAATATTTAACTGTTATCAAAACGTAGTGCAACTGTAGAAGCTTGCTCTGTTGTCTCACTGAAAGAATAACTTTTACCACGTTTTTTACAGACAATATTGAGAGATAAATAGTAGCAGTTCTCACTATGTGTTAAATATCTTTGCCTTCAATACATTAAATTAGAAAGCTGACATCTAAATGTAACTTTTTGCATGGAAAAAACCCTCAACTTCACTGATGTGTAGGTGATCTAGTATTGTTTAATGAAATGTATATCAGTGTATTAAAGTCAATACTTCATTTATTTAAACCAATATCTTTCTTGATTCTTTGTACAGTATGAAAAAAATACTATTTGTACCTGAGCTGAAGTTCACTGCTGTGAGGAGTCCAGTTCTGTCTCTCACTCTCTGGTCCAGCCTGTCTGCATCACCTGGACACCTTAAACAAACAGATATATATGTAAAGTACCATGTGTACAAACAATATAACTGATTCTCTTCTGTTGAACATGTTGGTTTGTGTATTGTCCGAGTCAGGGTCCTTTTTATTCTACTGTAACTTTGGAAGTTGTGTTACCAATGCTTACTGTTTATTTGATACCAATTTGGTAATGCAATTCATAAAAACAACAAAGTTTGGGTTTGCTCTTCAGATGACTAACGTGTAAGCTCAATAACCAGCTCAACCAACCATATTGTAATATCTAAGTAATCATCTTGAAATATGACATTAATAATTGTAATATACACACGTCTTATTGTGAGGTTGATTTCACATACACTACTTCGACATTAGCTTGTCTACATACTTGAGCATAGCCAATTTAAATTAACATTAGCGATTCATACAGTTCCTACCTACATAATAATCATCTCTCTAAGTTACAAGGATGACCTTATTTTATCAACCTCAAACCGAAGCCGTTTGTTGTACAGTATTATCCCACTTAACACTTGTCTATTTCGTTTTAACCTTTATAAATATAGTCTATGATTTTAACTTGGAGGCTACTATTAGCATCGTTAGCACCGATGTAGCTACCACTGGCTTACACGCCAACCCGAGCCTTAACATTAATTACGTAGCTGATTAAAATCATTAACACATAAATAAGTACTCGAATTTCACTTACCGCAAAACCTTATTCATGCACCGTCTTTTTCAACCGCAGAGCGAGTCACAATAGTCCGATATATAAGCATAAAGAACAAACAAACACGGCCGGGGGCAAGTTGTGTTCCCTGGATGAGCTGAACAGGCAGAGTGCCTGTAGCTTCACGGAGCAGCTAGCAGAGAGACAAGAAGCTAACAGCAGCAGTCACTTCACAGAGCCGTCACTCAATGTGACCACGCCCTAATTTATGCAAAAACTTTAAGACCTAACATAAATAAAAGGGTAGTGTTAGAAAACAATTCACTCACTGATCCATAATCATGAAGGTGGAATCTAACTACCGTAATTTTCGGACTATAAGCCACGCCTTTTTCCCTATTTTTCGACGCTGCAGTTTATATAACGGTGCGGCTAATCTATGGATTTTTACAGCTAACGGCCAACACCTTTAACTCTATGGGCTCTATGGCCGGTCCGCGGAACCCCACCTTTAAGCGGCGGGTTCCAGCAGGAAAAGCTGGAGGCCGGAAAAGAGTGAGACAGGTAGTGCGCAAAAGTAAAAGTGGAACCGAGAGTGGTATGCTGCTGCTGCGGCTTATATTCAGGTGCGGCTTATAGTCCGAAAATTACGGTATATTCATAATAATATTTATTGCATCCATGGGTAGAAACATGTTTTTTTCTGCTGTAAAGTTGGGCATTTTAACATGGGGTCTATGGAAATTGGTCCTTTCTGCAGTCAGTCCCTATCGGCCAATATATGAACTGCAGTGTGGGCCACTTCCGGATTGGCGTCCCGGCTCTTCCACAGAGTTTGCCGCTTGGTCGGAACCTGATACTTAAGTTGCACGTGCATTGGTGTGATAACGGAGCCAGAAAGCAATGCACGTTTACTCGCGTGCGCGGTGCGCCGTGTGTTTGTTTTACAAAAAATGGTGAAGCAAATTAAGTTGTTTGACTGTGGGGTGAAAAGTTCGGCCAACCCGTTAACATCTCAAACGAATGTTCAAAGTGATTCCACTGATAAAGCGCAAGATGAACCCGAACGAAAAGCAAAGAGGAAATGTATAAAGTCTTGGGAGGCGAAACATTCTGCTCCGTTGTCCATCAACTTCCGGTAAAAGTTCCTTTAAAATAAGAGTCCCGATCTTATTACTGCCAAAATAAAAGTGCAAAACGAAACTTTACCATAGGAAAATATTGGCATACAAATATAATCACTTCGATAAAAAGGTAACACATTTTAAATATAGTTAGACATATTAAAAGGTAATTTACAGCATTAATAATTAATATCTAATTCTTAACTGTGAATGCTTTTCATTTATTTTACATTAGACATTCATTAGTCTGGCCAATCCAAAACTTCAATGCTGAAGGGCCAATGGATCTATGGTGGGGGTCAGCACAAAGGTCAAGAAAATCCACATTTGAAAGCAAGACAACGGATGACAAAGAAACTAGTGACTTGCTCAATTCATTTGTGGATCTGTGAAGAACATGACAACAGCTGCACTACTGGTATTTAGTATACCAGCAATTGAGGGGGGACAAGTTTACTACCACTTTAGTTTCAAATAATTGTGTTAATTACTTAATGTAAAGCATTTGAACATTCTTTTGAGTCACATTTTCATTATTAAGTTGATGTATAACTGTATAGTATCTAAATTATTTAAAATATAAGGTGACTAAAAATGGCAATCGTATTTTCAGTTTTGGCAACCAAAAGCTGATGCCTGGTTGCCAGCCTGGCAACCACTTTTAAAAGTTAGCGTTGAGCTCTGGTGTATGTACAATAAATATTTGATGGTTTCTGAGTTTAGATCTGGGGACCTCACCTTGAGAACAGTTTTCAAATGAACAGATTGTTTTCACCCAAACTTCATATCTTTAACTACAGTGGGAAAACTAATGGTCCGCAAGCAGTTGCACATACTCAACGTGCACCTCATTCACTGATCTTGCTATCATGAGGGCAGTATAGATCAGTGGTTCTCAACTGGTCAGGCCTCGGGACCCACTTTTTCATTTGTCAATAAATCGCGACCCGACATTTTGAAACACTCAAATCTATTCAACAAAATATTGTGCTGTAATATATACGCTTTTCAGTATACAATATTAATTAAAGTGAAGTACAGTGCATATATCACTTATATCCCTTCACAGAACTAAAGTAAGCTTTTGAGCTTAATGAGATGATGGAATCAAAGCTGAACTGTATAATATAAAAAGGCAAACATGCTGAAAACTCAACCCCAGAAGGGGGGTCTGGGGGGATTCTCCCCCAGGAAATGTTTAGAAATACTAACACATAAACAACGGATTCTGGTACACTGAGAAGAAAATAAATAAATGTATTACTACCCGACATATTAATAATATTTTATGCCATTGTTTGTTTTTCACTTTGTTCTGACAGCTGAGCTTGCTGCTCCTCACAGAGAGAAGAGCAAAGAGGAGATAGTCTGTGTGAATTACTTTAAATTGTGGGTAAGGGTAGATAGCTCCCATTGTTCTGTGACCTGTCAATCATCAAACCGCGGTTCATATTTCATTATGTGTTCATTAGTGTGAATGCTATTTATAGCATTCCACTACAGTTATTCAAATCTTTATTAGTGCGAATGCAGCACTCTCCATAACTTCAGCTTACTTTCAGCAACAGAAACCATTCAAATATTAAACTATTCAGCTTTTTCAGGAATCAATGTGAAACCATCAACTTAAAAAATATATTTTATACTTTTTTAAATATTCAGCTTTTTAAACTGTTTTTTTAACATGGAAGTCAATGGGACGACTCTTCAAATCCTCTTTTAACTAGACCTTACGCCATGCTTCTCCTTCCACATACTTTCAGCATTTCAAATTTTTTATATCTTTTACACTGAGATATTGAACTTAGTTTGGAGCTTTGTGAGTGCATTGAATTTATTGGGTCATTGTGGTTGCAAAATGAAAATAATTAAAGTAAAAAAAAAAGGGTGTGAAACTGCTCGTGTTTGTCATTAACATTACTGGGAGGGGACCACGGCTTTCCGCTCATGTTGGTTTTTTATTTCTGCTCAGAAAATAGCTCAGCTGTTTGTACACAATTTTATCCATAAACAGCTAGCATAGACTGTTGCTGCACACCATAAAACTATGTCTCAGCTGAATTTTTTTAAGGAATTGGTTTCATTACAGTAGGCAACCACTGATTTGACTGATCAGAAGTGTTATCTGTCAACTGGGACTAGGCTTGGGCGGTATGACGGTATACCAGGGTATTTCGAAATTCCGTCGGTATGATTTTCAATACCGTGACGTCCCAGACTGTGCGCCAAATAACAGATGTGTTTCATTCGATTACACTGACACGGAGTTTTGACAGGGACGACATTGGTTGTAATGCACAGCACGCGCCAGCAGAGGGCAGGGGAGGGTAGTCCGTCTTTCCCGCTCTCAGAGCTCAGCACAGAGCTGAGCTGAGCAAGATGGCGGCAGCATTTGCCGGCCCCGAAATCGGACAACTAGTAAAAAAGAAAAATGCCTCTGCGCCTGTTTGGGACTATTTTGGGTTTACTCGTCGCCAGTGACTTCATCCAGCACAATGAGAGACAGAGGCACTTCTTTGGGAATGTTTAAGACGGGGTGAGTGAGTGTTGACATTTTTTAATCCTATGCAACTGGTTGATGGTTTTGTAGTCGAGGTCGGACGTATTTAAAAACGAAAGCATTTACGTGCTAAACATTCACGCGAGTAATCCAATGAATCAAATGGAAATAAGGTTTTTAAACCATGCACGGAATAATATTGCCAAACTAGTTAGTGAATAAAGCAAACTTTATTCAATAAGTCAAGTATTTACTCCCGGAAAATGTTTATGTATGATGATATATTGTTAACTTAGCTCACAATGGAAACAACGTCGGACATCTACAAACGCGGCCTTTATCCGATCTCAAAATGTGCCATTTGCACAATGTGTCTTGTATGCAGCCCTTGTTTTGCACTTGCGCGCACGTCGCGGCACTTTGCGAGCGTCTACCGGCTCGGGCTGCATTTTACACCGAACATATAATATACCGTTCGAAACATCTATTTGCCGCCGAACGCTACCTCGCTCAAGTCGACCCAAGTCATACCGTCATATACCGTATACCGCGGTATGATGTCAGCAAGGTATGACGGTATGAAAAAAATGATACCGCCCAAGCCTAACTGGGACCTTTTTAATGTTTCGTATATCATTAAAACAATCGTTGCATTACATCAGTGGTTCTCAAACTTTTTCTGTCATTCCCCACTTTGAACAGGTGGGCCTTTTCAAGCCCCGCCTGTTCCTCCTCGCTCCAATAAAATGGTAGGCCAAGCTTAAAATTGTCAAATGTATCGTTCTATAACAGGGGTCTCCAACCTTTTTTAGAATGAGAGCTACTTTCAAAAAGTAAAACAAGTCGTGAGCTACTTTTACTCCTCTTTTTTTGTACTGTATATATTTAGCACATTTTAACATTATTATATGCTTACATTTAACCTTTTTGTGCTGCTTGGGTCTGTGGGACCCATTTTCAATGTTTACTAAAAGAAAATTGATGCAATTTAATTATTTTAACCTGCTTTATTTGGGGGTGGACCTCACCTCCTCTAGCGGGGTCCAGGGGCATGCACCCCTGGGAAGAATTTTTTTTAAATGTTGAAGTGAAATGCCTCAATCTGGTGCACTTTGAGCAAAAAATGAATTTATGGATACAGCTCTCAACACACTGAAAGGGAGCTGTATACTTTTCAATAATCCAAACATCTTTAGAATATGATCAAAACCAATAATAAAACATTTAAACTTGTTTATTCTTATCTTACCTAGTTAGCATTCTTTCTTTTTTATTTATGCATATTTTACTAATCACTCCCCTTTTAAACTTTTTGATTTTTTTTTACTGTCCTATAGCACACATTGGAATGATTTCTTACTTTATTTTTTACACCTATACAGTGGGGCAAAAAAGTATTTAGTCAGCCACCAACTGTGCAATTTCTCCCACTTGAAAAGATGAGAGGCCTGTAATTTTCATCCGAGGTATACCTCAACTATGAGAGACAAAATGAGGGGAAAAAAAATCCAGAAAATCACATAGGAGGCTCTTAAAGAAGAAGTTACAGGTCTGTGAGAGCCAGAAATCTTGTTTGTTTGTAGGTGACCAAATACTTATTTTCCACCATAATTTGCAAATAAATTCTTTAAAAATCAGACAGAAAATCACATAGGAGGCTCTTAAAGAAGAAGTTACAGGTCTGTGAGAGCCAGAAATCTTGTTTGTTTGTAGGTGACCAAATACTTATTTTCCACCATAATTTGCAAATAAATTCTTTAAAAATCAGACAGTGTGATTTTCTTTCTCATTTTGTCTCTCATAGTTGAGGTATATCCGGCGCTGTGAAAAGTCCACCGCCATTGCGAGTCTCAGTCCACTAACGCCCGCGAGGACCCAGGTTCGATTCTGGCCTGAGGTCCAAAACATTTATTTAAACATTTTCTTTTTTTTTTAAATTAAAAACTCCCGTTCATCGCGTCCATTCGCGACCAACCTATCACATCTCTGCGCCCCACACTTTGAGAAACGCTGCATTACATTAACCACTTTAAAATTGTGGCTGCTGACATTCAGGACCAGGCACGTGCACACATCGACATCAAAGCGGGCTTGAGCCCCTGCCCTTATTCTTCCTCCAGAGAAAGTGCCCTTTTTTTTCCCCCTATTTTTAAAAAATAAATAAATAAATACATCTACTGCTGTTTCCGCACAGTTTCCCTTTCCAAAAATATATTGATTGAATACTAAATAAGAATATCAGGTCGGGAGATTGGACTGTGAAGTTCAGATTCTCTCTCTACCCTCCCTCCCTCCACGTCTCGTGCACAGCGGTACAGACATCGGAAGTCCCTTCAGACAGACAGGTAGCAGCACCTCCCACTTTACAGTCCCTTCAGACAGACAGGTAGCAGCACCTCACACTTTACTGTCCCATGTTATGCCGGCTTTTCTTGGCTTGTTTGAAGTTGAGTGGTGATGAACAAATGACTAAGCTGCCAGTGCCTCGAGTTTACAGCTAATTAGCTACAAGACAAAAACAAATATAGTTAACTAGGGTATACGAGCTAATGGATAAGTTAGCTCACGTTTTAGCTAAGGCAATTTATCATGGGTATTGTTAGAAATTAAAATCAATGTTTTAATGGGGAAATGTAGTTTAAACATGCCGTCAGTTTTAATGCAGTTTTACACTGAAAAAACAGAAATTCTTGTGCAAAACCAGCTGTTAAGCTTTATTCTGAAAGTCTTTCATCTCCGGGTGGCAGTTAGCATGTGGTACATTTACAATTTCCAAAAGAGGTGAATTTAGTAGCGAAATGATATGAAGTGGTGCAAACCGAAGCCTACTGATTTAACACTACAACTATAGATGTCGAGATACTACCATGCTGAATATTAAATGAAGGTACAGTTTATTTGAATACATTATTGTTTACAGACGAGAGTAGCATGTGACAACATCCGGAATGACCTGAAACCAAACGAGCCGAGAAGTATTTTTTAGAGTATTGATTACAGCGTTTAGAATGTGTTACATGAAAAGTGATGAAAGAGAATATGAGGAGAAAAGGCGTGTTAAGCATATATTGAATGTGAAAAGAACCAATCCTCTGTTTAAATGCAACAACGGACATTGGAGACGAGGCGAGCCGGCTGGCGGGGAGGAGCCAGCAGAGGATATATAACAGCACCGGAGGAGAGATCGGGCTCTTCTCTTCCCTAACGAGGAGCGGATCACAGCTGTTTGTCTGACTGAACAATATCATGCTTGTGACCAACCCGCGCCTTTTTTAATTAAAGTACCCAATTGAACTTTCACAGAGACTCCATTTAGTCTCCTTTTAAAGCTTCTCTCCTGGACGGGAGAATAACGAACACAGTTTACAGCATACAGGCTAATGTACTGTACTTAAGGGGAGACACTAAAGGTGAATACAGTAAAATACTTTACGAGTACTTTTTATGGTACCCGCAAGGACAGGAGGCGATATGTTTGCCTGTAATGTCCTTAAACAGTAACTTCATAATGTTGATTGTTGGCTGCTCATTTAATAACTATTAATTTGACTAGTTTGTTGTCTGTTCTTGTGCGTAGTGAATACTAAAGAAGACCATTGTCTCTGTGTTAACTGATTATTTTGTAGAATTCTGTTGAGTATTAAACAATTGCGTGAGTGTGAGGGTATTAAAATAAACTGGTCAGTAAGTCAGAGATGTGCAACTATATTTAACTTTTTGTTTTAAAACCTTTTTTTATAAATGATTATGGGAAGTGCCCTTTTTTTCACTTGAGCTCCCGCCCCCAAAATGTCTGTGCACGTCTCTGTTTAGGACTATTTATCTTCAGACACACATGTTTTTTCAACGTTACACTATCTCCTAGATACCTTTGCTCCATGTGCTTGGTGGATAATCTTCATCGTGTCTAAAAGAAAATACAAGAGAATCAAATCAGATGTGGAACAGGTGATATAGACAACAAAAAAAAGATGAGGCATAACATCCTTGTTATGCCTCATCTTTTTTTTTGTGCATTATTAAAACTTTAGTCATGTTTGCGTGCACACATACACTCGTAGCTTGCACGCACACACACACACCACCTACTACTACTACTACTACTACTACTACTACTAGTCTACGAATAAAAATAACAATAATAAAACTACTACTATTGTCAGGCATACACACCATAAGCGTATTTCCTAAAAGGTGGAGGGAGCCCCGGCCTTGTTGCTATGTCTGAAAGAAAAGAGGGTTATCATGACCTGAAAACAACAGAGGATACAGTATGATTGGAGACAAAAAGAGAGGATTTAAATTGAAGCTGAAACAGTGGTCCTCACCGTCTCTCACGAGCTGCATGAAGTCCAGTACCGTGTTCTCCAGGTTGACAGAGTGGAACACCACTGGTCTGAAGTTCCTGTGCTCGAAGGACCTGACCAGGCGGACGGTGAGCACAGCCCCGGCGGACATTTCCGGTTTTCGGACTGCCCGCTGTGTAGAGAGGCTGCTAGGAGCGGTTAGTTAGCTTAATGTGTGTCAGGCTACTAGGAGCGGTTAGTTAGCTCAGTGTGTGTCAGGCTGCTGCTCACGCTCAGTTCAACTCAGCAAGTGTTTAGGGGAGCTTCCGCCTCTGTTAAGACCAGATCATTCGAAAAAGCGTTCTGTTATCTAGACTCAATAAGTCGATAACTGAGCGATCTCTTTTTATTCAAGAACATGTGGCCGTGTCTCAATTCAGGGGCTGCACCCTTCGGAGTACGGAGGACCCAGCCCACGTAGACCGGGTAGGCTCAGGCTGGACCGAGCGGCCTACGAAATGAGACGGGCTAGCTTACGGAGGGCTTCGTATTTACGTCACGTGATACGCGCTGTTCGGTTGCGCTGCTCCAGCAGCCTGCTAGCAAATTAGCTTACAAGATAACTCAGCTGAAAAGTATCCAGAAACTTTACTTTTAAATTTTTTGGAGATCACCGTCGGCGATGAATTAAAGAGAACCATGGCCAGGTAAATAAGATGAAGCTTTTCCTTTAGCCCCCAGTAATGTTACATTCGTAAGTTAACAAGTAAATTATAGCTGATATAATTTAATCATAATAAAACAATATGCTTTTTAAATGAACAAAAGCATGTTGTATAGATTGATTCTTAACAATATTAGTGTTCTAATCTTAATAGCTGTGATCATAACAGTTTATATTCTCCTTCTTCCCCTAAACCTGCCCAGATGATGTCCCACTGACCCCAGGTCAGCACCTCCAGGTCCAGCACCACCGTGCCCCCGCTCTGCTGAAATATACAATTAAACATTTCTACGACCTATTTTTTGTATTAATACAATTAAACTGAAGACAGTTTAATGACCTAGAGATATCCTATTATTCCACTGCTTATGTACACATGTTGTAAATAATGGTTAAAACCTCAGTACATGAAATAAACAATGTGTTTAACAATTACAATTTAATATTGTATATTCATCTTATCACAAAGTAGAGGTAAGAATATATCCATCCTCTCTCTGCAGTTTCATGTCTTCTATTATTATAACTTTCATCATTGAGACAGAGGAAATCAATCATGTTATTTAACATCACCGGCAGTCAAACAAATATCAGCAAAAGTGTGTTTATCAAGTTGTTTATTTGTATTATATGTGCAGCAAGTATATAGAAGCAGCTGTTTGGGGAATCAGACAGACTCAAGCTATAATCGTTAAATATCTATTAAAAGAAAGGACATATACAAAATCAAATTCTGAAAGTAACACACAAGTCTGTAGGAGTGCAGTAAGCAGGGGTCTGGAAGTTTTGCTTTCTTCAGCACCACAGGGTGTCCAGCTGAATGGCAGCTCTGTCCTGATGATCCGCTGGGGTTAGGGGTCCTTCTCCAGCACCTCGGGGGGTCCAGGTGGATGGCAGCTCTGTCCTGATGATCCACTGTGCACTTTTCAGATTAGGGGTCCTTCTCCAGCAGATCCATTTCTCCAGAATTGTCCTAATTACAGAGAAAAACCAGAGAAAAAGAAAAAAGTGAATTAATCATATTAAACACAGGGTTACAGAAGTATTATTGCAAAATGTAACTAAGCATTTCAGACAAACAATCCCTAAAGGATAGTTTAAAATGATGTACTGTTCTGGTTTTTAAAACACTAAAGAGATGAAATGACAGTCACACGTGCATCCCTTTGACAGCACTGCACAAACTAACATCAAGCAAAAGGCTGCTGTCTATTTTTGATTGTCTTATTATTATTATTATTATTATGGGATTAGGATAAATGAAATACAATTTAACCTAAATACATGGTTCCTGCAGGTTTCACCAACTCAAATGTAAGACCTTTTTAAGACCACTTTGAATAGAATTTAAGACCTATTTCACGGCAAGAAAGTATGAAGGAAAATTGCTATGAAAGAAGAAATACGTCCCATAATTACTTACAAAGTAAATGTATTCGGACTTCCGGTCCGGCACAGAGATGGAAGCTTAGAACAACGACCTAAAATATCTAAAAACACTGTCCGAACAACGCAATCCAACTATTTTAGTGCATTGAAGTCAACGGGGAAATATCGGACTAACAAAAAATGTCCAGAAAAGGAAAGAGAAATACAACACAAAGTAAAAAGCTTGACGAGGAAGAAATCGATCAGCTGTCTCAAGTCAGCAACAGCATGGATGATGACATGCAGCCAGATGACGCAGTTCCCAGCGGGGAAGCTCATATGAGTTTAATTCTAAAAGAGCTCCGAGACTTTAGAAAATACTCCTGCCAACAACTCAGCGGAATAAAGGAAGATATCAATAAAATTAACAAAAGAATGGAGGAAGCAGAGGAACGAATTGACGCAGCTGAGACCAGGATCCAGTCATGGGAAGAGGTGGTATCTGGCCTAGTGAAGCTACAGGTACAGACAGAGGCTAAACTGACGGACCTAGAGGGACGAACACGCCGCGAGAATGTAAGGATTTACGGAGTAGAGGAAGGAGCAGAAGCCATGTCGACATCGGTGATCGCATTTGTGGAAGAGCTACTAATTAAAGGCCTGGAACTGACCCCCTCTATGCTACAGATTGAGAGGGCGCACCGTGCGCTCGGCCCCAAACCTCCGGCCGAGGCCTCACCGAGATCTCTGGTGGTGAAATGTTCAAGTTTTAAAATGAAAGAAGACGTAATCAAAAAAGCCTGGCAGAAAAAGGGTTTTTATTTCAAAGAAAAAAAGGTCAACGTGGACCATGATTACGCACCTGAATTGCATAGAAGGAGGAGGCAGTATGCGGAAGCCAAAGCGGCACTTAAGGAAAGAAACATAAAATTCCAGAGCTCATTCCCGGCCAGATTAAAAGTATTTTATGATGATAATCCAGTGGTCTACAACTCGGTTGAGGAGGCAACAGCAGAAATGGTGAAGAGAGGGATAACAGTGACTGTCCTAAAAAATCCGAGCTCGCTACTGGACCAGATTAACCGTCTGACCTGGGAACCCAGCAGAAAGCGAGGAGGTCAACTGCACCCGAGCTCCAAGCAACTTTACAAGGAACGGCTCCGAAGCTTCGACATCGGGATATCTGATAAGTAGCCTATGTTTCATAAACGCCCTCTTTAATGGATACTCCTTTCTGAAAATCTTGGTTAAAAAGAAACAAGAACAATACGGCTATTTTGAGGCAAATGAGACTATTATTTGTTCTCTTTTTTCCTTGCCTTTACTACTATTATTTTTCTCCCTACCCAAAGGTAGAGATCAAATTGAATAGAAGGCTTATATCACGGGCACATGTGAGCCACATTTTGGGTCGGATTGCTAGAGGGCCCCCTTCCATCACTAAGAGGAAGAGACTTTCCCTCCACACTACAACACTCCAAGGCCCAATATGTGGCCTTAAACCTGGAAGTCAATGTCACTTATGTTTGTGGATATTACTTTGTTATACTTTTTTTGGTTATAGTTTGGGATTTTATTAATGTTATATATACAACAGGGGATGCGAGAAATGATTTAAATGTAGGAACTCATGGATTTAAAATAAAGGCAAATAATCACCATGCAAAGTAAAGGGTCAATTAAAGTAATTACATACAATGTGAACGGTCTGGGAAATCCAATTAAAAGGAATAAAGTAATGTCAAAATTAAAAAGAGTTGGAGCAGAAATAGCCCTCCTGCAGTAGACTCATCTAACAGAACAGGAACACCAAAAACTTAAAAAGTGGAACTTCAGTCCATATTCATCCTCTTACAGAAAGGGATCCAGGAGGGGCGTAACAATCTTAATCTCCGGTAAATTACATTTCGAATGCACATATGAAAAAAAGGATCAAGACGGGAGATATGTACTTATTCGGGGAAATGTGGAGGGTACTTTAGTTACCCTCGTGAATGTATATGCCCCCCCCGGGATCTGAATGGTCATTTTACAAACACATTTTTGAAATAATAACATTGGAGGCCCAAGGAATTCTAATTTGTGGGGGAGATTTCAATGTTAGAATTAACCCAACTTTAGATACATCAAAAACCCTTTCCTCAGGAGGGAAAAAAATCACCATGAACATTAAATTGATCTTGGGAGACCTAGGACTCTCGGATGTATGGCGAGACCTAAATCCGTCTACGAAAGATTTTACCTTTTACTCACACCCACACTCAGTATATTCAGGGCTTGATTATCTGTTTATGTATCAGAAAGATTTTTATAGGGTTCAAAATTGCAGTATAGGGACCATGGACTTATCGGACCATGCTCCGGTCTCCATGGCATTAAATCTAGGACTAGAAAGGAAAAGCACAATCTGGAGACTGAACACAGGAATTCTTAACCAAATTAGGCCTCAAATCAGGACCGATATAAAAGATTATCTGAACGACAATGATAATGGAGAAGTGTCCCCAATAATCCTGTGGGATGCATGCAAAGCTGTCCTAAGAGGAAAAATAATTGGATATTCCTCAAACATAAATAAGCAAAGAAAAGAGAAAACAAATCAGCTTCAAACAGAACTAAAACATCTAGAAAATATACATAAGAAAACTTTAAATACAAAAACTAAAATGGAAGTAGATAAAAAAAAGAATGAACTCCATGAAATCCTCTCAAACAACATTAAAAAAAAATTGATCTTTCTAAAACAAAGTTATTATGAGGTAGGAGTTAAATCAGCAAAACTATTGGCTTATAAACTAAAAAAACAACAGGTAGAAAACACAATTTATAAAATAAAAGACCCTGAAACAAGTATTATACATAGCAATTTAGAAGACATACATCAAACTTTTGTCTGTTTCTATAAAAACCTATACTCACAGCCTAAAATAGACAAAACCAACATCAGGAGTTTCCTTGATTTGATCACTTTTCCTAAAGTGAGGGATGAGCAAAATCATAAATTAATTATAGAAATTACGGGAAAAGAAGTAGAAAAGGCAATCGCTGACTTAAAACCCAATAAAGCCGCAGGCCCAGATGGTTTCCCCTCTGAATGGTACAGGGAAATGAAGGATCTATTGATCCCAACAATGAGGGATGCTTTTAACCAGGTGCTTCAGACAGGCATAGCCCCCCCCCTCATGGGGGGAAGCAGTAATTTCCCTGATACCGAAGGAAGGGAAAGACAAATGTGACTGTGGAAGCTATCGTCCAATAAGTGTGCTAAACCAGGACTATAAGATCTTTACCCACATTTTGGCAAAAAGACTCGAAGAAATCCTCCCTCAGATAATAAATCTAGATCAGACAGGATTTATCAAACAACGGCAAACTCAAGATAATATCCGCAGAACTCTACATATAGTTGAACATATATCCAAAAACAAACTCCAGGCAGTACTTTTGAGCCTCGATGCAGAAAAAGCCTTCGATCGAGTTAATTGGAAATTCCTATACCAAGTCCTTGAAAAGTTTGGCTTTCACAAGATCTTTATTAATACTGTTCAAGCACTGTACGACAACCCTTATGCAAGAATAAAAATAAACGGAGCCATATCAAATTCTTTCTACCTTGAGAGAGGGACACGACAGGGATGTCCAATTAGCCCTCTGCTATTCACAATTTATATCGAAGCTCTGAGTTTGGGGGTTACTCAAAATAACAATATTACCGGTGTAGAAGTATATGGTCAGGAACATAAATTATCATTATTTGCTGATGATATATTAATATACCTGTCAAATCCAGATGAATCATTCTTGAGTTTACTGACTTTTGTGGATACTTATAGTTCTGTCTCAGGGTACAAACTCAATATAACAAAAACCCAAATACTGAGCTTTAATTACAAGCCAAGCCAACATATAAACTCACTCATTGATCTTAATTGGGATCTGAACCACTTAAAATATCTGGGAGTAAGCATCTCTAAAGATTCAGAGGAATTGTATACACTAAACTTCAACCCTCTAAGTCAGAAAATAAAAGAAGACATAAATAGATGGAACTTGATCCCAGTGCTGAGCTTTGAATCTCGAATAGAATCAGTGAAAATGAACATCCTACCTAGACTCTTATACCTTTTCCAGAATCTACCAATTGAAATCACAGACAAGCAGTTTAACGAATGGGATAAAACCATATCAAGGTACATTTGGCAAGGGAAGAAACCAAGGATTAGATTCTGTACTCTTCAACTAGCAAAAAACAAGGGAGGAGTAGCGCTCCCCTGCTTGAAGGACTACTATATAGCAGCCCAATTAAGAAGCTTGTTTTGCTGGTGCAAGCCAGACTACAGAGCTAGATGGAAAGAAATTGAGAATAATGTATCAGGAGGAGTACCCATCGAGGCAAGGTTAGGGGATATAAGACATGTCAAAAACTTACTGGAAAAAGATAACCGCTGGATAAACCTCTCCTTAAAGTTATGGTTAAGGGTCCTTACCAGGAGTGACTTGCTGGACGAAATGAAGATATTAAGATGGTGCTCACATGATCTTGATTTCACCCCGAGCAAGCTGGATAAAACATTTAAAGATTGGGCCAAACATGGCCTTACTTCATATTGCACATCTTTCAGCAAAGGAACCATGTTTGATTTTCAAACACTAAAAAAACGATATGGATTGAATAACAGTGATTTTTTTAGATTTCTACAGGTATGCCATTACTTAAATAGTTCCCTACCACACAGCCAGAAGGCCCTTGAAAACCCTTTTATTAATAATTTTCACCAGTGCATACACATCAGACACAGGGATGAAAGTAATCTCAAAACTTTACCAAGCTCTTCAAGATATTAAAAAGGAAAATACTTTCTATATAAAACACAAATGGGAAAACGAAACCAAAAAAACCATCCCTGACGAAGTCTGGACAAATTACTGTACTTTTCAATGGAAGATCTCGAGCTCAGGCACCTACAGAATGTTTAGTTGGAAGATTCTGATCAGATAATTTTTCAGCCCTGCTCAGTCATCACATCACCTAGGGCCCCCCAGCTGCTGGAGGAAATGTGGTTCTCAGCTAGCACATCACTACCATTTGTTTTGGGCTTGTCCTTTAATAGTAACTTTTTGGGAAAAGATTCATATCGAAATTGAAATAATACTACAGGAAAAAATCCCTTTAAACTGGGACGAATTTCTATTTGGGCTCGTACATTCAATCCCCACAAACTCCAAAACAAAACAATTATTTGGAATTCTTACTGTTGCAGCAAAAAAAGCAATAACTAGAAAATGGCTCAAAGCGGATATCCCTTCTCTTGACAACTGGTACGACAAAATCCATGAAATCTATGTTATGGAAAGAATCACCTTCTCAATGAGGCTTCAGGAAAACACATTTGAAGAAATATGGAAAAAGTGGAGGATTTACATATCCCAAAGACGACCATCCCTTGTTTGACTGTTTCTATACACCGATTGAATGTATATGTATAGATATGTATGTATGGTCACATGTATGTGTATTGAATGTATATATGTATGTTGATATGTATGCATGTACATGTGTAGACATTTGCTATTTCAAACAACCCCTGTGTACTTTTTTGTTTTTATTTTACTTTGATTAATTTTGTTTGCTATTTCATTTGTCACTTTCGGGTCTCTAAAAATATATGATTTGAAAAACTGTACTTGTACTATAATGTGACCCCAAATAAATAAAGAATAAAAAAAAAAAAAAAGTAAATGTATTCATGTTCAACATAAGAACAATGACTGAACATAACAGTACAGAAGTGTGTGTGTGTGTGTGTGTGTGTGTGTGTGTGTGTGTGTGTGTGTGTGTGTGTGTGTGTGTGTGTGTGTGTGTGTGTGTGTGTGTGTGTGTGTGTGTGTGTGTGTGTGTGTGTGTGTGTGTGTGTGTGTGTGTGTGTGTGTGTGTGTGTGTGTGTGTGTGTGTGTGTGTGTGTGTGTGTGTGTGTGTGTGTGTGTGTGTGTGTGTGTGTGTGTGTGTGTGTGTGTGTGTGTGTGTGGTGCAATTAATCGTATTTTAATCACAATTACGATTTTGGCCTGCCACAATTACGAAAACATAATCGAAAAAAACGATTACTTTGCTTTGCTTGTGACAGTGCACTACAACATATTTGATCTAATTAATTTTAGTCTAATTTATTTATTATATGTATATATGTTAAGGGCCTACACAGTTGTTATGCTATACCACATTGCCCTTCACTGGATACTGAGCTGCACTAAACTACATTTTAGCATTTAAAATACCTAGCCATTCTTTTGCGGTTATTTTTGGTGAAAGTAAATCAAAAGTAATATAAAAGTAGTGTAACTCATTACATTTCAGAGACAGTAATATTTTAATGTAACTTATTACTTTAAAAAGACAGTAATATGTAATATATTACACTAAAAAAAATAACTCTTTGAATGAACGTAATTAAATCATGGACAATATTTCCACATGATTAAATCACTTTCTTTCAAGATTAAGCAATTTGATTGATTTGTCCAACTTGATTTACTTGGGTTGGGTCAATGTAATCTATTAGGATTGATACTACTTATTTATAAGATTTGTTATCAATGTAATTTACCTGGGTTGGGTCAACGTAATTGCTTAAAGCTGAAAGAAAGCCATTTCATCATGTGGAAATACTGTCCATGATTTAATCAAGTTAATTCAAAGAATAACTTTTGAGTGTTTACACATTTAAAACATTTAGAGTGAACAGTAACAGAAACAGTATTTCAACAGTCTAGTCTATGGTTCCTCCATTATCACTCCTCCATTATCGCTCCTCGATCCTCCGTCCTCCGGCAGAAATAAGAGCCATGGGACGGTACTCAAGATGGCGCAGACAAATCAACTTCCGGTGAGACCGAGGACCGAAGAGCGAGGAAATGAAAATAGTCGACCTGAGACAGGGCCCATATCGTCTATTCCTTGACCTCTGAGTGAAACGTCACGGGGTTAAGGGATAGTGGATAGGAGAATTCAAAAGGATTTAGGAGAAGAGACTGTGGTACTTTAATCCGACTGCACTTTCACTATCAGACGTGTTTATGATGCGCCAGCGGACGTCATAAATGTGCGTCTGCTGCTGTGGGGAAACTATGGAAACTACAGTTTTCTATACAGCGGACTACAACATAAGAACGAGGGACTACTGTAAACTCATCTAGAGACTCTGCACCATGCTCTGATGCTGTTGCTTTATGCTTTATGAACGTGGACAACAGAGAAACATATTCTTCATTACCAAAGTTGGAATTTAAATAAAAAAGGAAAGTGAAACTTATGCTCGTCCCCCTCTCCCTCCGGTCCACATTAATACAAATGATCCCAATACGTATGATTGTATGAACTATGAAAATATCTTAAAATCAATTCAGATGTATTTATTATAAACGTAAGTCCTGAACATCTATCAGTGTGTATCACCATTCAAACGTCTTTTAAAAATTGAACAAACCCCACACAGCTCAGTGAAATGTTGACTTTATTTGATCATTTCAGTAAAAACTAACGTTCATATTTCTCTTTTTGATTATAATACTGATGAACGTTCAAAACAAAGCACTTTGGCAACTTACCACATACGTTTTAAAATGCTTAATAAGCACCGTAACTTTCATGATATCATTTCTCGGTCATAATCGGTTGTTTTCGTGAACGGCCGACTGTTGTGTGACGGCAAATGCTGCGGCCGCAAGGCATTGTGGGGCAGCATTTTCTCCTCTCCTTTCGTCAAGGGAGGTCCAGTGGTTCCTAAGCTAAAGGAGGTTATAAAGGAAGTTTGAAACCTCCTTTCCTATCATCCAAACTTTTTCCCCAAGAGCCCCCCCAAATGATTCCTATTGGAAGTTGCGCCCCCCCCCCACATACACACACACACGCAAGGGGGGAGGGGGGGGGAGCGCAACAGCGGTAATTAAAGTTTAAAAGTCTAAAAAATGCTACAATTACTGTCACAAACTGGATGAATGTGAAGTATTTTGTTAAAGGAGGATGAAAGCGTAATCAAACTATTGGAGTGACTTTGATGGTTATTGGACTCAGGATTAATTCATTTGGATTCCCGTTGTATTAAGAAATGATAGGATGGCGCAGAAGTGGAAACAATTCACAAAGGTATTAAACTGTTTAAAACACATGTTCAAAGTAAGCCGGATTTTGCCGATGTTTTTATGCAACACACTCTCACTCCATAATCGTCCAGGAGCGACGTTTGGTCAGGGTCCCGTGGCGTGCAGTTGTGACGCTCCTAGGCTCCTTCAGCTTCATAAAGGGACGCAAATAGCTTTCAACTGATTGCAATGTATTCCCATCTGCGGCGGGATCGCTCATGGAAGCACTGCATTCGTTTGTGTCGGCTGCCCTTAAAGGCAATGTGAGCGTCCATTCCCATTGGATAACGGAGAATTGTACACCCGGAAGTAAGCATTCCCCTTACTGTCGATTGATTTGACAGTGATATCTGCACTACTCATCGACTAAAAAACACCAGATTATCCAGATTGTTTGCAATGCTTTTGTATTTTTCCCCTTCAATTCGGAGAAACACATATTTTTTCGGAGTAAAGGATGGCAGAAGACACTACACTACCCAGAATCCCCAGCTATCGTTTAGGACTACACCATGTGTTCTGTTTGACAAACCCTGTGATTAGTTAGCGAGCCAGCAAATAGCAGGTCATCCAGAGAAAACCACACTCTCATCCCTCCTCTGTGTAGTGGCTCGAGCCTTCTCTACACAAAAATGCGAGGAGCCAGGAGATATCCGAACGGCAGACGATTTGTCTGGTCTGATATTCCCTGAAAGGAAAAAACGCAGGAATTTCCTGTGTTTTGGGATGATGGGTACGTGGAAGTATGCATCCTTCAGGTGGAAGTGAACCAGTCGTCCTGGTGAACGCATTCAAGCACCTGTTTGATCGTCAGCATGTGGAATACTGACAGATCGAGGATGTCTCATTCCAGTCTTTTTCGGGATTAGAAAAATACTGAAAACCCCTGATTTTCCTCCCTTTGAGGAACCCTGGAAATATCCTCTTTCAACAGGAGTTCCAGCAGCTCTGAATGGAGCGCAAGACTGTTCCTGGGATAACAGGAGTGTTTCCTGTAACCCATTGAACTGTGGGGGGGGGGGAGGCGACTGCAGGGTGTACCTTCTGCTTGATCAGCCTGCTCATCCATCTGTCCATCAGACACACGCGCTGCCACTCTGAGAAACACTCTGAGAAACACTCTGAGAGCGGGCGCACATGCTCGAGATGTTCTGTGGTCGTCATGGCGACGAGCTACGCCACGGAGCCTCCACACGCTGCGTTTCACTCCGGCTCTCATCATGAGGCGTGTACACGCTCAGGGGATGAATGGAGGTGTGTGCAGTGCTGTCCACACGAGGCATTATAATGGCGCTCATGGGTTTATTATGACCGTGTGTAGGAGGCGTATCACGGACAGAGGAATGCCGCGAGGTCTGCAGGTTATTAACCAAGGTTAAAACCGGCAGGCTTCTGCAGCGAGCCCTGCTGTCTACTTAATCAACAGATTAGTGGCAGCCGGCTTAATTACCGGCTCTGCTTCTTCGGAGGCTCTCGCGGAGCAGACCAGGAGCGAGAGAGCCTCACTCCCCATTGACTCGCCGCCGGGAGACCCTGTCTCTGGGGTGGCGGGGGAGCGAAGACGTGGGACGGAGCCCCTGCAGCCGCCGAAGGGCGAGTCTGACGCCGAGGTGGTTGCTGTGGGCGTCTCTCCGCCTGTGGCCTCCTGTGGCCGGCGTGGACGCCACGGCTGCTGCGGGTGCCGCTGTGGGCGCTCAGCAGGCTGGAGCCAGCTGTACATGCTGGCGAATGCCGCCGCCTGTTCCGCGGCCGTCTTCATGGACTCCACCATGGCGTGGAACTGGGGTCCGAACAGCCCGTCCGGGCTGATTGGAGCGTCCAGTAGCACTTTTCTGGCTGTCTCCGTAACAGACGCCTGCTGCAGCCAGAGGTGGCGCTGGATCTGAGTCACCCACGCGGAAATCCTCGCCTGGGACACAGCGACGGACGCACACAGAGTGAGCGCCATGCTGGCCGCCTTGCTGATTTCCTCTGCCTCGGTGGTGGACCGCTCTACCAGTGTCACCACCGAGTTGGAGAGCAGCGCGATGTTATTCGCCGCCGCCTGAAAGGCACACTGGTGCACCCGGTCGGCCTGGCGGGCGACATACTGGTCTCTGGGGAAGCTCAACGTAGGGCGCCGTCCGGCGATTATGTTGGCCATGTTGACCCCAAAAAACGCCGTCATTCTCGGCTCCAGAGAAGGGGTGGCTGGGAAACCAGCGTCTGTGAACCCCTCCACCTTGGTGAGTGGAACAAATGTGGCCACCGGAGCCTTCAGGGTCCTCGGGTTTGCCGCCGCCCCCTCCTGGAACCTCCTGATGGCCGGGAAGCGTGGCCAGATCGGGTCACTCCTGACCGTCTGCACCCGCGAAAAAACTCACACCTCTCCTGACCTAGGAGAACGGGGAGATCTCTGCAGGCGGCCGCCTTGCGTATGATCTCCGGCAGTTCCCCTACGATGCCACCTATCGCCGGTAGCGTTGTGGTGACGGAGAGGGGGAAAGCATGTTCGGCCGCCAAGCTGGCACCCTGCTCCAACTCTGTCTCCCCCGTCCGGGGGAGAGGAGGGAGGGGAGAACCGAACGGTGAACCGTGGAGGGAGGCGGGGCAGGAGTTGTTGGACTCCTGCCTGGCACTCGGCCCCAGGGACACGAGGCCCCCGTCCGCGGGCTCGTAAGCCTGGACGGGCCAATCGTCGTCCTCGGCCGCAGCAGCAAGAGCGTCCGCTCTCCGATTCCTGTTGCCCGAGGGGAGACGGGCGCAGTGTGTGAATGCTACCTGCTGGTTTAGAGCCGCGTACGCGTGTTCTGACCCCAGGCAGGATTCGCATACTGCTTTTATCTGTGATGGTCATAACTCATTATGAACCCAGAGCCAAATGAGGGACAATCTCTCACACAATTGTTCCTCATGTTTACTCTGCAATTGAAGTGTCTCTTGAGCTTCAATAACGGTGTGCTGAAGAAAAGAGGGAGCAGATTGTCGGGCCTCCTTCCTATTTATACCGGAAGGGAGCCCGAGGGTGGGGACCACCTTGCGGGTGGGCGTGGACTAAAAGTGTTTCAGTGCAGGGAAACACCTTTCCCGCCCGATCGCGGTCAAAATTAAACAATGGCAGAGTCTGGCAGAGTTCTCTTAATACATCCATAAGTTTTCAAGAGCAGTCAAGAATGTAGCATGCCTTATTGTTCAAGCCGTGTTTGTCGTTTCACATCTTTACAACCGTGAACATTTAAAAGTAGATTGATTT
Organism: Notothenia rossii; assembly: GCF_949606895.1. NCBI lineage: Eukaryota > Metazoa > Chordata > Actinopteri > Perciformes > Nototheniidae > Notothenia > Notothenia rossii. The sequence continues at coordinate 52,685,656 of NC_136904.1, read as the reverse complement.
TTGTCTCTGTACATTAGTTGGTATCCAGTTTATTGGTGGTTATACCGCCACCTTCTGCTCTGGAGTGGGAATCATATGTACCCTAATCCCTTTGTCTCAGTTTATCTCAGGTTGAAACTTGTATGCATGAATTTGTTTATGTAGTGAGCTGAAAGTGTACTTTGAAAGGTTGAAAGAGCCAATTGATAAATGTTGGGGTGATAGAATAATAAAAACGATGGTATGGAAGGAGTTGCGGCTGTTTGGGGTGAATGGGAAAATGAAAGGTCTCATTGTGTATCTCTGCAACTATGTACTGAACAATGTCCAATATGCTGTGAAGATTAGGAGGGACATAGCCCATTATGAGAGCCGAACAGTCAGCGTATGGGATGTTATAAAAAAGGATCCTAAGCAAGAACATTCAAATGGCGTACGTACAACTGGAAAAATACATTTTTCTGGACAGCTTTGTGGAAGGGTGCGCTCTTGTGGATGTTAAAGGTGGGGTATGTAATTTATTTCAGAAACACTTCTTGTTATATTCCATGGAACGCTGTTAACATCCCGATAGAAATGAATATATTAAATGCTTTGACAATAAATACATACACAAATTTCATCTGTGGAAGCCGTAGTACTGTAAAAAGCACGACCAATCATTTTAGCCGGCCCAGCTAAAATAACTGGATGGCCTACCTGCCTGTCAGCCTTCAATCTATGCACAAACTTATCTCGTGTCCTCATTGGTCATGTGCACGTTTGTGTGTTTTGGAGGAGGGGCTCTGTAAGGAAGTGGCAGATTTTTTCCGGTTGTGTATTTTCAAATTCTAGCGCACTCGAGCTGGTTTCTCCAAAATTACCTACGTGGGGTACCTAATAACAATGGTTATTTGGAGTTAGCTAACATGTGTGGTAGATATATGAAGAGAAGTGGCTGGATAAGTATAACATATGACTTATTCATAAATGATTACCAGATTTGTTTTGTTTTGTTTCTCATATTTTGTTTTTGTACTATTACTGTGATTGGGCCATCAAAATGAAGTCTGATTGGTGTTTGATCATTTATTTTTGGCAAATTGCATTTTATTTGTTTCTTTTATTTGTCATGTCTTGCATGATTATTATTTGTATTGTTTAAAATGCATAGCCATATTAAAAACCGCATTTACAGTTTGTAAATATCGCAATTAAAATATTGATTTTAAAAAAAAGAGTGGTAAGCCCTGTGTGTATGAGAGTCTGAGCAGTTTTCGAATTGTTTGTGATGTGTTTTTGATGCTACAAAAAACAGGAACTACAGAAAAAGAAGAACGTTTTGGAGCTGCAGTTTTTTTCCTCTCCCCAGCACAAAAGGATTATAAAGGATTGTATCTCCAGATTTATTTTGTACTTACCTCTTGTCTTTCATTTCAGGCCCTGTTTATTCCTCCCCATGGCTGCGTCTCACTTCTCTTATTTTTTATTTCCTCGCTCCTCGGTCTCGGTATCATTGGAAGTTGATTTGTCTGCGCCATCTTGAGTACCGTCCCAGTGGCCTTATTTTTGCCGGAGGATCGATGAGTGATAAAGGAGGAGCGATAATCGAGGAACTACCAGACCATCCTCCGGTGAAATCCTCAGACACTCGCCCCTCCCCCTTACTGTGTATCGTTCACTGATTGGACGATGCAGTGCATGCACTGATCTGTTGCTTCTTGACATGAGAGCTGTTTCCCAGCGGAGTGAAGAAAACGCATGAACCTCACAGAAGTCACTCCTCAGTTTATAGATGTTTTTGTTTCAATTAATGTATCATTTAGTTACAAATATGTGATATATCTGAGCAACAAAGTGGTCAAAAATAATTTTATTCATTTATTGGAAACATTTTCATGATCACTTTTTTCTTTTATACATTTTAAGAATGGCGTATATCTTTTTTGAGATTGAGTTCTTATTTGATTGTATTTACTTGGGTAAATAGATGATCCAAATGTTTGTGTCAGTAAATGTGTACTAACATTGGAGGCTAGCCAATTTCGGCTAGCCTCCCCTCGCAACAGAGAGTGCAATCTACTGTTTCACCATAACATCTAGAGGGGCGCTGTTTGACTCTTTGTAAAATACTCAATGAGAATGGGGGAGAGACGGGCCGGCAGCAACACAGAACAAAGAATTTCCGAAACTAAACAAAGTGTTTTTATTTATTTATTAAAATGATAACTACAATCCGAAAAAACAGGGGAAGCCTGGCTTCCCTTGGTCTCCAGGAGAAAACGCCACCGGTTGTTTTGTTTATTTTGTAGGCTTAAGTTTCTTTCTTGAGTTCTCTTTTGTTATGCATAGTTTTTTCCTCCTTGTAAGCGCTTTTTGTTAATTCCAGTACCTACTCTATTAAAAGGAATTACCTGCTCTTTGAAATAAAACATTGGGGTGGGTGAGGGGTTGTTGTGTTTTTTAATGTGTAATAAAATGCCGGCTATGTTAATTTAATATTGTTCCTTCTATTTTGTATTATCTTCTACTCTGAAGATGTTGCTATTACATTACTATGTAATAGAAACCTTTTACATAGTAATGTTACACAACTAATGACACAGCCACGCAAAAACTGTGGCATGTGTACAGCTCCTTATGCGTACTGCAATTTCTGAAGTGCCGGAGCCGCGTCCCGGTGCTCTCCGTCAGCACTACACCCCTGTCAGACGAGACATATACCACGTGATGCAACCCTATCTCCTAAAAATTACGTTCCCACAAACTAAACTGCATTCTCAATTACGTTTGGCTAAAAACGTATTTTCTCCCACGTTACTTTCGTTAGGAAAGTATCTCAAATACGTTTATTTTCTACATATCTTCTAGAAACATATTTTCTCCCACGTTACGTTTTTTATGAACGTATCTTAAATACGTTTATTTTCTACATATCTTTGCCATTTATTGTCTTGCTTATAATAATGATAATAGTCATTTATAAATATCATTTTAGAGCACACATTTGGAATCAGTAGGCGAGGCTGTAATTTCGCCAGCTGTTACTCTCAATGACGAGGCAGAAAATAATAGTTTTAACATGCCAAAAAGCTGCTGTGTCGTTTGCACCGCAAAAAAACAAATCCAGAGTTACGTGTTTCTGTACTTCCTCTAAGAAGAAAGGACAGTAGCAGAAGATCTCTGTGACGCCATATGTGGTGTTGTTAATGCGATATGATATCCGAAAAAAAAATCAGTTTAGGATGGCCGAAGACACTACACTACCAATAAGCCCCAGCTATCGTTTGGGACTACAGTCCCGTTGACAAACCCCTTGATTAATCTTCAAGCTCTGAGATTGGAGGTTGGAGTGGCAGTGCGCCAAGGTTACGCCGAGCGTCAAGCTCTTTGAAATGGAACGAAACCACGGCAGACTATTCAAAACTGGACTTGAACGCCCCCCCAGAAATACACATGCTGGCTATTGTGTTTCGCAACATGTTCTCTATGGCACCTCTCTACTGGGAATTGTAGTTTTCAAAGACGTTTTCGTTTTTCCCAAAATTAGAAGTTGACAGTATTCAACTGTGTAGCCTACAGCCCTGGAGGTTTAGGCGATAGGAAACACATTGGTATTTACACATTTAAAACACGTAATTGCTGAATGGGTGAAAATCGCTTATATCCATAATGGGCAGCATTAATATATACCCACATGACAGCTCATTGTTACTTTGTAATTCTACTCTACTACAATTCAGAGGTTAACCCTGGTATTTTTACTCCTACATTTATTTTAGTTACTTTGCAGATTCTGAATAATGATGTGAAATATAAACAACCCTTAAATCAGACTTTAGTTACACCTGAGTAAAATTCAGGAAAAGTTGATTGTCAAGTGCCAACAATCAGGAGAGATATTTGATAGTTGGTGCTTGAGAAGACTAAACATTTATCTGCAGATCCCTATAAAGTATATTAATTACTCGTTATTCTCTACTAATAGTTCATTAAAAACTGTATATAATAGCTATTTTGCACATCCCTTTCAAGATTTCAAGATTTTCTAAGGTTTATTGACATATCATATACACAACTACGGTGTAGTTATGCAATGAATGAAAAACTTGGGTCACAGGTTCCTCAACAGTGCATTACAAGACATCTATCAATATATGTGTACCTCCACCATTAAACTGTCAAATTCTGCACATTTCTTATACTATCTACATACATAAGAGTATAATTAATGGGTATAATATCAGTTAAAATAAGTGCTTCAACATAGTTAACATAGCAGGAAAGCCAGTGCTTGAATTGGAATAAAAAAGGTGCCAGTACTCTAAATCAGCAACAAGTATTTGGCACAAAGTCATAGTATATCCTATAATGCTGGTGGGTTTGTCTCTTTTCTGTATATTTTAGAAAGGCTCACTGTACTTAAACAAAATGACTCAGGGTGCATCTGAGATTAGAGGGGGTGCAGTGATTTTTTCTTTTAAATATTGAAGTTAGATGCATCAATCTGGTGCACTTTGAGAGCAAAATGAAGAGATATATGGATACCTCTCAACATCCATAATGAAACAACTGTAAACAGATTTACTTTTTCTTTATGGATATAAAATAAACTAAAGCTTGACTCCTACTGGCTGGTTAAATGACTCCTCGTCCCTGAGGCCACTACCAGTTTTTTATGCCATTTTGCTGGATTTATTTGTCAATAGCGTTGCTGCACAAAGTGATAGCCCTCTAGTTTAAATCTACTACCCAAAAAGAAACATATGGAGATGGGTTACTATTTAAAAACATTTGCAAATCTATTTGGGAACAGTGGGGCCGGGCCTCAAATCTTATAGGGGGGTCCGGGGGCATGATCCCCCGGTAAGATTTTTTTTTAAATGTTGGACTTAAATGCATCAATCTGGTGCATTTTGAGGGGGAAATAAAGAGACTACACCCATATGAAACAAAAATGTATACATTTAAATAATCATAAAATCATAAGTACATGGCCATAACCAATAACATACAATATCCAATATGAAAAAACATTGAAACTTGTTTATTTATTTGTTTTTGGTTCATTTATAGTTGTGAGTGTGTCTGGGCTCCTGAATCAGCCTCTCCTGTCTCCCTCCTCTCCCCCCTGCTCCTCTTTGAGGCAACAGCAAAGACTAGTTTTAGCTCTCAACAAGTTTATCTTACCTTTTTTCACCTAGTTAACATTGTTACCCTATTGTTTGTATTATTCATGCATATTTTACTAATCACTACCCCCTAAAATGGAAATATGTGTTTACATAAATGGTGACCGAACCGTTTGAGACCCACTGAGATAACTTAAACTAAGTTAACTATCTAAACACTCAGAGAGTAATTTACCTCACCAGAGCTGTAGTTATCAGCCTCTCAGTCTGACAGCAAAGGACTCTCCCTCCACCTTGTTGTTGAAACAGCTCCTTATATCCGTTAGCGCAGCTAGCTAGCACCAGATGCTAACAACAATACACGTAACCGGTGCGCGCGCTTTCTCGCTCGCTCGCGCCACACATACACCAACACACACCCTCCCGAGCTTGAATGACACACAGAGACCAATCGAGGGCATTAGTATGATCTGTATGAAAGTGGCAATGTCGGCAGGCCACGTCATGTAGACAGCCCGTCACCCTCTGTGAGGCAGAGTCAGACCCACATTGGCGCTGTGTTGCGTTCACAATATGTATAAAAAAAATAATCAGGCCAGCAGGCCACTTAACAGGCCAGGCCATTGGGAAACCTCCCGGTCGCCCCGATGGCCAGTCCGGGCCGTCATGACGTGCCGTCGGCCGCCGGCGGCTGAGTACTGGCATTTTACTGAGTACCGGCACCTTGCCGGTACTCAGTAAGAAGTGCCGGTACCACATGGGTAAAAATCAGAAGTGCCGGTACTGCGTACTGGTGAGTACCGGCCCGATTCAAGCACTGAAAGCAATATATTAGACGTTAAGTACTTTGTCAGGCTTAATATTTATCTGTAGATAGATACCCCCAAAGCTTTTTTCTTATTTGAAAGAAGACATTAACCTAAAGTATTCTTGTGTTAATAAAGGTTAATTAGTTTGTCTCTTTTTCACATCCCCCTATTAAGAATAGAATAGAATAGAATCGTTTAATGTCATTATACATGTACAATGAGATAATAATAGATGCTTCTCCCTTTCAAGGGTGCCATCAAAAAAAAAAAAAAAACATCACAACATAAGACAACAAAATACACGCAGCATACATACTTAGGAATAAGGAATAAAGGAATAAAGAATAAAGTGCAGTAATTATGTCCAGGAGTATAAAAATAAAGTCTGTAATGTAATAAATAATAATAATAATAATAGTGTGTATTTATAATAATAATAATAATAATAATAATAATAATAATAATAATAGTAATGATATATATGTATATATGTACAGAGTCACATTGATTCACATGATTTCATGTGTTAAGAGCAATGATGGCTCTTGGGAAAAAACTGTCTTTGAGTCTGTTTGTTTTGGATGTGATACACCTGTAGCGCCTGCCGGAGGGCAGCAGGTTGAACAGGTGAAAGCCGGGGTGTGAGCTGTCCTTGATAATATTTTTGGCTCTATTGAGGCAGCGGGAGGTGTAAATCAGGGAAGGGAGAGGGCAGCCGATGATCCTCTGTGCTGCTTTTACGACTCTCTGGAGCCTCATCCTGTCGGCCTCAGTGCAGCTGGCGTACCACACTGTGATGCAGTATGTCAGTAGGCTCTCGATGGTAGAGCGGTAGAAGGTCACCAGCAGCTTAGTGGCCAAGTTGTTCTTCCTGAGCACCCTCAGGAAGTGCAGACGCTGCCGGGCCTTCTTGATGACAGCTGTGGTGTTGTCCTTCCAGGAAAGGTTGTTGGTGATGAGAACGCAGAGGAACTTGAAGGTGTGGACCCTTTCCACACACTCACCGTGTTTATATTAATATATTTGTACATCCAGCAATAAACTGTTTTATTGTAGAGATCACTTACAATATATTCTAGATTTTTTATATTCTATTTTTCTATCATTGACCTTCTACTTTCCCCCTATGAAAGTATGTACTCTTAATATTTGTTTCATCAAATAACATTCAACACAAATAACATTATTCAACAAAAATAATAACGTGCTTTAACCACTAGGCGGTGCACACAAGGTACACACATCATACTAATAATAACTTTGTATTATTAGTGTAGGACACTTATGTATGTATAACATTTGAAGATGTGTAGTTTTATTCATGTTTTTACATAATTTTACAGGATATTGCTATACTATTTCTCATGTTTTACGTCTACACATTAATATCTGATTTGTAAAACATCACAGACAGAAAAGCATATCCGTCATTTAATGGTAAGCTATTGAAATTGTGATTCCATAGATGTGTCTCCCATCACCCAAATCCCCTGACTATTCTCTCAACTCAGTATTTACATTCTTATATTCAAAGAAAATCGGTAATATCGTTAAAAACTACAAATCCTTTTCTATCAGCTGTGCACCGTTATGGTGTAAATATAACCTATATACCAATTGGATCAAATATAAAAGTCAGCCGAATTACTATTGATACTGCAAATACTGCAAAATACCGTATTTTGTGAAAAGAAATTCAAGATGTTGTTTAATTGTTGATATATTTATGATCCACGTCACATATTCAGTTTTGGCGGCAGTTCTTCAAGTTTGTCCAGAAGTCTTCTCATCAGGGCTCTATAAATAAAGAACTTCGGCAGATGTGTAATATTTAATGCTGCCGAACCGTGTATTACAATGCCGTTTTTGTGATGACTTCCAAAGAGAAAAGCAAGAACACTCGGAATAAAGTATTGTTTTATTTTTTTTTAAATGTTTTCGGATATCATATCTCATTAACATCATATCCCAACATGCATTGCGGCGAAAACATCCAATCAACGAGCTTCAAGCTGAGGATCTTGGGTAATCAGTTCTGTGGGTTTGTGGTGTGTATCGCTTGAAATGTCCCTTATAGGGCTACGTCTGTTTTCCGGTGACTTTATTTATGGCTAAAAAGCATGCTGAAAAATAAAAATAAATTAAGCAAATGAATTAAACAAAATGCATCTTGAGGGCATGAAGTGACAAAAACGTTCAACATTAAAGGCCCATTGTAAATTCAGCCAAATCTGCCAAAAATGCCGCATTATTGACCCGAAAGTACACAAAAAGCAGACTCAGACGCTCCTTAGGATCCTGACATTTTACCGATAGCAGCTACCGACTGCGGTGCTTTGAGAATCCGACTGCACTGACATATATATATATATATATATATATATATATACATATGTAATCAGTGCCAGTACGACTTTATTTTGTAAGAGAGTAACAGCTGGCGAAATTACAGCCTCGCCTACTGATTTCAAATGTGTGCTCTAAAATGATATTTATAAATGACTATTATCATTATTATAAGCAAGACAATAAATGGCAAATATATGTAGAAAATAAACGTATTTAAGATACGTTCATAAGAAACGTAACGTGGGAGTGTTACGATATCTGAGAGGACCCAAACGCAGGACACGGCAGAGTGTTCAAAAAGGGTTTATTAGTGAACAAAAGGTGCGGGAAGGATAATCCGGCAGGAGTGGCGAGGAAGTGGAGGCTGGTGACGACAACACGGCGGTCAGAGAATGATCCTGGAGCACAGGAAGAAAACACGTTAGCGTCAGAACATCCAGAAATAAGGTAGCTGATAAAGCTGAGTAGCCTGGAGGTTTACCACTGTGGTTTAACAACGATCTGGCGCCGACAGGTTGTGGAGCCTCTGCTGATATGCCGTTGTAGATGGCTGATGAGAATCAGGTGTGAGGGTGAACAGCTGATTGCAGCAGGTGAGCCGGGAGCCAGAGTGACAGCCACCACGCCCACACAACAGGCAAAGGGAAAACATCCCCAAGGAGGCGGCTGGAAATGGACAGCCACCACAGTACCCCCCCCTTAAGGGAAGCCTCCAGGCGGCCTACCTGGTCTACCAGGTCTACCAGGGTTATCCCGGTGGAAGTCCCGTACCAGGGACGCGTCGTCGATGTTTCGCCGGGGAACCCAAGACCTCTCCTCCAGGCCATAGCCCTCCCAATCCACGAGATATTGGAATCCCCTTCCACGGCGACGAACGTCCAACAATCGCCTGACGGTGTAGGTTGGGTGACCATCGATGATGCGGGGGGGTGGGGGAAGAGTCACTGGAGGAGACAAGGGGCTGCTGGCAACAGGTTTTAGCAGAGAAACATGAAAAGTAGGGTGAACCTTCATGTGTGGGGGAAGCTTGAGCTTGACTGCAGATGGGTTAACAACAGAGTCGATGATGAAGGGGCCGACATAACGTGGCGTGAGTTTTTTAGACTCTGTCTTGAGTGGGAGGTCTTTGGAGGAAAGCCAAACACTCTGACCTGGTAAGTAGTTGGGGGCCGGGGTCCTCTGACGGTCTGCGATGAAGCGGTTGCGGCCAGCGGAACGGAGCAGGGCGGCTCGGGTGTCCTTCCACACCTTACGACAGCGTCGAAGGTGGGTCTGAATGGAAGGAACAGCAACTTCCTCTTCCTGTGCTGGAAACAGGGGTGGTTGAAAACCCATGGCACAATGAAAAGGTGAAATACCTGTGGCTGCATTTGACAGGGAGTTGTGGGCATATTCGATCCATGGCAGATGTGGGCACCATGAAGAGGGGTTCCTGAAAGCCACACAGCGGAGAGCCGCTCCCAGGTCCTGGTTGGCCCGTTCCGTTTGCCCGTTTGTTTGAGGATGATAACCCGACGACAGGCTCACCGATGCTCCCAGAGCCCGACAGAAGACTTTCCAAACGTGGGAAATGAACTGGGGACCCCGGTCAGAAACGATGTCGGTGGGGATTCCATGTAGTCGAACAACGTGGTTGACCAGAAGATCTGCAGTCTCTCGGGCTGTGGGAAGCTTGGGGAGAGCAACAAAGTGTACCATCTTGGAAAATCTGTCCACAATAGTTAGGATGATGGTATTACCTTGTGAGAGTGGAAGTCCAGTAACAAAATCCAAGGCCACATGCGACCAAGGGCGACTAGGTACTGGCAGCGGGCGAAGCAGACCAGAGGGAGGTTGGTGGGAGGACTTGGCGCGGGCACATACTGTACAGGCAGCAACAAAGACCCTGGTGTCTTGAGCCATGGAAGGCCACCAGAACCGCTGTCTGAGGATAAACAGTGTGCGATGGACACCAGGATGACACGAGAGACGGGAGGCGTGTGCCCACTGCAGGACCTTGGAGCGGACAGAGATAGGCACAAAGAGATTATTAGCTGGGCAGTTACCTGGGTTAGGCTGCGCCCGCTGAGCCTCCTTAACAAGTGACTCAATCTCCCAAGTAACAGCCGCTACCACGCAGGAGGCAGGCAGGATGGTGTCTGGACCGGCAGCTGGTTCTTCGGAAGCAAACTGGCGAGAGAGAGCGTCCGGCTTGAGGTTCCGTGGCCCTGGGCGGTAGGTAAGGGTGAATGAGAAGCGACCGAAATACAGAGCCCATCGAGCCTGACGGGAGTTAAGGCGCTTGGCAGTTTGGATGTAAGCCAAGTTTTTGTGGTCTGTCCATACAATAAAAGGGAGCTCAGCTCCCTCCAGCCAGTGTCTCCACTCCTCTAGGGCAAGTTTGACAGCCAGCAGCTCTCTCTTACCCACGTCATAGTTTTTCTCAGCTGGAGTGAGGCGGCGGGAGAAAAATCCACAAGGGTGTAATTTTTGGTCTCTTTCCGAGCGCTGGGAAAGAACTGCGCCTACCCCGGTGTTGGAGGCATCAACCTCCACAACGAACTGGCGAGAGGAATCAGGGTGGATGAGCACAGGGGCAGTGGTGAAGAGTCTCTTTAGCTCCGAGAAGGCTGCATCGCACTCTGGGGTCCAGGAAAAGCCAGTTGTAGGGGAAGTGAGTCTGGTTAAAGGGCCCGCCACTCTGCTGTAGTCTCTGATGAAGCGCCGATAGAAATTGGCGAAACCAAGAAACTGTTGAAGCTGTTTCACTGAGGTTGGTTTTGGCCACCCTGCCACTGCTTGGATCTTCTCAGGGTCGGCCCTAATCTTTCCTCCCTCAACGATGTAGCCCAGGAATGAGACTGTGTTGACATGGAATGCGCATTTCTCCGCCTTCACAAAGAGTCTGTTTTCCAGGAGTCTCTGCAGCACCTGCCTGACATGGATAATGTGTTCCTCCTGGTTACGAGAGAATATAAGGATGTCATCCAAGTAGACGAAAACTGATCGGTTGAGGAGGTCACGGAGCACATCGTTAACCATCGACTGGAAAACTGCTGGGGCATTCATCAGTCCAAAAGGCATTACCAGATACTCGAAGTGACCGAGTGGTGTGTTAAAGGCCGTCTTCCACTCGTCCCCTTCTCGGATTCTGACGAGGTGGTAGGCATTGCGGAGATCCAGTTTGGAAAAAATTGTGGCTTCCTGGAGGGGTTCAAAGGCAGAGTTGATGAGGGGTAATGGATATCTGTTTTTTACAGTGATGGTATTAAGACCCCTGTAATCAATGCAGGGCCGTAGTGAGCGTTCCTTCTTGGACACGAAGAAAAAACCAGCTCCGACCGGGGAGGAGGATGGGCGGATGACACCGGCAGCCAGGGAGTCATGGATGTAACTCTCCATTGATTTCCTCTCAGGGCGAGACAGGTTGAACAGATGGGAGGAAGGCAGAGGGGCCCCGGGAAGAAGGTCAATGGGAAAGTCGTAGGGTCGATGAGGGGGAAGAGAAAGAGCTCGCTGTTTACTGAACACTTCTCCCAGGTCATGATATTCAGTGGGGACAGATGACATGTCAGGCGGCTCGATCTTGGGTGGTGGAGTGGCGGTCTCTGCAGGCGGTAGGGCAGACTGCAGGCATGAGGATAGACAAAAACAACTCCAACTAAGGATTTTGCCAGTTACCCAATTAATCTGGGGGTTGTGTGTTCTTAACCAGGGATGGCCCAACACTATGGGGGCATGAGGTGAGGAAATTAGGTGAAACTGAATAACCTCACGATGGTTTCCAGACAGAATGAGGTTTACTGGCAAGGTGCGGTGAGTGACTTGGGCCAGGAATTTACCATTAAGAGCATTAGCATTAAGAGGTGAATCTAACACTTCGGAGGGAATTCCTGCCTGAACTGCAATATTAATGTCCAAAAAATTCTCATCCGCCCCCGAGTCCACTAAAGCGAACAGAGGTAGGAACTGTTGGTTGCAGCAAAGCACGGCTTCTAGCTGCGTTCTGGGTCGGGGGTTGAGAGAGGAGGAAGGGCTCGCCAGAATCCCCACACCTACTGACGAGCCTGACCTTTTGGCAGATTAGGACAGGAGGAAACGAGATGGCTGGTTTGGCTGCAATAAACACATTCCCCAGCCTGGATCCTTCTAGCACGCTCAGATGGTGAGAGGCGGGCCCTTCCCACTTGCATGGGCTCGTCTTCTGGGGGTGAGGCCGTGTAAGGAATCGGGAAGGATCTGGAGATTGGGGCAGTGGCAGTCCCAATTTGGGGATCAGGTGAGGAGTAGCTGGGATTGGGGTGACGGCTATTCCTATCCCTACGTCTCTCTCTGAGGCGATTATCAATCTTGATAGCTGTGGCAATTAAATTATCCAAGCTAACTGGATCATCCCTAGCAGCTAGCTCGTCTTTAATTGCTTCGTTCAGCCCCTGAAGAAAAATATCCTGCAATGACTCGTTATTCCAGCCTGAGTCTGCAGCAACTGTTCTAAACTCAACTGAAAATTCGGCTACACTACGGGAGCCCTGCCGGAGAGAAAGAAGGCGCCTGGAAGCGTCCCTCCCTCGTACCGGGTGATCAAAAACTTTTTTCATTTCGGAAATGAAAGTATCAAATGATAAGCAAATGTGTGGCTGGCTCTCCCTAACAGCTGTAGCCCAATCTAAAGCACTCCCCTTCAACAGACTCATTACGTATGCTACCCTAGCCCCATCTGTATGATAAGTACTGGGCTGCTGCTCAAAAACTAACGTACACTGGAACAAAAAGGCTCTACAAATCCCCAAATTTCCAGCGTATCGCTCCGGTGTGGGAATGACGGCCTCTCGTAGCTGATAGAGAGGTGCGGCAGGAGCGGGAGGAGGGGCTGCCGGCTGTGCAGCGGGCTGCGGAGGAGAATACTGTGTGGTGAGCAGTTCTACTTGCGTGCCGATCCTTTGCACGTTAGCGGAGAGGTTCCGGAGAGTCTCCACTACCTCACGGAGAACCACAGCGTGATGCCCCACGAGAGCGCCTTGACTGGCCAGGGCTTGGCTGAGTTCGTCCGCAGTCTTGGACTGGTGGCCTGTGTCCGCTGCGTCCATGCTGGCCAGATCGTTCTGTTACGATATCTGAGAGGACCCAAACGCAGGACACGGCAGAGTGTTCAAAAAGGGTTTATTAGTGAACAAAAGGTGCGGGAAGGATAATCCGGCAGGAGTGGCGAGGAAGTGGAGGCTGGTGACGACAACACGGCGGTCAGAGAATGATCCTGGAGCACAGGAAGAAAACACGTTAGCGTCAGAACATCCAGAAATAAGGTAGCTGATAAAGCTGAGTAGCCTGGAGGTTTACCACTGTGGTTTAACAACGATCTGGCGCCGACAGGTTGTGGAGCCTCTGCTGATATGCCGTTGTAGATGGCTAATGAGAATCAGGTGTGAGGGTGAACAGCTGATTGCAGCAGGTGAGCCGGGAGCCAGAGTGACAGCCACCACGCCCACACAACAGGCAAAGGGAAAACATCCCCAAGGAGGCGGCTGGAAATGGACAGCCACCACAGGGAGAAAATATGTTTCTAGAAGATATGTAGAAAATAAACGTTGCCTATTTGAGATACGTTCCTAACGAACGTAACGTGGGAGAAAATACGTTTTTAGCTAAACGTAATTGAGAATGCAGTTTAGTTCTTTGGGAACGTAATGTTTAGGAGACAGGGTTGCGTGATGACACGTTAGGCTCGTGTGTGTTCAAGGAACCTGACCTTGGCCAGGAAAAACAGGCACTCGCTTGTTTAATTATTTCATGGGAGCCTGCCTGCAGGCGCCAGACTCAGTCGCGGAGTTGGGGGGTGGCTGAGCGGAATCCTGGCCACCCTATTGGCCACCCCAAACACCCTCAACCACACCCACATCACAGCTGTCCGTAGCTGCTGTCACTAGTTTTCCCCGTGCGGTGCGGAACCATTCCTGTAATATACCAGAGCACTGCCGGAACACTTTCGCTGCATCACATCGACCTGCACACTGCGCAGTGTGCGCACCTTACTGCTCCAGGACAACAGGTGCCGTTCTCAAGGCGCACATGCCATCTTCGGCTGGCAAGTGTTAGAAATTAAAATCAATGTTTTGATGGTATAATGTAGCTTAAACATACCGTCAGTTTAAACGCTCTTTTATACTGAAAAACCAGAAATTCTTGTGCACAAGCAGTTAAGCTTTTATTCTGAAAATCCTTCATCTACGGTTAGCATTTAGCATGTGGCTAATATACGATTTCCTAAAGAGGTGAATTGAGTAGCGAAATGATATGGAGTGGTGCAAATCGAAACCTACGGATTTAACACTACAACTATAGATGTCGAGGTACTACCATGTTGAATATTAAATGAAAGTACAGTTTATTTGAATACATTATTGTTTACAGACGAGAGTAGCATGTGACAACATCCGGAATGACCGGAAACCAAACGAGCCGAGAAGTATTGTTTAGAGTATTGATTACAGCGTTTAGAATGTGTTAAATGAAAAGTGATGAAAGAGAATATGAGGAGAAACTGCGTGTTAAGCATATATTGAATGTGAAAAGAACCTATCCTCTGTTGAAATGCAATAACGGACATTGGAGACGAGGTGAGCCGGCTGGCGGGGAGGAGCCAGCAGAGGATATATAAGAGCGCCGGAGGAGAGATCCGGTCTCTTCTCTTCTTGCTCAGGAGAGCCAGATCACAGCTGTTTTCTGCCGGAACAATATTCTGTCTGTAACACTACCGCGCCTTTTTTAATTAAAGTATCCCATTTGAATCTTTTCAGAGACTCCATTTAGTCTCATTTTAAAGCTTCTCTCCTGGACGCGAGAATAAAGAACATATTTAACAATTGGCGAGCTAGCCGGGATCTCGCAAAACCGGGAGAGACTACAGCAGGCTGCTTGCTGGACCCGCTGGCATCCGTTCAACACACAGAGAGCTCAAATCAACTAGGTAAGGAGAAACCTGTTATATCGAATTCTTCAATAGTTAATGTAGGACAATGTTAGTTCTGTGTGTTTGACGGCGGCCAGCGGATCCTGAAAATAGCTGTGCAATTTAAGTTAAAACAAGCCTAAATTGATAAATATTGGTATCATACCACGTGGCGTTGCTTTGTTACAGGCAGGGTGAGTTCAATTTCTTTTTTTCTATTTAACCCTGCATGCTATTCGTTTGTCTGTTATTACATGTCGGCTAGAGGCCAATCACTATATGTGTCTTTTGTTGCGTTTTACGTTTTACGTGAATGGTTTTAGGCCATTAAGCAGTCGGGACTGCTTGAGGCAAAGACACAGCCAAAGTTTGAAGCTAAGGTTATTGGAGTGAGTGTTTTGTGTAACAACAGTGTGAGGCTGTTTTAAAAAAGTCCTTTTTCAAGGAAAAGGCCTGAGGAGTTTGAAGCTTTCAGTGGTTACTCTATTTCTGTTTTTCAAGACATTGCGTTGTGGATTACGGCAGGAAGTGCGACATTCGTGCGTTAGATAGACGATATTCTTCTGATTGTGTTTGCTTAGCGTCCTATTTGTCCCATAAATAGCGTATTTAAACAGAAGAGATGACCATACTGGCTCTTAAAGTCAAAACATTTACGTACATGGGTAGAGGGCTATGACGTAAGGGTATGAGGCCCATTTATCATTGTAAACTAAATAGAAATGTTATTTTAAACTGCAGTGTTGTGTGTTGAATTTACTAGACAAAATATCACCTCACCAATTTCAACTCCAGGTGTTTTCTCAAATCCCTTTGTTCTTCAGGTCAAAGGTTGGAAAACCAGTTGCCATCTTGTCTTGACCTCATGTTCACGGTGAGCCACACGGCAGTCACCATTTCATGAAATGCTAATTTAAGTACTCTGTTTGCTTTAACACACTGAGGCTAGGCATTCCATCTTCTAAAGAACATCATACTTCTTGTTAGAGTTAGAACTATTGGAAGTACTTCTGCTGGTAAATGTGTATTGGCGGTTTTGTGAATATTCTTCTTTGCAAATGTGTTTTGGCGGTTATGTGCTGTGTTGTTTAACCATAGTGTAAATTCCTATTTTAAAGATATTTTTGAGGAAACTAAGTTTCTCCTTGTTAAAAACGAGTCAGTTTTGAAACAGCTATTCCCTAGTGGATTAAGCTGGAATTTAAAATAGCGCACTCTGGTGGTAGTACAGAATTATTACCCAAATAGCGGAAACACCATAACATTGTGAATTTGAACCAAATTCATATTTCAAAGTCAAAACCATACACGGTACAACTTTATTTTAACATTTCATATTTTAATTTTGCATATTTTTTATATATTAATTAACTTTATTAATATTTTACCTTAAACTTAAAAAAAAAAAAATCTATAAAAATAATAAAACCTTGAGCAAGAAAAAAAAAAAAAAAAAAAGTTAAAGTTCGGACGAACAGCAACGAAGGTGCTAGTCAGAAGATTAGTGCTTCATCTTTGATAAGTTCATAAATAATTAGAGAACATGTCACCAAAACAAACTAAGTTGAGACTAGACGCAGGGCCAGGCTCAACTGCAGATATCAAGGAAAGGGTAAAAATCAGATCCGATGCTTTAACAGTTTCAAGTAAAAGACAGAGGACATGGAACCAAATGGAGAAACTGTTAGAACAGTGGCAAACGAGAGGATTGATTCCAGCAGATGATCAACCTGGACCAACGGAAGCCCATAGAAAAGCTGTAGTTGAACATGAGAATGCTGAATATCTACAACAGGAAAACGCATGGATCAAAGCCGGACAACCCTCTTGGTATGGACCTGTAAACATTGCTATGAACAGAGCTGAAAAAAGAAAAGCTATGGTTGCAAGTCTGGTACTCCATCTGGAAGATGCCAGCCAAGGATTGACAAACAGCTTACATGTGGAAGAACTCGGCAGAATAATGAAAAAGGAACTCAACAGAGGAATGGAAGAGAGACGAAAGGCAGTTGAAGCCCACAATGACATTGTTGCAGATAGACAACAGAGAGAACAAGAAGAACGAAGAACCGGTGCATATACCTCCATGCCATTGATAGCGGCTGGAAGAGGAGGATTTCGATACAAATCATGGACTCACAGGGACATGGAAGCATTAGTGTCAAAGCTACCTCCACTCACGAAAGGAGGTCAGAAGTGGGTGAATGATCTGAAGAGATACACAGCCCAGGACCACCTGTGCTTGGGAGACATGAGGGCCCTGCTCGGACGGATTGAAAGACGACTTGAAGTGAGAGCAATAGATTCCGAGGCCAATTGCACAAATGACCCAGATGACACTCCATTCAACTACATCAGGTCGAATTATTGGGCTGCTATTCGTCACATCTACCCAACAACACGGAGTTTACATGCCCTCAACAGTCTGAGAAAAGAACCGGGGGAAGACATGTATGCCTTCCTGAAGAGATGTGACGGAGTGTGGGAGGACTCCACTGGAGAACGAGTATTTGGAAATCCAGCTACATAGAGCCACATATGTCACCACAGGAGGGAGAGGTTGAATGTTATTTAAAAGATAGTGAGTAGAATATTGCATTTACACAGAGCATCCACAGATTAGAAGTAGCAGAGTAGAACATTTAGCAGACTATTTTTGTAATTATGAGAAGGAAAATACATTACGAGTGATGTTGTTCCCCCACACAGAAAACTATTGTGTCCACACAACTAGTGAGGTCAAGAAGACGGGCTTCCACCCAAAATATGCAAGGGGCGGCGATACACCTGACGTGAAGCTGTCCAGACCTGAAAACAGAAACTCGATTCTGTGGTGGTGAAATCTGGCTACAAAGGGAGGTGTCCGATAGGGTCGCTTGTCTCAAACCAGTGAAGAAGTCAACAAGAACCCAGCTGAACTAGAGAGTGACTGTTAGCGGGAGAACAGTGACGGAGCGACGGAGACTGGCCCAACATTTTCCAGCCAGTACATAGATGGACCCCGTCAGAAGACTGGGGCTGTGTTTAAAGGGGAACTTCATCTATTGTTAGCCAGAAGTGCAGTTTTTAATCAAACAATAATTTGATTTATGGAGTCAGATTACATTTTTCTCATAAACACAATTTTATAATCGGTCTGAAGTATCTGTTTTAAGGCGTGAGCCGCAGATTAAATAACATAACACTGATTAAGAGCTTGGATGAAGAAGTTGTAGGGTTTTTACAACAGTTTCAAGAATCAGTCTTTATTTATTTATTCTTGAGTAACTTTACTGATTTATAGTGTTGTGCGTAAGGCAATATCTCATTTGAGTGAGGGGCACCAGCCCTTCATGCAGGTCACTCTCTGAGAGAATAGTTCATATTTTCCCTGCAGTTTGGAGAAATATTATTTTATCCTATGTTAGTTCAGCAGTGTCAACCAATCCTCTAATCCTAGAATTATTGAGACGCATTAGCGACACCAGGGGTATTGTTTTTCGCAGCAACGATGATGCATAATACCATTACAAAAGCCATTATTGAAACAAGTAAACTATTAGAAGTGCTAATTGCTGATTTTTTTTTAGTGAATATGCATTTATACCATCAGAAAACCATAAATCATACGATATTTTTGTACCCCTTGTGGGTACACGGAGAAGTTATATTTATTTAATGCAACGTTATGGGTTTTACATGTCCTGTTCAGAATAGGGTAATCATTGCAATATTAATTGAGCATTTTATGCTCAAAGGAGGGAGTGTCATGATTATACAGATATGTTGATTTCAGTGACGTTGTAGTTAATAAATAATAACATGTAGTCAACAAGAGGTATGCCGAAGCTCGGGCCTTCTCCAAGGAGGGAGTGGTCCAGTTTTAGATATTAGACAAATAGAAGTGGATGAATATGTCAGAACTCTGAGTAATATTATGCAAGTTTTGTCTACACAGCAGGCTAGGAAAACTACAGAGATACCAGACGAGACACCAGAAGAGACTCCTGTTCGGCCAGGTGATTGGGTGAGGGTGAAAGTTCACAAAAGACAGTGGGCTGATCCCCGGTGGACGAAAGCGTGAAAGGTTGTAACAAACTTCACACGCGCTCCGGTTTAAAGGTAAAGAAAAAGGAGCAAATTGACATCACCTCACACATTGTCACCCTTCACTGGCAACTTCCAGAACATTATTGGGAGTTAGGACTGATTTGGCAGAGCTGGAACAAAACAATAAATAGAAATAAGATAAAGATAGAAACAGCTCAAAAGACAAATTGTCTATAGATTTTTATAGATTGTACATTAATGTGAAAACCTATTTTTTGTTTTACATCTGTAAAAAGAGTCCAATTTGTTATGTTGTTTTTGTACTCATTATTTAAATTCTGTAACGGACACAACCAGGGATAAAATAGAGATGATGACAAGAACAAAGCCAAACCAATTGTGGGGTCCCCTAGGGATAAGAGTCAGAATAACATTGTTGATTGTGCTCATTACACTTGGCACCTTTCTGGTTGGAAGGGGAGTACAATATTATGTAAGACATGGATCCATTAGTTCACTCATAGAATGCCCACATCACTAACAAGACTCCAGCTGGGTTTCAGAGACTTTCACTTATCCCCAGAGCCAAAAGATCAGCTGAGCAACAAGAGGAGGAGTTAGAAATACTCGGTCCCAAACAAGAGGCGGTTATAATCAAGATTATTCACCCCCTTATATGCAGTTCTTGTATCAAATGATGAGATGGGTTTAAGTGATTGGGATATGTAAGTGATGGGGATTTACAGATTAGGGGAATTTCTAAATACACTGGATCCATGTTTTAGTCTGTACCAGAAACACCCCCTGTTAAGCTATGAACAACCGATCGGTGACCTGAGCACAATTATTGAAAATGATTGTTAGACACAGGCTACTAACCCACAAGTACAGCTTTGTACGTACAAACTCTATGAACAAGATTCCCCAGCAGATAGTGGCGACATTGCAGATATGTCCAGTCACAAAAGTTACTACGGTTCTAAATAACAGTGAGATTTAAAGTGATGGAGAAAATATGGAGACGTTCTTTTATAGTGTGTGAAATATGTGGTGCTTGAAACATGTAGGTATTTAAATTTATAGAAGAAAATGGTTTCCTGAAAGAGTTAATTGGAATAAACATGTTACAGTGGGTGAAGGCAATGTTTAGGGATATGGTAAAATTATTAGTACACATGAATTGTGTTTAGATGACATTTAACAACTAAGATGGATAGTAAGATTAGGAAAATAGAGTGGAAAAGGTTGGATTTATTTTACCTCAGTGTGTTAGAATTAACTATAGATAATGCGTCCCGAGATCTCTCTCTCTCTCTCTCCACCTGTCAGAACGCTACGACCCCATCGTCCAAGCAGACAAAAGACCTCACCACGGAAGACTCCTCCTCCTCCATCGAACAGACAGAGAACCAGAGCTGAACCAACAACTCCAACGCTGCATCCAGAACTATCTCCACCTGAGGCATCCAGAACCAAAACCAGGTGACATAAAAAGGCACACTCTCATCGGTCCCCCACAGGACATGAAGTTCCAAGCTGAGCCACAAGATTTGGGCACAAGAGCAGAGTGTGGGACATGAGAGCGGAATACGCCCTCCAAGCAACCAGTAGAGACTGTAAAGGAGGAGATGAAAAGCAAAGCAGATGGGACACTGAAAAGAGTTACAGCGGAAGGATCCAAGAGCAGCTGGACTGAGGAGAAGGTGGACGGAGGAGAGGAAAGAACGGAGGAGTTGGCATGGTCCGGCAGAATGTGAGGGGGTCGTGGCTTGACAACCAGAGGGGGAGAGAAGGAAAACGGGAGTGAGTGAGTTTACACATAAACACACTTATTCACCAACGAGAAATACGTAAAGAAAAAGGTTTATTAGCCATGAATTAATCAATTGGTTAATTTATAAAGAAAGAAAGAGGAAACTATTAAATAACCCTAAAAACACACTGAGGGTAGAACATATTATTCAATCTTTTCATCATATGAACAAATTATTCTTAAAGAGTTTTTTATTTGTGTGTGAATTTGGGTAAGATTTAATTTGTTACAGTATAGACCTACAGTTTAAAGGGATGGTTTTAGTAACCACTCTATAAAAGCAGACAAATCTTTATTTGTATGGAAAATGTTAAAGGTAGAGCTAGTACCAAGCCAAAGATGGTATTCCAATCTAGAGTATTGATTTCTCCATTGTAGCATGGTTATTACCTCAGGAGGGAAGATTAAGGTGGAAATAACATTTGTTTTTCGTCCAAGATGTAGAGTTTTAAAACGACACTGGGCAAAGAGCGAAAGTAAAGTTTAATTTTTTTTAAAACTAATGTAGTTGGGAGCAATACATGCAGGGCCTTGGAGCACTCATTGTGATGGTGCATATTTGTTACAACAAACATCGTTTAGGGAGAAGGGGTCGCTCAACCCACCCTGCAGATGTTTTAAATCTTACTTGCAGCTTCAGAGGGAGCGCACGGCACCAGAGTATGAGTTTTAAAAGACAAGCGCCACCAGCTCCATTCACCAGATGACCTGACATTTAGAAATGTTATTTAAAGGAGAAACATATCTGCCATTAATGTAAATTCCTGAATTAAACTACAAACCATTAATGAAATCACTTCTGTTTTTAAAATCCTTGTTAAAGGAGGGAGTAATTATCACATGCTCGGGCACCCAAGGTTCCACACACTGTAAAAGGGGTTAGCATAGCTATTTAAGTAGAACAGAATTGAAAATAAATTAGTATAATGAGTTATTGATATTCCACCGGTTTTCACACCATTTCAGGGACTTTATCACTGCATTAGAACAGACCACCCAAAGGTACTGAGTAGGAACTTTTAAGTGATGAAACTCTACAACTGTTGTAACTGACCAAAATCTTCTCCCAGAAATGACTGTCTAGAATGCCGTACCCCAGAGTAGAACGCACAACGGCCCGCTCTAGAGAACATATTACTTTCATACCTTAAATGGTATGAAAGGAGGGAGGGTACATTTCTCAGGAGGAGACGGTTACAAATGCTAGCAGAACAAGACGACCCACCCCGTATACAGATGTGGATGACAATGATGAGTTAGTTTAAATGATATGGATGTTCGGAGATGAGATTGATCAATGAATGTCCAGCAGATGTGATTCTTTAAATGATGAAATCATGGGAAGAAGTGAGCAAAATTAAAATGGAGTGAATCCATTTCAATTTACTTCATACTATTCCAAGATAGTATATTTTTAATATTTTTATTATTCCAATTAATTTTACACTATTCTAAGATAGTCCATTTTATTTGACTTTATTATTTTATGCTATTCTAAAATGGTTTGTTTCTTTTCACTTTGTAAAAACAAGTGCCTTAACACTGAGTGTGGTATGAGAACGGTTTCTGTGAAAGGAGGGAGGAAGAAATGTTCTGATACCAAGCCATTGCTGCTATTTTGAAGAATGATATTGAATGCAAACACTAGAAGTTATACACAAGGGACAACTTTTAGGTTTGAACCAGGTAAATAATTTATTTTGTATTTTTGTAAAGTTAAGCCTATTGAACCATTCCATTTAGATTGTATGTTTGTAATATGAGATATGTACTATGCGAAGTTCAGATGAAGAACTCATTGATTTCAGTATTATACACACCTTTTAGGTGTGTAAGGAGGGACTGTTAGAAATTAAAATCAATGTTTTGATGGTATAATGTAGCTTAAACATACCGTCAGTTTAAACGCTCTTTTATACTGAAAAACCAGAAATTCTTGTGCACAAGCAGTTAAGCTTTTATTCTGAAAATCCTTCATCTACGGTTAGCATTTAGCATGTGGCTAATATACGATTTCCTAAAGAGGTGAATTGAGTAGCGAAATGATATGGAGTGGTGCAAATCGAAACCTACGGATTTAACACTACAACTATAGATGTCGAGGTACTACCATGTTGAATATTAAATGAAAGTACAGTTTATTTGAATACATTATTGTTTACAGACGAGAGTAGCATGTGACAACATCCGGAATGACCGGAAACCAAACGAGCCGAGAAGTATTGTTTAGAGTATTGATTACAGCGTTTAGAATGTGTTAAATGAAAAGTGATGAAAGAGAATATGAGGAGAAACTGCGTGTTAAGCATATATTGAATGTGAAAAGAACCTATCCTCTGTTGAAATGCAATAACGGACATTGGAGACGAGGTGAGCCGGCTGGCGGGGAGGAGCCAGCAGAGGATATATAAGAGCGCCGGAGGAGAGATCCGGTCTCTTCTCTTCTTGCTCAGGAGAGCCAGATCACAGCTGTTTTCTGCCGGAACAATATTCTGTCTGTAACACTACCGCGCCTTTTTTAATTAAAGTATCCCATTTGAATCTTTTCAGAGACTCCATTTAGTCTCATTTTAAAGCTTCTCTCCTGGACGCGAGAATAAAGAACATATTTAACACAAGTTAACCACAGGTAAGCTATAATATTAATATCAGAGGCCAGATTGCTTTGTGACTGGTAACATTGATTATCCCACCGTTAACTGTATATAATAAGCAAAGTATGAGCTAACGTTTTTATGCATTGTACAAATTCTTAGGTGACGTTATTTATTTGCCATTAGTAAATTTCAGTAAGTAGCTTACTGTAGCATGTAGCATTAGATGGCACAAAAACGTGTCATATCAATTTAAGTCAAATTAGCTTTGGAATATTTTTTTTTATCAAGGAACGTGACTACCATCCTAGTAGAGGCTTGTTTTTGAAGTTAGATAAAGTAGTAAACAAATGATAAGCTCTGCTAAAGGATAAAGTTATTTACCATTAGTAAATTCCGTAAGTAGCTTACTCATGTAGCCTGTAGCATGTAGCATGAGATGGTACACAAACGTGTCTTATCAACTAAACTAAATTAGCTTTTGAATATTTTTTGAATCTCTGTTAAAGGATACAGTTATTTGCTGTGAATTTAACCTATTGCTATAACTCGATTATAATAGCTAAATAATCAAAATATTATTTACTTTTTTAGACATGGCTTGATAAATTGAGCATGCAACTGCATAAACGCATTTATTGAGTCACCTTTGCTAGTGCTAGGACTTGTAATAATGATGGTGGTAAGATTGATATATTCTGCATTTTGCATATTGAGTCAGAAAATCATAATGAAGAGAAAGAGACCTGACATAGCATCCTTCTTCAATAAGAAGAAACCAGCTGAGGCACAGGAGAATGAAAGACAGGGTCAGATGGAGAAAGGACAGACAGACAGAGAGAGCAAGGGAGAGGAGTCGCCAGTGAGACCTGGCCCAAGTGGACCTCCAGGTATACAGACTCTCCCTCATACACCTGGCTACTGTGTTACCTTCATTGATATTGTCCACTAGTGTGTTCTATCTATATTCACATCATGTTGAAAAATGCATTTTCAAAGCTTTAAGTAAGTAGTTTCACCACCTTAAAGTCTGACACAGATTATTTTGTAGTTATTTTTGCAAAGACCCCAACTGAAATACTGTAGAATTGTCATTATATAACCTGTTGGAAAATGATTTAATCACCTTAAAATCTGATGCTTTTTATTTTCAGATGTTTCCAAAAGACCTGTACAAGCACCGCATACAGATTCAGAGAGCGAGAGAGATGAGCCCCCACGTACCAGTGGCCCAAGTGGACCTCCAGGTATACAGACTCTTTCACAAATACTGAATATTTGAATTGTACTTTAGTTTTGTCCAATCTGATACAATGGCAATGTTTTAATGCAGCCTGATAATGAATGGATAAGTCTGATAAACACCACTCATATAAACACCTCTATCGGAGTAAAGTAAGGTGACAGTAGATGTAAGGGCCTGGATCATATATTAGATGTAGAATGAGAAAATGGTTAAACTGATTGGCCCGACCTTGATTGTTATTAATCTCTGCTGTAATTGAATAATTGAAGTTGCTTTTTTTTTTTAAACAGACATTTCCAAATCAAGAGCCGATCAACCAGTCCAGCCACACCCAAAACTCTTTCCCAGGACACTCCAGGGCGACAGACGAAGAAACTTTCAAGCCTCGTGGTACAATGTTCACTCATGGCTAGAGTATTCTCAGATCCAGGACTCTGCACACTGTTTTGCATGCAGGCATTTTGGCCTCCCAAACACAGATTCAGTGTTTACTTCAGCCTTGGGATTTAAGAACTGGAAAAAGGCAAAATTCAGAGATGGAGGGTTCCCTAAACATGTAAAGGGAGAGGCTCACACAAATGCAATGGTGGCTTGGAAGGAATATGAGAGAGGAGACAAAGTGAATGCATCTTTAATGAGTACCCTGACTAAAGAACATAGTAAGCAGATACAAGAAAATCGTACTCATATAAAAAGTGTAGCGGAAGTTTTACTGTTAACAGCAACCCAAAACATTTCACAAAGGGGTCATAGGGAGACAAGAGATGCAGACAACAGGGGAAACTTCTTGGCTATATTAGATGTGATTGCTAACCATGACACAGTTATCAAAAAATAAACGTACAGGGCCTCGCAATGCAAAATACACTAGCCACCAAATTCAGAATGAGATTTTGGATACATTAGCTGAAATGGTACGCTCCTCCATCATTAACGAGGTCAAGGAAAGTGAGGTATTTTCCCTAATGGCAGATGAAACTAAAGATACAAAAAAAAAGGAACAGATCTCTTTAGTGCTGAGATATTATTATAAAGGAGCTGTAAAAGAGAGCTTCTTGCACTTTGAGCCTGCAGACCGCCTTGATGCTGCAGGACTGACAGAACAAATAATCGAGGTCCTTGAGAGATATGGCCTGGAGTACAAAAGTAACCTGGTTGGGCAAGCATACGACGGTGCTTCTGTCATGAGTGGCAAGCACTCCGGCGTTCAAGCTTGAATTAAGGAAGTGGCAAAGCAGGCGTTTTATGTCCATTGTAATGCACATAGCCTTAATCTGGTTGTAGTTGACACAGTTAAAGCAGTCCCGCAAGCTGAATGCTTTTTTGCGTTTTTGCAAAGACTTTATGTCTTTGTGTCTGGCTCTTATGTTCACACGAGGTGGCTTAACATTCAGAAAGAAATCAATGCCGGAGCTCCGAAAGAGCTCCAACGGTTGAGTGAAACAAGGTGGGCTTGCCGGCATATAGCTTGCCGTGCCGTCTTAGATAGACTACCTGCTATTATTTGTGTGCTTGAGGAAATAGCTGCAGAACACAGCGGAGATAGAAGTGTTGATGCACGTGGCCTG
Organism: Notothenia rossii; assembly: GCF_949606895.1. Lineage (NCBI taxonomy): Eukaryota > Metazoa > Chordata > Actinopteri > Perciformes > Nototheniidae > Notothenia > Notothenia rossii. The sequence continues at coordinate 52,659,233 of NC_136904.1, read as the reverse complement.
CTCGCTCAAATTGACCTGCAGTTTATTGGCCTTTTAGTGACATGCACTAAGGTTTTTGGAGATGCAAGATATCTCTCTGACCTTCTACAGTCTCCCACTCTTGATTTGTGTTCAGCTGTGGATCTAGTTGAAGCCTTCGTGAAACGTTTTCAAGACTACAGGGATGAAACCTACTTTGAAGGACTCTGGAAAGAAGTCTTAAATACAAGTGCAAAATGCAATGTTGAGACAGACCCTATTCCAAAAAGAAAGACAAAACAGAGCAGAATGCTAGATGGACATACTGTCATGTCCTCAGTGGGTGCGCATTCTGAGCAGACCAAGGACACTTTTCCTGCCAGAATTTTCTACCCTGTGCTTGATAATATGCTCGGTGAGCTAAATAGACGATTATCAAATCCAAATTGTGAAATAATGATGGGGATCCAAGCCTTGAATCCTTCAAGCGTTACATTTTGCGAAGAGCAGGCTCTATTTGCATTTGCTTCTATTTATGAATGCAACATAGATGACCTCGGACATGAGGTACACCAAATGAAAAGAATCCTATCGAGGAAAGTAACATCTGGCATGCAGAAGCCCTCTAGCATAGTAGAGCTCACAAAAATCATTGAACCCTTTAAAGAGGTATTCCATGAGCTCTTCCGCTTGTGCAAAATTGCCATTGCCATACCTGTGAGTACTACTTCGTGAACGCAGCTTTTCTACACTCAAGTTGGTAAAGACATACTTGAGATCTACCATGGATGATGATAGACTTAGCAATCTGGGAGTTTTAAGTGTGGAGTCCAGACGAGCAAAGTCCCTGGACTTAGAGGAATTTGTGAATCGCTTTGCTGCAAACCACAACAATCGCAGAATACAGCTGTTGTAAGCTGAATATGAGGAGAAGGAGCAGTGGCTGTTCAGGTGTCACAAAATGACCACTGATTCAGCTCTCCAAAGTCTCCGGTCTGTCTCCATCGATATATTAATTTAAGTGAAACAACAAGTGGATCACATCCAGGGTATTCCACTGTTTCTATAAATGTCTTATATGTCAAATGTAAATTAAATGCCTTAATTGTTAATGTTAGACCCTCTTGCACTTAATGTTCATATACAAGTGCATTGAGTTAATTATTTCTTCCCTCAGTTAAATGGGAGGGATTGTACTCACATAAATAATTATTTAAGGTCACACACTCATCAAGGATGTGTGGTAATGGAAGATTATGGCACATCTTTTTTTCTTAAAAAGGTGCTAGTTTATTTTAGCAAGGAAAAACAATCAAAATCCCACATTTATAAATACAAACTTTAAAGATTCAAGATTTTTTTTTCACAGCTGCTTTAGTGTTATGTTGATGGTATTCTTCATGCTGGCTTACTTTCACACTGTCGTTGCTAACGAGACAGAACCGTTGTTAATCTCTTAAGAAACTCCCTTGCCATTTCAAATGTCTGTCTTATTAAAAACCAAATTAGCCAAGGTTACAGCATCTTGCAGGACATGACTGTCATATAATACTCTGTATTATGATCAGTTCCTATGTGCCTGGACTGAGTATGACAGAAAAAGGCATGTTGACAGAAACAGAAAACAGTTGTTACAATATGTGTTACTGTGTCAATGTTGATTCAACACAAATATTTTACAAGCTCATTTACAATGTTATACGGGAACGTAATTTTCAAATTAGCCAACAGTGTACGCTGTTCAGTCAAATTGTTGCCAAGAGCCAGTGTTCAGAAGGCTTCATTTGTTGGACTACTTAGACTACTTGTTTTTAGGGGTACTTGTGTACAATATAATGCTAGATTTGAAGGCACAATGATTAGTATGTTTATACTTAAACATTCCCCCCCTCTCAATTATCAGTTATAACACTTAAGTGTGTGGCAGTGTGTGTACCTGCAATGCAGACCTCTGCCTGTTTTCCTTATTTGGCTGTGTTCAGGACTGTTATGGTCATCTAAGTGAAACAAGTGAATCACATCCAGGGTATTCCACTGTTTCTATAAATGTCTTGTATGTAAAATGTAAATTAAATGCCTTAATTGTTAAAGTTGCGACCCTCTTGCACTTAATGTTCATGAAAAAGTAAGATGTATGTCTTAACCAATAATTTCATTAAAATAACTCTTGTTTAAATGATGTGTCTCTGTCACTGAGAGAATGAGCTCATAGTGCTGCTGATCACCATAAGCTAAACAGTCTGTACAGATGGAGCGATTCATTTCGGACAGTTTGAAACGCGAGGGCCGTGATTGGTACGTGATCTGCCCTCGCTCAAGGGAAAACCTCCAGCTTGACTTGAGACCGCCCCCGTGATAGATAAATGTATTTATAATGAAGCCAGCTGCAATGGATCATTGATCCACCAGGAGGTGCAGTGGGGTTTCACACTGGAGCTCATGTGAAATAAAGTCAGATACAGTACGCTGGATGTACAGCGGAACTTTGTTAAGATCCATATGTCACGGATATCATACTCTGTGGTAAATAAGAGACATGTAATCATTTACAAAACATCAACATGTTGTTATTTAACAAAATAATTTTGTTATTCGAAAAAAACGAACGGGAGGAAATGCAGCCCGGCTCTCGATTTTTAATCCTAATTTAATCATCATCTTCACCACGATCATTTATGTTTATGTTCGCCGAATTGACATGAAATCACTGAATCAATGAATATACTGTATTCAACTTCATTAAAACGTTATTAACGTGCCTAAACTCAGTAATTCACCAAAAATATGTATATTTTAATGGTGTTTCGTTGGTCGATCAGGATCCCAAAGTGTAGCGGAGGGATCCTCATCTGGATGAAGGGTGTTATTTTCCCCATAAAGAACAAGTCGCTGCAAATGATTCCGCTTATTACATGGCCACATTCTCAACAAAGTAACGTCATGACTCCCAATATTAATTGAAATGCTTTTATGGATTTAGAAAATGTTTTTATTGATTTAAAAAATAGTTGTATGTATTGATTTAAATTCACATGCATCCGCTAAGAAAAATAGTCCGTTGTTACAGTTTTTTAAACAGGCTGAATGAAACGGCAGCTCTCAGCTTTGTATTTACACAACTAATGGCCCATCAACCACAGCTCTCTCCCCCCTCCCCCCCTGATCTTTCTTCTCCAGCAGCTAAATTAACAGTAGGTTACTCTGAGTGACCATAGACTGTATGTGACAAGCTTACAGTTAGTGACGTAACAACACCATAAAAGCTGGTGGGTTGAAAGCAATATGGGAGGTAAAAATAACTACAATAATTGTGACTTATTTATTGTGGCTTTTATGTTTTTAGGTATAAAATGTTATGTAATTCAGGCTTATAGTTCACCCTTCTCTAAAAGATTTAATAAATCCTTCCAACACACATTGTAAAAAATAGCCTACTGTAAGTTAAGAAATCATTTCAATATGTACATCTTCTGATGTAACAACAATAACATTATAAATAGTAACATAGCTGAACATGGTATTGCACATTTAGCTTTGAGTGTTACTGACCTGAGATGTTTTTATTACATGAATTAAGGTGACTGAGGCTTTTTAACATACAGGGATGCAAACTCATCAGGTATGAAAAAGGTGACAAGGATCCGAGCCCCCGGCTCCCCCACCCCACGGAATGACAGAGGATTTTAGCAGTCAGAACAACTAAAGCAGCAGTGTTAATAATAACAGAAACGCCAAAGAGTCACATAATAGAAATATATAAAAGCATTTATTTCAAATTGTGGAGCAGTCAGTTTATAATTTTGGCAGCACTGTTGAGCATTTTGAAAATGTATTTTCAGGCCTCTGTGCAAGGCTTAAGTCTTTTTATCTTTATAGCCACATGGTGTAAAGTAACTAAGTTCATAAACTCAACAAGTACTATACTTGGGCACAATTTTGAGATACTTGTACTTTATTTAAGTATTTCAATGTTTTGCTACTTTGTTCTTCTACTCCACTACAGTTCAGAGGTACATGGTGTACTTTGACTCCACTACATGTATGTAATACCTTTAGTTACTTCACAGATCTGGATTAATTAAGTGAAATATAATCAAGTGTTAAATCAGACTTTAGTTCCACCTGGAGTAAATCCACAAGCTACCCTGCAGTATACAAAGTCATTCAAACTAGCTGCACCTTTAGCAGCTTTGAGAACACTTTCATGATCAATCATTATAAAACATATCATATCTATTATTCTGAAATGGACCAATCTGCACAATGACTACTTTTACTGTCGCTACTTTCACTATATTTTGATGATAATACTTTTCTACTTTTACTTGAGGAACATTTTGAATGCAGGACTTTTACTGTAACAGAGTATTCCTACACTCTGGGACTATTACTTTTACTCAAGTACAAGATCTGAATACTTCTACTTTTACTCAAGTACAATATACCACCTCTGTTTATAGCCTATGAAAAAAACTATTAGAAATAGAAGGCTAAAGCTAACGTTAGCAGATAGTGACAATGTATGCTAGCTAGCTAGCTCAACGATTCCTTAAATAATATTGCCACAGAAAAACTTTTCAGTTCACATCACGCTCTGCCGCTCCGACAGGGAGCTCTGCTCTGAACACCTGAACGGCCCGTTCTAACAGCTGTTCACCAGCGGTCCAGTCTGTGCCACAGTGACTCCGGACGCACAGTTAATATTAACGAACGCACCCGTAGGTAATGTAGCTGCTGAAGCTAGACCATGATCTCGGAGCAGCAGAGCCTTATTATACATCCACCATGAGCAGAGCCGACAGGCAGGAAGACTCGTGCACACAGCTCGTACTTCATTATAATATATAAAAAAAGAACACCATGCGTGTCATGATGGCACATAACAGCTCACGGCCGCAGATTACTCCGGGTCCCAGCCCCCCCCATACCCCAAAAATATTTGTATTGCAGATCTACATGAATCACACAAACGACTTATTTTGGATTCAAAACGGCGAATTTCGCCGAAAGGTGACAAGTTTGCATCACTGAACATAGACAGAGCACAACTGAAACATAACATCTGAAACGATGTAACAACATAATACACTTGTGGGGATGCTTGGGATGTGAGGAGTGAGGGACACAGCTTAGAACGGGCGTGTCGCCTGGCAGGACAGGAGAGTGTGTGCACCAGTCTGCCTTGATCTATGAATTCATGTCCGTGACACTCACTGCTGCCCACAGCTGTTTTATAGAAGGAAATTCCCTCACTTCATGAAAGTATTTTAACCACACACACCTCTACTACACACACATGACGGGTGTTATTTTCCCCATAAGGAACAAGTCGCTGCAAATTATCCCGCTTATTACACGGCCAAATTCTCAACAAAGTAACGACATGACTCCCAATATTAATTGAAATGCTTTTATGGATTTAGATTTTTTTTTTATTGATTTAAAAAATAGTTGTATTGATTTAAAAAATAGTTGTATGTATTGATTTAAATTGACATGCAATCCGCTAAGAAAAATAGTCCGTTGTTACAGTTTTTTAAACAGTCTGAATGAAACGGCAGCTCTCAGCTGTGTATTTACACAACTAATGGCCCATCAACCACAGCTCTCTCCCCCCCTCCCCCCTTGATCTTTCTTCTCCAGCAGCTAAATTAACGGTAGGTTACTCTGAGTGACAAGCTTACAGTTAGACACAACACTGTCATTGCAAGTGACCCTCAGTTAGTTGACTTTTATGTTCAACTGCTAAATTCGTTACTGATAAAAAAAAAGGGCTTCTACTGTACCTAATTACCTTAACACTAGAACCGCCAGAGGTTTTTGTATAGGCCTACCTAAACCCGTCAAATCCCGCTATTAGAATGCAATTTTTAACAACATAGGGTGCTACATAACACACTTTCAGGAAAAGTCAGGGACTGGGAGACTTTAATATGTTATTGAAAAAAAGTTACATTGCACACACACACAACAACACATCACACAAATTGACCCGATTGGCGGTTCTAGTATTAAATAAACTCACTAATTAATGAAACCAGTTCAATACGCATTATTCTTATTCTTATCATTCTTTATGAGCGCAGAAATAGTCTTAAAATCAGATCTGTTTTTTAAATGAAATCTGACAGCAGGCAGTTAGCTCTGATCACCTATGACAAATGCGCCGCACCTAATCGCTGGCCATTCAGCCACAGACACTGTTCGAAATGGGGGGGAGCTAGGAGGAGCTTGGCTCCCCCGAAGAGGGAGGGAGCTCCCCTGAAGGCTGACTTTGAGATAAATAGGGGGAGCGCAAAACAGTCGTGCATATTTGTGTCACACAGATTAGAAATGTTGAGTTTCTGTAAATAACAGTTCTTGAAATAAATAATAGTTATTGTTCATTACAGTTTCTGAATATTTGTTTTATATTTGTGAATATGTCTGGGTGTTGCCATCTGTATGTGGCGGCGCTGCATTCTTACTTACGTTGCTATGATTATGGCGGTGATGCCGGCGCAGTATTTGAAATGTTCATATTGATATTTTTTTAACTCTGGCTGTGTAATAAAAAAATATGGCAAAACGAAAACAGCCAAGCGTCACAGCTTTTGGATTCACAAGCAAAGAAGCGAAGGAGTCTAAAAATGACAACGTGAACGGAAAACAACTTTTAGTTGGTCGGCTGTAAGCGGCGTTAGGGTCGAGTTTGACAGTTCCACACCGAGGGAGAGGCCTGCCGATGCGGAGCCTGAAGAGGCTTCAACAACGGCCACATCCGCCGGCATAGTGACACCGTCTGTATTAGTAGAAGAGTGTTTTTGTAGCAATTGATCGCATCCGCGCTGCTGCGCCAGTCAACAGAGCGTGCGTGTGACATATTTAGTAGCAGGATGTGCTCTGAAAAATAGGGCTCCCCGAAAGCAAATGGGTAATTTGAAAACTGACAGAGCTCCCTCTATACAAATCAAACTGTAGAAGGTGTGAAAGCACCTATTGTTTTAAATAATGGTCGGAATGTGACCTGTGAGCCTTCTGAATTACCGTGGGACAGCACATTCTAAACTAAAATGTTCAATCAATAAAGTAACATCTTATCTTATCTTAATAATATCTTCATATTAATAATAATAATAAATCATACAGTATGTGTCCGAAAGGGAGCAGGAGGAAGCAAACACAAAAATATACTGCATATTAAAGCAAACAATTGTAAAGGTTAAAGTATGAGCATAACAAATAAAGAAGTGTAATGTAAACATTGACATTATAATTATGATTATTTAATATATAAAGACTATATATTATTGAATTACAAGATTAGATATACTTTAGTTGATCTAAAATATTGATGTGTTAAAATGCTCTTCAAAACACAACTGAAAGTCCATGAAACTTGTCTTTCTGTATTTGTGAATGAAGCGCCATCTCCTGGTTAAAACCTGAAATTGAAAATCTGGCAACGCCCTCTTGGAAAATAGTGGGAGGGGTTAACATTCCTCTATACTGGTCTTTGGCTGGTGGTAGGCAGGAAGCTGTAAGCTGGAGTCCGAAATTCAGTGCTCCATCTGTATATTGCACTACATTTGTATAATGTAAGCTTTGTTGTTACTTTGCCTGCGAGAAGAAGAACAAAATAGTTAGATATACTGGATATTATTTGATCTATTCCACCACTTAATCCCAAATAATGTAGAGGTGTGTTGTAGGTGCCTTAAATGGCCCCTTATTTTATAGCGAGATGTATTTTTATGTTCATATAATAGTGATTTCAATGCCACCCCAACATGATCACTGGTCCCTTCCTGGCCACCCCACTGAAAATGTCCTCCACTCTGAGGACACTTCCACTTTCCGAACAGGAAATGCACGCAAATACAAAATAAAATCGTACTGGCACTTATTACATATGTGTATATATATATATGTCAGTGCAGTCGGATTCTCAAAGCACCGCAGTCGGTAGCTGCTATCGGTAAAATGTCAACACAATGTCAGGATCCTAAGGAGCGTCTGAGTCTGGTTTTTGTGTACTTTCGGGTCAATAATGTGGCATTTTTGGCAGATTTGGCTGAATTTACAATGGGCCTTAATGTTGAACGTTTTTGTCACTTCATGCCCTCAAGAGGCATTTTGTTTAATTCATTTGCTTAATTTATTTTTATTTTTCAACGTAGGAGAGGTTTTCCAACGTTTTTCATGAAAAATGATGTCCAAGGAATGGGTAACCCGGGGAGGCGTGCCTCACACTTTGAAAACCACTGCTCCACACAGTTCAACTTAATACAGAGTCACCACTGAACCAGTCACAAAGAGAGAGAGAGACACTTTGGTGACTCAGAGGACAGTAATGTGCTGTCTCAGCTGTACTGAGGAGGTCCACACAGGTGAGGAGGACCCGAGGTCACCCTTATTAGCCATTACCCATTCTGACTCTCTCTCTCCCCAACACAGTCTCACTCCCTGATAGTCCAATAGCGACGCTTGGTCAGGGTCCTTTGGCGTGCAGCTGTGACACACCGAGTCTCCTTCAGCTTCATAAACGGACGCAAAAAGCTTTCAACTGATTGCAATGTATTCCCTTCGGCGGTATTTGACGCTCAGGGAAGCACCGCATCGGTCTATGTCGGCGGCAGTTAAAGGCAATGTGAGCACCCATTCCCCTTGGATAACGGAGAATTTTACATCCAGAAGTAAGTATTCTCCTTACTGTCAATTGATTTTACAGTGATATCTGCACTACTCATCAACTAAAAAACACCAGATTACCCTTGTTAATTACACAACATTGTCTAAATTGTTTACAATGCTTTTGTATTTTCCCCTTCAATTCGGAGAAACAAATATTTTTTCGGAGTTTAGGATGGCAGAAAACACTACACTACCCATAATCCTCAGCTATCGTTTAGGACTACACCAGCCGCTTTGCTTGACAAACCCATTAGTCCTCAAGCTCTGATTGGATGTTGGAGTGGCAGTGCGCAAAGTTTACGCCGAGCGCCAAACAGCACTTTGAAATGGAATGAGACGATGGGCAGGAGGGGGGGAAGTCCTCCACGTCATAGCACACCTCCGCGGGGTAAGCGCGTCAGGACTAGTTGTTATGACCGGCTCGTAGGCCACAACAGGAAAAGAGAGAGAGATGTTCGAGGGTTCCAAAAACCACGGCACTTTTATTGGGAATGTTCCACACACTACACCGGAAACACGAGAGAATGGGCGAGGGGGAAGGATCACGGCGAGAGTCCTCCTGCAACATGCTTGGAGAGAGTCATGATGGGCCCTGTGACTCCGAGCAGCTGGGCTTAAGTAGCACCTCGGCTCCGGCCAGGTGTCCCCGGTCATGCTGATTGGCCTCTTCAGCTCCACCCCATTGCAGGACCTGCAACGCAGCTGCACACTCACAGGCCCCAGGCTCTGGGGCCGTCACAGCCCCTCCCATAAAGTCAGGGTCCCCAACAGAACCCTGGCACCTAAATTAAACACCCTTATGCCACAAACGAAATACCTTACAAAGAACATAGTGCCCACAATAACGAAAAAATAAATAAATAAAAATAAGTCACTGACTAGTTCAGCTAGCGTGATACATTTTTCTTCCTTCCTTTTTTTTCCTTTCTTTTTTCTCGCCATGCTCCGGAACCCGGAAGACACCCCGACCTGGTAAACAGGTTCACTAGCGAAATACACTGAGGTACCCAGTTTCCCATCAGAACATTCTCCTGAAGCGAATACCCCTGAGCACGACTTTTCACCTCACCACCACAAAGAACACTCTCCCTTAGACCCTTCAGAGACGCATCAGCACGCTGCCCCTCCACGAGCTCACCGTGAGAAACAGACCAGGGGACCTCAAGAGATGTCACATTATGCTTCTGTGGGGTATTACTGATTTCCACTGCATTTATGTTTTCTATCTGCATGTGCTTCCTTGCACGTGTCACAGCGCACACTGTAAACACATCAGGCTTCCTGCTGCTAACCAGGGGCACTGGGGCTCCCCGCTATGTCATTACCCAGGACCATGGTAACCCCATGGTAACCCCATCTACCATGGCCAACCGCCACCTCACCCTTGAACAGATCTGAAACCAGCATCATTTTATGGAAAGGCACCTGAAGAACATTTAATCCCATTCCAAGTGTCGGAATGAACAACCCCATGTATGTGTCCTCTGAAGACGGTAAGGCAGATGCTAAAATGAAAGAATCAAATGATCCGGTGTCGCGTAATATCTTCATCCGCACCTTCTCATCGCTCCCCACCAGAGAAAGAAAACCTTCAGTCATGAAAGGCAAATAAGACTGCAGTTCTGGGCTAGACCCCTGTGGTTTCAACTCACTGTCCACACGCCCAGTCACCTGCTCAGCGACAGGTGCCACGAACATTGCTGGCCTGGGACTATTACTAGTCCCTACCTGCTCAGCCTTAGCCCTAAATGCATAGCAGTCTTTTCTCCAGTGCCCTTGCTCGTGACAATAATTACACACATTATCAGACTCACATGCACCACGTCCATACCCCCTCTCTGGCCCAGCAGGTCTTACTGGACATCCAGACCACGCTCCCATACCCGAGGAATTTCCTTTGTGACTGCCATGTACGGCAGCACCTCCCCCAACGTGTGTCAAAACATAGTCATCTGCTAATGCAGCAGCTTCAGCAGCTGTCCTGACTGCGTGCTCACTACTAGTCCCTACCTGCTACAGGTATATGCTCCGGTACAGCATTTTTGAATTGCTCCAGAATTACGAGATCCCTCAATGCCCCATGAGAATCAACGTCAGTTGCCGCACACCAGCGATCGAAATGGGTGGAAATATCTCGAGCAAACTCGAGGTGAGATTTATCAACTCTCTTCCAATTTCTAAACCTTTGACGATAAGTTTCAGGCACCACCTCGTAAACCTTGAGAACGGCAGATTTGACTAAATCATAACGCAAATAGTCACTGCCACTTAAAGAGGAATAAGCCTCCTGAGCCCTCCCGGTTAACACACACTGTAATAATAACACGCGAGTGGCCTCAGATCACCCCCTTACAGCAGCGAGACGCTCAAAGATGGAAAACAAATTGTCCGGATCCTTCTCATTAAACCTGGGAACCAGCTTCAAATCATTCAAGTCATCAACGGACCTCCCTGGTGTCCCGCTTTGTCTAGCTGGATTATCAGAAAACAGGACATCAGCAGCTACTTTGCCCTCTCTAACTAATACCAATTTCGCCCTTTGCAGCTCCAATTTAGCCTGCTCAGTTTCCTGCCTCAACTTTTCCAAAGACACCGCCCTTTCCAGCTCAATGCCCTGCCGCATTCTCTCCACGGCCAAATCCTTTTCCGTCTCCAACTGTATGCAACTCCTGCTGCTCAAAATTCAACACGGCACTCTGACCCGTTATTTCAGGCGGAGGCAAGTGCCCTGTGCGCACGGAGACAGGAGCATCCCACATTGTCAAACACATTATTTTGTAGCAAACAAGCCCTTAAGTTCGCCTTCACTGACTCTTTTACTCTTATTGCCAACCTCATAATCATAAAACTCTATTTTCACCAACTGTTCCTTGGTGCACTGATCCAAAAACCTTTCAGACGGTGCCGCAACAAACGCCCCCGCAATATCCTCCGTATTTATATAATAACCGCTATTTTTAGAGAGCAAATGCAATGTCTTAGCCCACCTGTGCACACAGTAGGAATGAGCAGCCCCGCAAGCTGACTTCCTAATCACAAACTTACTAGATAACTCCCCCCCTAGTCTTCATGAGGCGTAGCGGTGGGTATTTATACATGTAAATCCCGCTGGACCGAGAGAGGCGACCAGGTAACCGGCAACCCCCCTGAACCACGGAAGTTCTCCCAAGCAAGTTTAGGGAAAAGAGAAAGTGAAGCTCTAACCGCCGTACCCCAACACTATCAAGGCCCGCTCCAGATGAAACCCAAAGGGGAAACGACTCTTGAACCTACCAGGGGAAACAGTCCAACATATATTGTGTACACAGGCAGGACCACTACCTCCTATGTTTCTGCGAATATTTAAGAGAACAGATCACCACTACCAAACAAAAACAAATCTCATCACTTCACACAACCCGGGACCATACGCGTTCCAAAATAACGCCTAGGCACCCCTAGAGTGCATACACAACACCATATAAGGCCTAACACGTCACTGTCATCAGAGGGAATCCCCTACACGTGATGTAACATTCACATGGGCGGTACGTGCTCCCTTGCACCAGCTTCCCCCCCAAAAAAAACCTCAGGCTACCAACTAGCCACGAACACAGGCTAATTCAGGTACAGCTAACGCCAAAAGAACCCAACTAACTCCCGGTTCATACTCACGATAGACGAGCCCCCAGTTGTCACATCATCTCAAATGGACTTGACTGGTCTCGTTGTGTGGTTGTGTGTTCAGATGGGGCAGTGGGGCTATGACCGCCAAAAAAAGAGTGACAGCTTTGATCAGGCGGAAGGCACCAAATGTAGTTGCAATGCATGCTTCATCACAAGGCGCTTGTTGCTAAACGCATTTTGTGTAACGAGATGGGCGCAAAGTTTGAGGGGTTACTGCTCCACTCCAACGTCTCTCCAACGGCTTTCCCGTGGGGCGGTGCTGAATCGGGTTTTTGAACTGTGAAGGGAGATCAGTGAATTCCTCTTAAAAGACGTTTTCGTATTTCCCATAATTAGAAGTTGCCAGTATTAAACTGTATACATCCCTGGAGGTTTAGGGTATGTTGTCTATATACAAGTGATTGGAATATGATATATTAGATGAATAATTTGGAAATTGCAGCCAGATTAATGTTGTGGATGTTGTTTAAAAAGTTCAGGTGTTTAATAGTCTTCTGGACTGTGGGATGAAACTGTCCCTGAGTCTGGTGGTTTTAGTCCGGATGCTGCGGTACCGGCAGCGAGACGGCAGCAGACAGAACAGTTTGTGGCTGGGGTGATGGGGGTCTTTTGTAATCCTGAGGGCTTTCTTTAAGGTTAACCTGGTATTTTTACTCTACTACATTTATTTTAGTTACTTTACAGATTTGGATTAATGATGTGAAATATAAACAACCCTTAAATCAGACTTTAGTTACACCTGAGTAAAATTCAGTGAAGGTGATTGTCAAGTGCAAACAATCAGACGAGATATTTGATAGCGGGTGCTTGAAAAGACAAAAAATGTATCTGCAGATAAAGCAGCGGTTTTCAAAGTGTGACGCGCGCCAGAGAGGTTCAAGGGAGACGCAGCGGGAGAAAAAAATTACGAGAAACAGTGAAATCTAGCTAGTTAACTTCAGCTAACTTTATGCGAGCGGCAACATGGATCGATTTTTAGTGAAGTTACCTAAAGTGAGAGAGGAGACAGCGTCTGGCAGAAAACGTCACTTGCACACTTTAGGCTGTCTGTGGAGACCGAGTTCCCCCACCTCGCCAAAAAGGCTGTAAAAGTGTTCATTCCCTTCACCTCCACCTACCTGTGTGAGTGCGGGTTTTCCGCATTGACGTTGATCAAAAGCAAGTAACGGTCAAGGCTTCAGCCAGAGGATGATCTGCGTTTATTCCTGTCTACATTGCATTCCTGCATCATCCGCTTGTGCGCATTAAAGACGCAGACTCATTGCTCCCACTAAAGTGAGTGTAATAAGGAGGCAAAGTTGACATTCAGTGTGTTTCCGGGAGCATATAAGGATTTATCCACGATGTTGTAAATGTTAAACATGTTAAAAAAATATGTTTGAAACATAAAGATAATACAAAAGTTATTGTTTAATGTTTTAAGGAGGTGACGTTACTCATCCAATCCAATCGGTGCAGTCAGTGAGTCAGCAAGATAGATTCAAACACACACACAGAGACGAGACAAGAAGAGAGAAACAGTCGGAGTAGGCTAATTTCAAATGGCATGCTCAAAAAAGAGAAAGGTAGACAGTGAAAACAGCATATTTAATGACATTTTCTCTTACTGGACCTCTTTGAAATGTAATTGAATACCCCTGCATTATAGCAACAATAATAATAATAATAATAGCAATAATAATTGGGAGGGGGGGCACAGCTATTCTTATGTTCTCTGAGGGGAGGCTCACACTTTAAGTACTTAGTCAGGCTTAATATTTATCTGTAGATACCCCCAAAGCTTTTTGCTTACATGTATTTAAAAGAAGACCTTAACCTAAAGTATGATTTAATGTTTTAATAAAGCCTAATTAGTTTGTCTGTTTTGCACATCCTCCTACAGTATTAATATATTTGTACATCCAGCACTAAACTGTTTTATTGTAAAGATTATTTACAGTATCAGAAGCCCCTCCTCCAACACACACGAACGTGCACATGACCAATGAGGGCACAAGATAAGTTTGTGCACAGATAGAAGGCTGACAGGCAGGTAGGCCATCCAGCTTTTTTAGCCGAGCCGGCGAAAATGATTGGTCGTGCTTTTTACAGTACTACGGCTTCCACAGATAACATTTTGTTATGGATTTTTTGTCAAAGCACTTAAAGAGCAACTTGCAGGGTTTTTTTTACTAGATTTATGCTTAACCTTGCCTGAAAATTAAAATTAAAAAAGTGAATGCAGGATTTGATATGTTTTACAAGACATAAGGGCAGGAATTCAGAGGGGAAAGGAGCCTTTTTGAGCTCTGCTACTAAAAACTGCTTTTTTTTAACGTCAAACACGTCATATTACGCCAAATGGGGGAGCAACTTTCTCGGACTCCTTCTCTGCCCAATCCGCGGTAGTAGTTTGTCGTTGGTTTGAGCGGTTGTGATTTAGTGAGCTGGTATTTTTTCGATAATTTTACATTGCATTTCACCATTTTTAATCATGGGGAGCTTGTGTTTGTGCAGGTTGCACAAACTCCAGCCTGTCAGGGCATCGAGTCCACTGTTTCCCTAACAGGAAAAGGACCGGAGCTAGCTTTCGTTCCTGGGTGCGTTGTGCGAGGTGCATCCACCTCCCTGCAGCACATACTCTCCACAGCTGAAGCCTATCAAACAAAACGTTTATCAGGAAACTGTAATACATCTCTCTCCCCCCCTTCGCTCCTCTCTCTCTCCCCTCCGGTACACAGCACCGTAAGACGTAGTGTGGAGTTGCATTAGGTAACGCTGTGGTGGCTGTACTCCTCCAGCCGTCTCCTTTGTGTTTGTTTGTTTGTTTTCCCCTGTCTGTGTTGTTTGTGTGGGCGTGGTGGCTGTCACTCCTGGCTCCCGGTTCAACCTCCACTAACCTGCTAAAATCAGCTGTGCACCCTCCCCGACTATACACCTGCTTTCCATCAAGCCATTTACAAACGGCATATCAACGGAGGCGCCACAACCTTTCTCCTTTAAATTTGAAGGGACAAAGTATATTTTCCCTCCCCAATATATTGAGGTGAAGTCTTTGTGTTTAGAGAGGGATGCAAGCAGGAGACATCCTAATTTGGGGATAGCTCCAAGACTTTGGAATGTTTCCCTCATAAAAGAAGAGTGTGCGTTACACATGCTTGGGGCAAATATGTGTGTTTTCATTGCAGTAAATATATGTGCTGCATGATTACTGTTCAACTATACCTCTGTTTTTATTCTTTCATGTGCGGGTACTAAATGGCTACAAACATTGTGGAGAAATTAGCTTAAACATGTTTTATTACTCTATAGGAAATGGAAGCAGCTTTTATGATAGGGACGAGAGAGCTGGGGGAGGGGACATTCTTCTTTAGATTTTCAGCATGTCAATTATCAGGGAAATCTACTTGTTTTCAATAGATGTGTGTGGTTAATTACTTTGTATTAATAATAACAGTATGTGTAAAGGAAGCTGGAAATATAAAATGTGAAACCTTTTATTTGAAGTAAAGATGTGAACAATAGCTCAAATGGCGGGAAGGGGTGTAGGACAAATGAGTGTGTTCTCTATATTGGGCCTGTGTGAAGTTTGACTATTTGAAAAACATCTCTAATACTGCTTAAGAGCATAGGTAATGTGTTCCTCGTTATTATTGATATGAAAGTGATTTACATGTATTACGTATATTTAGCCAACTATAACAACTATATCTTAAAACATACTTTTAACTTGTGTGTGGTAACCTGAGGGGGGAAGATGGACTCAGGGACAAAGGGCCATAAAGGGGATGTGTGTGTGCTGGCTGCAAGATGTGAAATAAGATAAGGAAACTTGTTGTTTAGAGCAGGTTCGTACCAGACACCAAAAGGTCTCTGGTCTTCGTCAAACTGAAAGAGACTTTTTGTTTCCGGGTTTCTTCTGCTGTGTCGCACTGATTGGGTGCGACAGGCCATGTGTTGGTCTCTCCCAATAAGATGACCTCTGGGGGAAAGCACGCACACACCTCCTCCTTTGTTTTTAGTATGAATCACTGTGTTTTCCTTTGGTTCGCTCTCTTTTCTTCAGGCTGACCAGAGAGTAGGACAGGAGAAGGAGCAGGAAGTACTTCCTTTGTATTTGTATTGTTACTTTTTATCATTAAAACAAGATTATTGTTTAAACTTGCATTCTGGTGTTTCTTAATCCCTTCCTTTTTACGAATTTACCCAGCTTACCAAACGACACGCGGAGACAAGGTTGGTTTTAAACATCCTCCAAATCTCCAACAGTCATATGCATTCGAACATTTATTTTCAACCTCTTCTGTGTCAAAACTAGCATTGTGATCCATGTTTACGTTAGACCGGCCGCTCTCCCCCATGTGACGTCACACACGGGAGGAAACATGGGGAGGCTTTTTTTATGCGGAAGTTAAAATGTCTTACAAAAACGACGCCAGATGTCACTGTAGTGTATATTTATGTATATTTTTTGGAAAATCTAGTGTACACATCATTTTTCTACACATTTATTCACTGGTGTCTCTAACCTACACGTTGCTCTTTAAGATATTCATTGCTATCGGGATGTTAAGAGCATTCCATGGAATATAACAAGTGTATCTCGAGACGGTTTCTCAAACTTACCTACCCCAACTTTAAGAAAAATACATTTAAAAACAGTAATTAAAAAGCAACACAATCTACCTGCATTGAAATTACTCTAAATGTGTAATAACGTGTTTTAACCAGTAGGTGGTTCGGGTTAAAAAGCTGTGAAGTTTACAGTGTTAACACAATAAAATATATTGCTGTTTCCGGTTTAGTTTATGACGGATATATTTTGTTATCCACAGACGATCACATATTGTTTTGATATTTGGGAAAAACCCACAGCAACACAGAAAAGATGGTCTTAACATGACCCAGCTGTCTAGTTAATAAAAAAATCATAATCTCAAACAACATATTACTATTAACTTTATTGTGAAATTAAAACAGAACGGTAAAAGAATAGTTTACGGTCTATTCTGAGGCCCAATCTCTCTATATAAATAAATAACTAAGCCAGATGTGTAATATTTAATGCAGCCGAACCATTTATTACAATGCATTTATGTGGTGACTTTCAAAGAGTAAAGCAAGCACTAGCTGAATAAAGTATGATTTTATCTTTTACGAAACGGAGGTCAACCAATCACAGAGCTTGAGGACTAATCACGGGGTTTGTTGAGCAAAGCGCATGGTGTAGTCTTAAACGATAGCTGAGGATTAGGTGTCTTCGGCCATCCTAAACTCCGATTCAACTATTTGTTTCTCAGAGTCGAAGGGGAAAAACACAAAACCATTGTACACAATTTAAACCAATCAATGTTGTGTAATTAACAAGGATATAACTTAACTTTTCAAATACTTATTTTAAGTTTAAATACATGATTTTATTTTTCAAAGTTCATGATCCTCATACCTTCAAGTACATTCTGTGTTATCTCACTGACTGACTGAGAATGAGCAGTATTGGAAGTATTCTAACATTTCACCAGGGTTAGGGTTAGGGTTGGTCTAAAAATATCAGTTCCACCTACCAATGTATTCATCATACATCTATCCTAAAGATTTGAATGTTATCATTAATTTAAGATTAAAACAAAAATGTGCGTTTTACATCCTGTGAGACCTCAATGTGAGCAAATAGATTCTTGAGTTTTGGCCCAAAACTTTTTTGTGAATTCATAATGACAAATCATATTTTCTTTTGTTTATTCTTGAGTTTAAGTTGATGTAAATGGACACATGAGTTCACAGTAACTTTGAACACAAAAACCTAATGAGTAAATCCTTCAGTCACATCTGCTAAAAACGTCCCTGAGATATCTGGATAAAATGGTTGTGATGAACAGCACGAAAAAACAACAATGGGTATCAAATAATAAAAAAAGCAATTATAATAGTCATTTATAAGCTAAGAACGTTGTGAAGCCACTATATATTTACTCAACATGTGTAGTTAGAGCATGTTGCCTGAAGCAGGTAGGGAAACAGTACTTTGTGAGTTGTATCAAAAACCATTCTCCAGCATGACTCGTGTCCTTCAATGGGACCTCTTGATATTTGCAAAGCCCTCTGAGGTGGTGTATGGTGGATGGCAGACTGTCACTGAAGGCAAGAGAGGACATGTGGAGGAAGGGGATTGATTCTGATGAGGGCAGTGCAGCAGTGATTTGGGGTTGAATTGGGGATACATATTATTAATCCATTGAGTACAGAATGAAGAAAAGATGCCAGAGATATTTTCCAGGAACATTTTTATGCCATTGTCAATTTTACAGACAGAACTTGTTAAGTGATGCAGTGACAATTTAACTAAAAGCCATTTTATATGCTGTGTTTCAATAACATGAATTTAAATCTAGCTGTGGACATCATTAGTAGCAGCACAATTAATTGTTCATATCCCCAGTGAGACATTTGCATATTGTCAATGAATGGTTTTGAAACACATTCTTCAGAGTGGACCTAAACACACAGCAGCCCAGCGTCCTCGTTGTGTTTGCAGTCGTTAACACCCACTCCCCTGTGACGGCAGTTAAAGATGTTTGACTCTGTTCCCAAACATTGCAGCTCATCCAGCCAGATCCTCCCGGTCCCTACAGAAGGACAGCGCTTTTTTATTTTTTTATGGTTCCAGCATGGATGTTTACCATGAACTGCATGGCAGTGAAAAGGCAAAGAAAGCTACATCTACTGCCCTGACTGGGCAGTAGATGTAGCGGACATCAGTAGGAACAATAACTGCTTCACTGTAACAGCACTTGTTAGTTTTAGGTGTATATATATATAGTGGACAGGGTCTCCAGTAGGAACAGATAGAGTTGCAGTATGATAGCAGCAGAGAGGATTTGCTCTGTGTAGCACACATTACACAGGGGGCAATCACAGTGGCTCTCTGACAGCGGCTTTGTCCATGCTTTAGATAGCTGTAAGATTACTGTCTGACTTCATGCCAATTATTCAGTAATCCTGTTATAATAAAGTCAAAAACCCTCTGATTTCGCTAATATTTTGTCATGCATTTCTTTACCTAACACCACCCACCCACCCTCCCATACAAATGCAAGTATTACAAATGTCATTAATCATGATTAATCACAGATTATTTCTGTGATTAACGCGTTTACATTTTTTAAGCGATTACAGTTTTTCTCGATTGCTAACACACAAACATTCTACATAAAGCACAATTATTTTAACTGACACTCAACGAGCAAAACATCGGCTCAAATCTCCAAAACTCTAAACATGTTTTCAGCTTTTCACACAATTTGCAAATCAACATGGCACTTTTTGCAAACCACTGCACACGTTTCTCCACGTAAGACACAGGAATCTGACATACAGTCACGTGTTAGCAAATACAAAACACTGATATTCAAAATGCCTCACACATTTGAAAATAAAATAAAAGCAAATGTTTTATTTATGACTGTCAGTAGCTCGCTCTACATTACACGCCAGTGTCCTGTTTCAATTTACTTTCTGTGGTTAGGTGCAATGAGTGATTATTACCAGTATTTATGGTGTGCTAATATTTCACCTTTTATATTATAATAAACTGGACAAAGTGTTGGAATTGTGTACTTGTCATACATTGGCCCTGTCAAAGATGATCAGCTGTTACTTATGTAATTAGTAATTTATCCATAAAATAATATATATCATTTAACTCATACAAATAAAATCCAAGGTGCATGACAAAATGTCCTTTATGTGCCAGCAAACACTCAACCATGTTGCTCTCTTAGCTAGTTAATGAATACATTAACGCCATGAAAAGAGTTCTCTCGAAAAAACACAGATGTGAGCTGCTGTTGGATGTGAGCTGTTGGATGCTGTTGGATGGTTGTGTGGTGTGGTGCTGTTGGATGGTGGTGTGGTGCTGTTGGATGCTGTTGGATGCTGTGTGGTGCTGTTGGATGGTTTTGTGGTGTGGTGTGGTGTGGTGTGGTGCTGTTGGATGGTGTGTGGTGTAGTTGGATGGTGTGTGGTGCTGTTGGATGCTGTGTGGTGCTGTTGGATGTGAGCTGTTGGATGTTGTGTGATGCTGTTGGGTGTGAGCTGTTGGATG
This sequence comes from Notothenia rossii, assembly GCF_949606895.1. NCBI lineage: Eukaryota > Metazoa > Chordata > Actinopteri > Perciformes > Nototheniidae > Notothenia > Notothenia rossii. Next base: position 52,638,853 of record NC_136904.1, on the reverse strand, counting down.
TTGTGTGGTGCTGTTGGATGTGAGCTGTTGGATGATGTGTGGTGCTGTGTGGTACTGTTGGATGTGTGCTGTTGGATGCTGTGTGGTGCTGTTGGATGTGAGCTGTTGGAGGCTGTGTGGTGCTGTTGGATGTGAGCTGTTGGATGCTGTGTGGTGCTGTGTGGTGCTGTTGGATGTGAGCTGTTGGATGCTGTTGGATGCTGTGTGCTGCTGTGTGCTGCAGAGTGGTGACCTCAGCAGACTCACCTTCGCTGGCAATGAAGGTGCTGACGGCGGTCTGGAAGCCGAGCATCTTACAGATCACCTTCCCATCCACGGTGTCGAAACTGTCGTCACACACGGTGCCCCATACCCCGTTATGCTGCACCTCCACCCGGCCTCGAGATGGCCCCGGGACCAGCCGCACCAGCTCTGTGAGGACACAAAGAGGGGGGGTCCAAGTGGATATACGCAGTATTTATAATATACTGTATGCATATATATATATATATATATATATATATATATATATATTCACTTATTGACTCACTTGACTATTGACTATTGTCACTCACTTATTGACTTACTCTCTTGTGTTATTCCTGGGTCTCCCTTGTCTCCTTTGGCACCGGGAAAACCGGGGGGGCCTGTGGAGGAAACATGTTTATAGAAATATATCTATGGGAATCGATCTTCACAACACACTGACAGTTTACATGAAATGAGGTACACACTCCATCAAAGGAGAATGTCCTAATGATGTATCAAAGGACTTTTGAACATGGTGTAGTACAGGTGTCAGCAGGCTGGGAGGCCTTTACAGATGAAGCGTTTCATTTCAGAGGCTTTCCCGTGCGGGTCCGTGATCTGCCTGAATCAGTCCGAATGAAACGGCAGCTCTCAGCTGATCAGGTGAGTGTTTACCAGTGTTGGGACAAACGCACACAACTACCTTTTGCGGTAACTAATAATGTTACTAGTTAACTATTCCCATTCATACATTTTGTGATCCAACTGAACCGAATCTCCCTGCGGATGTAATTTACAGGCGAATACAGCGATGTCCTCTCACAGTACCATGGAAAAGTGAAAGTGACCAGAGAGGAGTGATGATTGGTTAACGCGGGGTAACATTTCAGGGTAAGCCAAACAGAGACAGAGTTGGGCGGGTATTGCCTTAAGGGGAAAATACACAGACACACAAACACTTGCTAAGGCTAACACACACACACACGGCAACGCCCACCACCAGCACACACACACACGCAGATGCAAGTATCAGCGAGAGCAGCAGCGCATTTACAACTTGGAGATATAACCACTATTTTCAATTTGTGGGGATAAAGGACGCACAAAATATTACCGTCAAATGTAAACTGTGTGCAGGACAGAAAGCATTGTCCATATCGAATAACGCCGATCTCCTGAAGTCGCCAAAGACCCCACCGTCTCAACCACCGGCAGTGACCCAGATGGAGCAACACCATCTATTTTTTTAATTTGCACATGTCACCCAGAGTCAACTAAACAGCTTGATTGCTGAAAATAGTTTGTTTGTCGTCAGTGTCAGTCTGACTGTTTATTATTTATCTAATTGTTACTGCCAAAAGAGTCTAGTTCTTGTTTAATTGTTACACTGCCAAAATAGTGTAGTTGTTGTTAATGTGTACACTGTGGTGATTGACATTATTCACTCACGGATCTATGGGTTGGGGTATTGTTCTGCACGGACATTTTAGTGAACCGGAATTCCTGTTTCCGTCGGTCATCGCTACCTGGGCATGAAGTTGTTTACAATGGTTTTCAGATGCTAAATAAAAGTCTAGCTTGTACCTTTGATACCCCGCCTCGGACTCCCATCTCTCGGCACCACAACACTGCCAAAAGAGTGTAGTTGTTTTTATTTCATATTGCACTACTTAGAACTTGATTGTTGAGGCCACAATAAAGATGCCTGCTTTATTGTTATTGCACAGATCACAGGTAATGAGACAATGAAATGCAGTTTAACTTCTAACGGTGCAACAAGCAGTAAAGTGAAAAGTAATGTACACAATCTACAGAATAAAATATAGAATTAATTGAATTATGAATAAATAGTGAGGGGTATGAATACACAAGATATACACAGCAGCCTGTGAGCAGTATTAACAGTGTATGAATATGCTAAGATATATAAAGTAAGAAAACGGTAAGCAGTGCAAGTATAGCATACATGCCAACCTTTCCAAATCCAAAAGAGTTTGCGCGTGGCAAATGCGTACGCCCAAATTAGGTAATCAGAAGAAATGGAACCCCAGTAATTACATGTATAAACCATGTATTTAACATATATTGCATCATTTTATGCATTTTTCAGAAAAGTGGTAGTTTGGTAAACAGTGACATCAACGACGTGTCTGTTCTGTAAAATGCCCAAAAAGTAAAAGAATGGGAGATAAATATCCCAAAGTCTCCACATTGTATTATATTTTTAATGTGTTTCTGGTCCTCTTTCAGTTGAGACAGTATAGATCAGGGGTCGGCAACCTTTTTGATATGAAGTGCCATTTAAAAAAAAAAATGTTATCAGCGTGCCAACGATCGATAATTATCAACGGGGGGGGGGGGGGGGGGGGGGTTGACGAGCTTGACGAGCTTGACGCTCGTCAACTATCAGCAGGAGGGCGGGGGAGCCTCGCTGCGGGGAAGCAGTGTGTGGACCTGTCAGCGCAACTTAGATGATGCCGAATTTAACAAACACATTTAAATAATTGGTTTAAACGGCATAATGATAAGGACGATCGTCCGTTCTGTGATTCTCCAGAACACACAAGTTATGATATTAGGGTCATGCAGAGTGAGATGAGATCGCTGTCCCTTTAAGAGAGAGAGAGAGGGGTGCGGCTTGTGCATGTGTGTTTGTGAATGGTAGAGCGACAGTGAGGGAACGTGTGTATGTTTCTGGAAGTGAAACGGGAAAGCAGAATAACAGAGGTCTGTGATGTATTTTGTGAAACAGAAGAACAGCTAAATAAATGCAACGTCCTCCCAAGAAGAACTCGCCTCTCTCCAGTCATTTAAGCTAAAGTGGGTTATTGAACCTGAAGCTTGTTGCTTCTGCCCTCCTCGACTACGGTCTGGGAGCCGACAGGAAAGTTCAACACACAGATGGCCAGTCCGCCCCTTTGTAGCATATTATTTCGATGAGAGATGAGCAGATCGCCACTGGGCTTTCAACTAAATAAACACAGCCACGCAAAAACTGCGTCATTTGTACAGCTCCTTATGGGTACTGCAATTAGTATAGTGCTGTCCTCCGTGGTGAAACGATCAGCACTGCACCACGGAGGAAAGCGGCAGAAAGTCACATGGAGATAAAGAGAGCGGGGCTGCGTTGCGTGCATGGCTTCCTTCTGCAGGTAACGGGGAGACACGCTCTGGCGGCGGTCTCGCGGTCAGGATCCGAAAATTAATTTAAATATTTTGCACACTTATTCCACTTATGCCTAGTGTGCCACTGGTTACGGTGCCGCGTGCCAATGCTGGTGTAATAGATATATGTCATGGTTGATGACCTTCCGGGTCTGTCCAGCAGAGGGCGCGTGTTGCTTGCCGCGGGTGCATAATACATAAGACTTGAAGCAAGCTAACATCGTCTCTGTTTCCTTTGTCTTATATTTTCCCCATATTAGGTGAGTTCATCCGTGAGAAACGTTATATATGTAGACTGACTGTGTATAATATTAATGTGAATAGTGATAGTTGTTAGAGGTATTTTTGGAGGGTTTCTCTAGGTTCTGTAATTGTTGTAGCTGTGTATGCTAGCTTTGCGAGCGCCGTTAGCTATGCTAGCGCAGCTAGCTATGATAGTGTAGTTTAGCTCCAAGAAGGGGAGTTTGGGTGTTAATTTGGATATGTATGTTTGTACTGTGCATTTAAAAAGTGACATCTTGTGTGTTAAATTGGATGTATGTTTGCAGTACGCGCATTGTTAGTGGTTGTTTTATATCAAGAATCCATGTTCTGTATTATACAGCGTGCTATGTGTACCATGTTGTTGGCGGGCATAATACATAAGACTTGAAGCAAGCTAACATCGTCTCTGTTTCCTTTGTCTTATATTTTCCCCATATTAGGGGCATAACATTTGGAGGCGCTGCTGGGAGATTTGATTTGAGGACCATCCCTGAGTTGTTAGTGGAATCCTCTGATCAATCATCCCCTTAAACAACCCAGTCATCGGAGAAAGGAGCTTGGAAAGGCAGTCGAGGTCGTTTTCAGACAACGTTGGTAACCTGCATCCTGAAGTGTGAAAAGTCACCACTAGGGAGCAGCAAAAAAACCTAATTAAGTAAGATAAACCCTCATTTGCTATTTCTGCCCACTTCTCTGATACAATGGAGGCTGAATTGGAGAAGCTGCAGCTGGACATTACAGGTGCATTGTATACACTGACTGTTGAACAACTGATTAAAGTGTGCAATGAACTGGAGATTTCAGGACCGGATAATGTGCATGTGACTGGTAAATCTCGCAATCAATTAATTTCTCATGTCACAGAGCATAATGAACGTGAAGAAATGGCCGAGCTAGAGGATGAAGGCATGTCCGAACTTCTTAATGTGCAGGATATCATAGACAAAGCCAAAATTACAACAAATGTACATGACAGTGTCAAAAGGGAAGATCTCCAGAAGGAGGTAGAGGCACTAAGGTTGTCATTACAAGAAAAAGAAAATGCAATGCATGACCTAATGAACACAAGCATGAACCACCCTGCCGGGTTCAGCCCCCCAGGAAGAAATCTGGCCCAAGTACTCCCCAGTAGTTCTATGTGGCGCAAAGATCTTAAGATCGCAGGCCAAATAGGCGAGCCAGGACAAAATGATAGGCTCACATTTTCTAGTCTGGCCAGACAAATTGAAAATGGCTTTAGTAAGGGCTACCCAGAGTCAGAGATCATTGATGCAGTAATCCGTGCCATCACACCAGGCCTGCAGTTACGGAGTTACCTTGAAGGGAAGGAAAACCTTACACTGCCTGCCCTTCGCCGAATTCTCAGGTCTCATTACCAGGAGAAAGGTGCCACAGAGTTATACAAACAACTCACCTCTGAGGTTCAGAGTAGTAAAGAAACGCCTCAAAACTTCCTGATTAGAACTATGGACATGAGACAGAAAATCCTGTTTGCTTCTCAAGAAGCCGAGTCAAACCTAAAATATGACCCAGCACTAGTCCAGAGTCTCTTCATGCATACTGTCCTGACTGGTCTACAGAATGACAATATTAAAAGTGACCTGCAGCCTCTCCTCATGCAGATAAGTACTTCGGATGAGCTGCTGCTGGAGAAAGTGAACATTGCGTACACCAATGAAAAAGAGAGACAGGATAAAAAGAAACTTGCTGCCCCATCACGAGTAACAAATGTGAATACAGTCAAGTCCACTGAAGTTCCGGTGGAAATGAAAAGCACCAGCCAGCAAAACACAGTTACTCTGCCCACTGATCTGCTGTCAGAAATCAAAGGAATGCGCTCTGACATGGTGCTGTTGCAAGCCCTGAGAGCTGAGGTCTCCCAAATCAGAGAAACGATCCAAACGGCCACATCTGCACCCCCACAGCATCCCTCACCAAGCAGAGAACCAGCTAATATTTCCACCCCTTATCCTGTGTTTTCACCCCAACAACCCTCTCCCTATAGGGCTGAATTCAATGCCAACAGCGTGTACCACCAGCAGCCACCAGCAGCAGTGCAGGAGTACCGACCGGCATTCCACCCGGCACGAGTAAGAGAAACGGCTCAGTTTCAACAAGGGTATGCACCGCAGCGATACTACCCAGCACCACGCCCCCGACCTAGGTGTGTTTCCTGTACTCATGCAGGCGAAGAGTACTGTCAGCATTGCTTTAGGTGTGGAAGCAGTGAACATTTCAGAGCAGGTTGTAAGGCACAGAGGGTAGAGGGACCCACTAGGCGGAGCCCTTTAAACTAAGAGGGGTTGCTCCCATGGGACATGCAGCAACCGGCCACACAGATAAGTCCCAATCTTGTGCAAATTGCAATGAAGAGAAAAAGAGTAGGGAACTACAATACTGTTCAACTTGCAAAATTAAACTGTATTGTTCTAAAGAATGTCAGGAGAACCATTGGCCTGCACACAAAAGGCATTGTAAGACATACACATGTTCAGGTATTAAGAAAGCGACACAGTCACATGACAAATCCAAGCACAAACAAAATATTGCAAAAGAAAAAACAGCTACTGTGAGAGAGTTAGTAGGGAACAAGTGCCTCATCAGGTGTTTCCTACACGAACAGAAAACTCAGGCCCTCTGGGATACAGGCTCACAAATTTGTGCTATAGATGAGGTATGGAAAGAAAGCCATCTAACTGATGTACCGCTAAGAGATGTAGCAGAGCTAATTGACCCTATAGACTCTTTACAAATTGAAGCGGCCAATGGTACAGAAATGCCATATGTTGGTTGGCTTGAAGTGTCCTTTAAACTTACTGCAAGTGATACCGAGTTGCTAATACCCATGCTAGTGCTAAAAGGTAACCAACAGCAGTGTCCCATTATTGGCTTTAATGTCATTGAGCACCTTGTGATAGCCAGTCAGCCAGGCCAGAAAAGACATGGGGATAAAGAGAAGCTTGTACAGGCAGTAACAATTGCCTTTCCTCATCTTCGAAAAAACAAAGCAAAAGCCTTTATTAATGCTGTGAGTGTAGGACAGACATGTGACTATAACGTAAGAACAGCAAATGAGAGAGTTAGTGTGCCTAAACGTAACTCCATTCAACTCGAGTGTCGAGTACAGGCTCCATTTTTCAAAGAGGATAAAACTCTGGTTTTTGAGCCAAATGAGAACCCACAATGGCCTGAAGGATTAGAGTTTTGTGATACTCTTGTGTCCGTGAAGGCAGATACAGTCCCAAGAATTATTGTTAGTGTGCAAAACACAACAAATCATGACATTACGATGGCAGCAAGAACTATTATTGGAACTGTACAGTCAGTCAGATCAGTATATCCTGCAAACATATTTAAAACAGACCAAAAACCTGCTGCATCAATCCACCATGTCAACGCCCAGATCTCCAGTGAAAGCCCCCCTGTGCATGAGCAGTGGGATCCTCCTGTGGATTTGACTCACCTTGATGAACACCAGAGACAAATAGTCAGTCAGATGCTAAGAGAAGAATCAGACTCATTTTCCAAGTCTGATGACGACATAGGCTGTGTGGAAAACTTGCAAATGAAGATTTCACTACAAGATGCTGAGCCAGTGTCAAGAGCCTACCGCTCTGTTCCAAAACCCTTATACAAGGAGATGAAAGATTACTTACTGGACTTGATAGCACAAGGGTGGGTTGAAAAGTCCATGTCTTCCTACTCCTCTCCAATCGTCTGCGTAAGAAAAAAGGACGGAACTCTACGTTTATGTATTGACTACAGGGAGCTCAACAGGAAAACCCACTCAGATCGCCATCCCATCCCCAGAGTACAGGACATTATGGATAACCTGGGAGGAAACACACTCTTTTCACTGCTGGACCAGGGTAAGGCATACCACCAGGGTTTCATGGCCAAAGACAGTAGACACCTAACAGCCTTTGTGACCCCCTGGGGCCTTTATGAGTGGGTACGAATCCCGTTTGGACTCATGAATGCCCCTGCAGCATTCCAGCGCTGCATGGAAGAGTGCTTGGAGGGCTTAAGGGATGAAATATGTGTGCCATATCTTGATGATGTTCTTGTGTTTAGCAGGACATTTGAGGATCATATCAATGCTGTCAGAAGGGTGCTGCAACGGCTGAGGGAGCATGGGATAAAACTAAAGCCCAGAAAGTGTGACCTGTTTAAAACACAAGTACGTTACCTTGGAAGAATTGTGTCTGCTGAGGGAAATAGAGTGGACCCTGCCGATACTGCTGCAGTAACGGCCCTGAAAAACAAACACCCAGGAACTATCGGTGAGTTAAGAGCAATAATGGGACTATTAAGTTATTACAGGCAGTATATCAAAGATTTTTCACGTATTGCCTGTCCCTTGTATGACCTGCTTAAAGCACCTACAGAAACTGAAATGCTGAAAAAAACGAAAACAAAAAGAAACACTAGAGGAGTTTCATCCAACACACCCATCAAATGGACTGACATGCATCAGTTAATATTGGAACAGTTGATAGACTGTCTCTCGCAGCCTCCTGTTCTAGGTTTCCCAGAGTTTTCACAGCCATTTGTCCTCCATACCGATGCTTCCAACCAGGGATTGGGGGCAGTATTGTACCAAAAGCAAAATGGAAAGCTTCGTGTGATTGCTTATGGTTCACGTACTTTAACAACAGCAGAGAAAAATTACAATCTACACTCAGGCAAATTAGAGTTTCTTGCCCTCAAATGGGCAATCACAGAAAAATTCCGTGATTACCTATACTATGCACCATTCTTCACCGTCTACAGTGACAATAACCCACTTACATATGTACTGTCCACTGCCAAACTGAATGCAACAGGTTGTCGATGGGTAGCAGAACTGGCAGACTTCCATTTCATAATTAAATACCGTCCTGGTAAGGAAAACATTGATGCTGACAGTCTGTCCAGAATGCCTTTGGACGTGGAAGTATTCATGGATGAGTGTACAGAGGAAATGTCATATGATGTGATTGGAGCAGCTACACAAGCAGTGGAGAACCAGGATGAATCCAGTGTGTCATGGTCCATGGGTGTCTCATTAAGTTGTGCAGCATTAACTGTAGACGCATCCATCATTCCATTGACAATAGGACAGATCAAACATGACCAAAGAAATGATCCCAATGTTGGAGCAGTGATTCAGTACAAGCTGGCAGAAAAGAAGCCATCAGGCTCAGAACTCAAACAACTCAGTTCACAAATCTTATGTCTGCTAAGAGAGTGGGACAAGTTGGAGATGAATGAGAGTGGAGTGTTGTACAGGAAAACTTCAAACAGAACACAGCTTGTGCTTCCAGAAAAGCACAAAAGTACAGTATTAAAGGAGCTCCATGATGAAATGGGCCATCAAGGTGCAGACAGGACTACATCTTTGGTACGGGACCGGTTTTACTGGCCCTACATGCAACGAGAAATCGAAGATTATGTCATGAGGAGATGTGTGTGCCTCAAGCACAAGAAACCAAGCCGTCAGACAAGAGCGCCACTGACGAACATTGTCACCACTCAACCGTTTGAGCTTGTCTCAATTGATTTCTTGCACCTTGACAAATGTAAGGGTGGTTATGAATATATTCTTGTAATTGTTGACCACTTTACACGTTTTGCCCAGGCCTACGCCACGACTTCCAAATCAGGAAAAACAGTTGCAGAAAAAATCTTTAACGACTATGTGCTGAGATTCGGCTTTCCGACAAGAATACACCATGATCAGGGTGGTGAATTTGAAAACCAATTGTTCACACAATTGAAAAAGTACTGTGGAGTTGCTGGGTCGAGAACCACTCCCTACCACCCACAAGGAAACGGACAGGTCGAGCGGTTTAACCGAACATTACTCCAGATGTTAAAGACCCTCACAGAGAGACAAAAGACTAACTGGAAAGACTCACTAAATAAACTGATTTACTCCTACAACTGTACTCGTAGTGATGTAACAGGTTTCTCACCCTTCAACCTGTTGTACGGACGCTCTCCACGGTTGCCAGTTGATATGCTGTTCGACTTGACCGTGGAGCAAGGGGACAGTAATCATCATCGTTACATGGAAAAGTGGAGGCAGGGCATGGAGGAGGCATACGAGATCACAAGAGAAAATGCTCACAAAGCTGCTATGAGAAGCAAGACACATTATGGCAGTAAGGTGAGAAGCTCAGTATTACAGCCTGGTGATCGTGTATTAATCAGGAACATGACACCTCGCGGTGGTCCTGGCAAACTGAGAAATCACTGGGAAGATGCTATTCACACAGTTGTGCGTCAAGTGAGTCAAGATATCCCTGTTTATGAACTCAGACCTGAGAGAGGGACAGGGAGATCAAGGGTTTTACATCGTAATCTTCTCCTCCCATGTGACAACCTGCCGCTGGAAACTCAAGTACAGCCACGTGCAAAGAGAAAGAGTGTGGAGAGAAATGAGGAAGCGGAGCAAACAGGGGAGGAGGAAGAGGATGATGAGTATTATCTAGCACCACTTAAGCAGCAATCAAATCCATGCCCACCTGAGACAGTGAATCCTGCGTGCACTAGTACACCTGTGGAGCTTGAATGCATACACTCTGAGGAAAACCTGTCAGCTGAGCCAGAGAAAGAACAAGAAATGGCACACGAAGTTGGGTACTTGCCGGAGGGGGAGGACAGCTACGTTGAGGACAGCTATGTTGAGGATCTACCTGTGGAGAATGACAGCTACGTTGAGGATCTACCTGTGGAGAATGCTGTCCCATCACCTGCTCAAAGTGACCCCAGTAGTAAGGAGCTTCAAGGGCATCGACGACAATGCAGACGACCAAAGGTCTTCACATATGATAGGCTTGGCTCACCAGCCTGCTACAACATAAAAGCACCACCTCTGCATACAAACTTAAAGGTGCCATGGACACACACTGTACCGCCATACCACTTTCAGCAGTACTATGGATATGAGGGTAGTGACATTGCACACCATTGAACTGAGTAAATGCACATACATTACACTCAAAGAACACATAAAAAGGAAAATGGACGGCAGAGGTCACATTCAAAGTGATTGTTGACATGAGATACATTTATGGGCTGTGTTTTCACACAATATATCATTACATTACACTGTTACAGTCAATCATATCTCACTCACCTGTTTTAAAGGAGTGTAGTTCACTTGGACATGCTGCACAGGCAGAACTGTTAACAAGGTAGCAACGGACTATGTTGAAACTATGTGTGACAAATGAGGTCAAAAACAAATGTATGAAAAGAGTTCCAGACTGTAACATTGCACTTTATAGGTAAATGTACTAAACATGTTTAGCCTGAAATAATGCATATTCGAGACCGTTTCTTCTGGCCACATATGCAACAAGAAGTAGAGCACTCACACACACAACATACATTCAGGGACTGTAAAAAACAAAAACAAACGGAGAGCTTGTGAACATATGTTTGTCATACAATGATGGACTTTCTACTAAGCCAAGGGCTTAAATGTGTAAATTGAGTGTGTGCACTTTTGCCAGACTGAACAGTGAGCGTGGTATGTGTTTAATAAATGTTATAGATGTTGCTGACATGTAGGCATAATATTGTGGATTAGAATGTCGGGACGACATCTGTTTTGAAGGGGAGTGTGTAATAGATATATGTCATGGTTGATGACCTTCCGGGTCTGTCCAGCAGAGGGCGCGTGTTGCTTGCCGCGGGTGCATAATACATAAGACTTGAAGCAAGCTAACATCGTCTCTGTTTCCTTTGTCTTATATTTTCCCCATATTAGGTGAGTTCATCCGTGAGAAACGTTATATATGTAGACTGACTGTGTATAATATTAATGTGAATAGTGATAGTTGTTAGAGGTATTTTTGGAGGGTTTCTCTAGGTTCTGTAATTGTTGTAGCTGTGTATGCTAGCTTTGCGAGCGCCGTTAGCTATGCTAGCGCAGCTAGCTATGATAGTGTAGTTTAGCTCCAAGAAGGGGAGTTTGGGTGTTAATTTGGATATGTATGTTTGTACTGTGCATTTAAAAAGTGACATCTTGTGTGTTAAATTGGATGTATGTTTGCAGTACGCGCATTGTTAGTGGTTGTTTTATATCAAGAATCCATGTTCTGTATTATACAGCGTGCTATGTGTACCATGTTGTTGGCGGGCATAATACATAAGACTTGAAGCAAGCTAACATCGTCTCTGTTTCCTTTGTCTTATATTTTCCCCATATTAGGGGCATAACATTGGCACGCGTGCCAGGGGTTGCCGACCCCTGGTATAGATGAAGGATGTGTCAGGATGTAGAACTCTTGTGTGAACATTGAATAAAGCCACGTTCATATTCTTGTTTCATGTTGTTGACATATTAGAGTCAAAGGTTTGCACAGAGCGAAATATCTTTGTGTTGCGCCATAAATCAGAAAATACTGCATTAAAAAAGTCATTTCCTGCATTTTTATACTGATAAAGTGTGATATAAATAATGTACAGGCTTTCAGATTGCTGTAGTTCACTAAACACATTAACGACATGTTTGGTGTTGAAAATGTAAGAAAAAGTGAAAGAATGGGAGATAAATATCCCCAAATCTCAAAATTGCATTATATTTTGTATGTGTTTGTGGTCCTCTTTCAGTTGAGACACTGTAGGATGCTTCCGGAAAAGACCAAACACTGGATGTCTTTCAGTCGCCAACATTTGTTTTCGAGACACTGATATTAACGGGGAAATCCTGCAGGACTCAAATGCCTCGTCGGGGGTAACGCTGCCTTTCCCGCAGCGTTACCCCAGGTCTGCACGTTGTTTCTCTTTCAGAAACACAGAGGACTATTTGTATGATGCGATCACAGACCCGCTGCAAACGGTGTCCACCAAAAGTCGAGTCCAGTGTCTATGGAGTGTCATTTTTATTTGTTATAGTTTGGGAAGATTGAAAATCGGTAGGGAAAGCCAGCTAAATCGGTAGGCGGTAGAAACATGTCAGAAGCGGTAGACTACCGCCCAAATCGGTAGGGTTGGCAGGTATGTAGTATAGTATAAAATATATAGATATTAGTTTCATGATAAACATTGTGGAACAATGATGAAAAATGTGAATGGAAGTGGCGACGTAAAACTGACACAAAACAACAACAAACTTTTGCCGAGCCAATGGAGAGTTTCATCAGCAGCGGGTACAAACCACCAATGAGCGCTCAGCTCACCAGGGAGTCAAGAGAGTGAATTATATCTGCATTTTCTCTTTTGAGAAGCCCCCACCCCCCATGTTGCAAACTCTTTGTTTAAAACTAATTGGCCATCGGAATGTGTGGAGTAAGTCTCCCAAGGGGGATGCTCACATTCCACAGCTCCCCCCCCCCCCCCTCCTGTGATCTCCCAACCCCCAGTCCGTAGGTTTGTGTTCGCTGCTGTTAGGCTGTTAGGCCCCGCCCCCCGCACACAGAGAGACACAGGGAGATCGCTCTTCTGTAGTGAAGAGAGCGGAAATAATGATATTGCAAGTTAGAAACGTAAGATGCATTTTGACAGACAAGATGGCCAGTCCGCCACTGCACCCAGCCCAGCCTACGTAAACTGTCAACGGGGGGAGCCTCGCTGTGGGGAAACGGTGGACCTAGTGTCCCGATCGGAGTGGGAATAATAATAATAATAATCCGTGCATTTTATCCATTAATTTCCCCAACATTGTGGTAAAAAAAACACACATTTAATCCATGTTGGTGTACTATAACTACAAAAAGCATCGGTTTGTTTTCTCATCAGGAAATGCAGACCGGCTCAAACAAACGATTTTTAGATCATCATCCTCACGATCATTTAATGTATCATATGTTCGCCGAATTGACATGAAAGCACTAATAAATGTAGTTTCATCCACTTGAGTTTACAACTACAAAAATAATCGATTTGTTTTTATATCACATCCTACGGGAGGAAATTCAGCAGCTCTCACTAACGATTTTTAATCCTAATTTAATCATCATCTTCACCACGATCATTTATGTTTATGTTCGCCGAATTGACATGAAAGCACTGACAAATATGAATATACTTAGTCAACTTCATTAAAACGTTATTAACGTGCCTAAACTCAGTAATTCACAATTTCTACGCATGACAACACACTTTATCCGTGTTAGGCTCTCTCGCCGCACAGTGAAGCATTCCCGCACTGACGTCACTTCCGGCTTCCCCCAAAACTTCAAAATGAGTCGAAGGAATTTCCCCGCGATGTTCGAAATTATTGATATTTATCGGAACGGTATCGAACCTTCTTTTTTAAACTGACAGTTCGAGGTGACTAGTAGCCCAATATTTCATTGCACAACAGTTGTTGGGATGCTGTCACAGGCTCTTTAAACTGTCGCACTTTCTGTTGTTTCTATCGCGCATTGCCGGTATGAAAGGGTCTGTGCCGGAAATATCAGACATTTAATAAAAGTGAAAAACAATGAACACGACTTAACGTATTAATAATAATTAATTATATTTATTCCGTTTGGATCTAGGATTTTTGACTTTGTTTAGAGCAGTGATCTTCAGCAGAGAGCTAAGCGCTGTCAGACCGGACCTAACCCTGAAAAGTATTATCATTTGAAGTTAATCATTATGTTATTCATATTAAATACATATTGTATTTTTACAACTTGTATTTAGAAATACTCTGTTGTAATTATTGATGCATAAATGTGTTCATCCATTCAATGTGGCATCTGCTATAATGGGGTTAATGTATGATATTACTTAATAATACAATACATTATAGTATATGATATGATAATTATATTTTAGTTTTAGTCATTTCTTATTTCATAGTTTCTCATTATTATTATTTTTATTTTTATCGCTCATCTTATTTTTGATTTTATTAATCTGTGTGAATCTGTGCTATCCTGTTTTTCACTCTTACCCTGTTGCTGTTTGAACTACTGAATTTCCCCACGGGGATTAATAAATGTCCATCTTATCTTATCTTAATGTATAACTTGATTTACTTCAATCTAATGTACTGTATAAAAACACCCCAACAATATTACAAAAAATATACTGCATAAAGCAAACTATATACTAAAATATTGATGTTTTTTCATTATAGTAGCCTGTGAAAACCATAACAAATAAGTGATTAAATGCTACAGTATTCAGCAAACACAACTGCAGAGCTGCAAACATTGCAAACAGACTAAGTTCTACAACACCCAGTTGTCTTTGTGTATTTGTGAATGAAGCGCCATCTCATGATTAAATCCTGTAATTGAACAAATGGGGAAATTTGGCAACGCCCTCTAGCAATTTGGCAACACCCCCAGCCACTGGGATCCGCTGGGCTTTTGACTGGGACACACCCATGTGAATCCTATCTGGAGTGCTACATCTGTACATGTGAGTGCATATCAATACTGCCACTTTGAGACTGCTAGATAATTTAGACTTCTGGATTGCAAAGAAATTTGTTGAGAATATTCTTTTACAATGTTTTTAGAATATTTTTGGGTTAAATCACATTTTAAACATTTTAAGCTTTTAATGTTAAACTCAAGCTAGTGTTGTTGTAGTAGGCAAAGACAAAGGAGTCTAACTGGGCTAAGTAACATTAAGTGCTTATGTCTCCTTCACCTTATTCAGACATGTGTACACTCTCCATATTATGAAAAATATAGATGACATACACTTGTAATTTCCCAACTCAGCCTATTCCCTTTCTCATCCATTTCATCAACACATCCGTAACAACTGGCTACTTTCCAAACACTCTTAACTAAACAAGTTCTCACTCCCAACCCGTCACATATTGACGGACGGTCAGGGCCCCTCCCCGTCACTCTATTACGTACACGGTACCCCTTGGAAGTCAGTTTTCAACGGGCAGGGCATCCCATTGACTTGCATTGAGCTCCCTGAACGTTGGTAATAGAGGAGTTGGGATCGCGGCGAAATGCTCTCCGCAGATCCATTCTCACAGCGTTTATCAACCTTTTTCTTACTCAATATCAAGCCACAGTTATTGTTTTTACTGCTTTATTTTAATTGAATAATGTAGGACTTTTGTTGCCGTCAGTTATGGGGAGAGTAGGGGCTCAGAATACTGAAATCTGTATCGTTTCATCGTTTTTTCCTTCTAATTTTGTATTCTTTTCTAAACCACCCACTGTTATTTACTCAACAATAACACATAATTATCCTTGTGTTTATTTATTTGTTTGATTAAAGGTGGGGTAGGTAAGTTTGAGAAACCGGCTCGAGTACGCTAGAATTTGAAAATACACTTCCGGAACACATCTGCCACGTCCTTACAGAGCCCCTCCTCCAACACACACGAAGGCGCACATGACCAATGAGGCCGCGAGATAAATGTGTGCACAGATGGAAGGCTGACAGGCAGGTAGGCCATCCAGTTATTTTAGCCGGGCCGGCTAAAATGATTGGTCGTGCTTTTTACAGTACTACGGCTTCCACAGATGACATTTTTTAATGTATTTATTGTCAAAGTACTTAAGATATTCATTGCTATCGAGATGTTAAGAGCATTCCATGGAATATAACAAAAAGTGTATCTCGAGCCGGTTTCTCAAACTTACCTACCCCACCTTTAATAAACACAAGTTGGAGTCCGTCAGGACCGAGGGTCGGAGCAGCTCATAGTAGTTGCTTTAGAGAATTTTACACCAAGTAAGTATTCTCTCCGCTTCGCTTGACAAACCCTGTGATAGTCCTCAAGCTCTGTGATTGGATGTTTGAGTGTGCGCCGAGGGTTACGCCGAGCGTCGAACAACACTTTGAAATGGGATGGAACCACGGCAGACTGTCCAAAACTAGATTTGAACGGGTCCACCCCGTCCCAGGGTAAGCCTGAAACATGCAATTGTTAAGGTTCACAGGCAAATATGGCAGTAGCCATCGATCATATTACATTACATTACATTGCATTTAGCTGACGCTTTTATCCAAAGCGACTTACAATAAGTGCGTTCGACCAACAAGATACAAACTTGAAGAAAACAGAATCATATAAGTACATCAGGTTTCATAGAGCTAAAACATGTCAAGTGCTACTCAACTGGCTTTAGATAAGCCAGTCCTTTATTAGTATATAAGTGCTTTGTTAGTAATTATATCGCTCGAAGTGGAGTCGAAAGAGATAAGATATACTTTATTGATCCTAAGTTGGAAACATTTGCATTACATCAGCATGTGTAACAGTTGTAAATATGCAGTGGTGTTTATTTGTAAATCATTTAGTATAATCACATAAATTCTGTGTTTTATATTTAATAATTCTGTGTTCTTTATTTATTGATTGTTCAATACCTGACAAGGTCGGAGATGAAAAACCTGGGTCGCAGGTTCCTCAACAGTGCATTACAAGACATCTATCAATATGTGTGTATACCTCCACCATTAAACTGTCATATTCTGCACATTTCTTATACTATCTACATACATCTTATAAGAGTATAATACATATGTATAATATCAGTTAAAATAAGTGCTTAAACATACAGTAGTTAACATTGCAGGAAAGCAATATATTAGTACTTTGTCAGGCTCAATATGTATACCCCAAAGCTTTTTTCTTATTCAAAATAAGACCTTAACCTAAAGTATTCTTTAATTTTTAAATAAAGCCTTATTAGTTTGTCTGTCTGTGTCTCCTATTAATATCTAATAATAAAAATAATACATTTAAATAACGTGCTTTAACCACCAGGTGTCCCTTTCTATCAGCTGTGCACCGTTATGGTGTACATATACCAATATACCGATTGGATCAAATATAAAAGTCAGCCGAATTAGTATTGATACTGCAGGGAGACGTATTGCGTGAAGAGAAATTGAAGATTTTGTTTGATTGCTGATATATTTATGATCCACGTCACATATTCAGTTTCGGTGGCAGTTATTCCTGTTTGTCTAGAAGTCTTCTCACCAGGGCTCTATAAATAGCGAACTATGGCAGATATGTAATATTTTATTCAGCCGAACCGTGTATTACAATGCCATTATGTGATGACCTTCAAAGAGAAAAGCAAGCACACTCGGAATAAAGTATTATTTTATTTTAAAAAAATGTTTTCGGATTTCACATCAACAGGAAGTCCGGTTAACTATAATGTCCGTGCGCAACAATGCCCCAACCCATAGATCCGCGGGTGAATAATAATCTCCACACCACACATCCCTTCACATTTAAATTTACATTAAAGTATTTCGTGAGGCCTTCTAAAATGTTTCTGTTGTAGTTGAAGAGTTTGTAAATGATTGCGTTGCACAATCGCACAATGGCACGTCCATTAATTCCACAACCACACATATAGATTAACATCGATTTAGTACATTAATGTAGCCTTTGTTTCTGCTAAAAGAGGTGTCGACCAGCTGGGGCAACAAGAAAATCGGCGAAATCGAGTGAGACTATTAAAAAGTAAATAATTATTATATTAATATTGACAATAACAACCGACTTTCGGGGTAGCATTTTGCCGGGGAGCGTTCTCATGGCGTCTATTATCAACGCTATGGGAGGTCTATGAAGGTCTATGGGACGCCCTGCCCGTTGAAAACTGACTTCCAAGGGGTACCCTGTACGTAACAGAGTGACGGGGAGGGGCCCTGACCGTCCGTCAATTTGTGACGGGTTGGGAGTGAGAACGTGTTGCTTAACGAGGCAGAGAAGAAACCCACACTTAGACCCCGTTTACACGAGGACGATACGGGTTGTATCCGCATAGTTTATCTTGTGTATAGCCGTAACAAAACGAGAGAAACGGACCCCGCAAACGATAACGGGTCCCAAGGTGGATAGATCTGCAAACGGAACGCTCTGGAGGGGCAAACGGCTCCGTGTGTACGCCTCTATACAATCATTTTCTGATAACGATGAAAAAGCCCCGCCTCCCTCTCCCCACGTGTCCCTCTCCCCACGTCTCCTGCTCAGAGATCAGCTGCTGGGCTGTCAGAAGAGGGGGAGGAAAAGAGAGGCTCCGTTTATTAATCTTATATTATTATATAGAGTCATTATCAATTTGTTTTAAAGCTCAATAAATAAATAAAAAGACCTCTTACCGGCACTTTTCAAATTTTGTCCGGAAGATTTAAACTTTAACGGACATGTTGAAAGAAAATGTTAACCGAAACTCTGCCGCATGGTTCCCTCATCCCTTGGAAGAAGCAGAGAGGTGGGTGTTTTTCATCTGCTGGTGGACTACCGGAGAGATTTACAGCAGGAGCACACGCCGTCCAGCGCGGAGAATAAACAGAAGGGCAACCATACTACTCCGGGGTCTTCTTCGCTGCTTTTGGTGTATTTTGTTGCGGCAGCAGCGCCACTTACAGGCCCGGCATTTGTACTACAGGGTATCCAGCGGTCTCGTGTGAACGGACAAGTTAATTGAGCCGAATGCGTGTGAACGGAATACTTTTTTGAAAACGCATACGGTGCAAACGTTCCCGTGTAAATGGGGTCTTAAAGGTGGGGTAGGTAAGTTTGAGAAACCGGCTCGAGATACACTTTTTGGTTATAGTCCATGGAATGCTCTTAACATCCCGATAGCAATGAATATCTTAAGTGCTTTGACAAAAAATCCATAAAAAAATGTCATCTGTGGAAGCCGTAGTACTGTAAAAAGCACGTCCAATCATCTGAGGCGGCCCGGCTAAAATAACTGGATGGCCTACCTGCCTGTCAGCCTTCCATCTGTGCACAAACTTATCTCGTGGTCATGTGCGCATTCGTGTGTGTTGGAGGAGGGGCTCTGTAAGGAAGTGGCAGATTTTTTCCGGCTGTGTATTTTCAAATTCAAGCGCACTCAAGTTGGTTTCTCCAAAATTACCTACCCCACCTTTAATACTTAAGATGTAAAAGCTACAGACATGTCTCTTATTCCTGTTCTTTTTGTAAAACTGGAGTTTTTTTTGTTCTCAGATATCATTCATACATTTAAACCCTGGTGTAGGAGCCATTTTATTGGGTGTTGTTGGTTTCTCAGTTTACCTTATTTATATGTATAGTGCAATATTATTTTTGAAGACTTGGTAGCGGGGTTTAGCTGCACCGGGTGTATAAAGGGGTCACAGGTGATAGGAAATGACAAGGACACAGGAGGAAGAGCATACCAATTCTACACAGCCCGGCAGATGCTCATACCACAACCCTTTGATTTGTCAAAGGGTTGTGGTATGAGCATATATATTATACCTATATTTAAACCTTGGTATGTAAAGCAAAAATAAAACATCATTCTAAACTGCAGCAAAAGCCCGGAAATTCATCTGTTTGTGTCTGCGTCAGGATCACTCTAAACCCTCCTGTGAAGTAATGGCAAAAGGATATAGGACATTGGAACATTACAATTGCCATTACACCTGGTGTTAAATCTGTTCTTCAACTTAATCTGATATGTTTTTTGATATTTTATTAGTTTTTGTTATTCTATGTTTTATGTTAATGTATATGCTTTGCACAGTACATCACATAAGGAAGAAATATGATTCTAACTGAGGTTTCTCTAACCTTATTAGACTCTCACCTTGAGTTCCATTGAAACCTGGAGGTCCTCGTACACCTGAAGACAAGATAACAAAAATACATCTTAAGAAAGACTCTTGCTGAACATCACTGAGTGGGTTCAATCTACAGTTTAAAGAAATATTTATGTTTAGAGGCCAACAAACACTTGCCCATAATGTTAGTGTTTAATAAATTGAGTCCGTTCCAACTGAAACGCAAGCAATGATTGACAACACTTAGAATGTGCAGCTCAATGAAGTGCCTCGACTTTTCAGGGGGATAAAACTCCTTGAAATAAATAACGACAGGCAGATTGGTCTATAACAGTAATTTCAACAACAAAGTATGAACACAAGCAACTGGCTCATCAGATAATAGAACAAAACACTGTCCAAGCACTTACCTTGGGCCCCCAGG